>NC_141935.1:14253981-14598981 GCF_057802395.1 Ceratotherium simum simum | reverse complement strand
CATTAATACTATTGAGGACCAGTTATGATTTCCTCGTTGTTCTGAGGGAACACAGAGGGCAAAAATCCCTGCCCTCAGGGGGTTTATATTCTGGTTGGAGGGACAGACAGGAAATAAGAAAAATAAACAAAAATTTACACTTCCACACAAAGGGCAGGGGCAGCAATCTGTTGACTGGAGCATTTTCTGCCTGGAAAGCCCTTCCTTCAGGCATCCCTGTAGCCAGCTTCCTCACTTCCTTCCAGTCTTGATTCAAATGTCACCTTCTGTTGCTCTGGGGAGCCCTCATCTGGCCAACCTAGCTATAATTTCACTCCCCTCCTTTGCCACACACACTTTCTGTCTTTCTTCCTTGCCTTATTTTTCTCCTTAATATTTAACGTTATCTGGCAGTGTGCATTTTTGTTTATCTTGTTTCCTGTCTGTCCCTCCAACCAGAATATAAGCCCCCTGAGAGTGGGGATTTTTGCTTACTATGTTCCCTTAGAAGAATGCCACTTTTAGACAGACATTTGTGTAATGAATAAATGAATTAATGAATTGATAAAACCCCTAACGAGCAAGAAGTAATTTGCATTTTTATTTCTTGTTCCTATTCAAACTATGATAATAGTCTAGAATTCTTTTTCAATTGCTTGGCAATGCCACATATTTAGTCTAAGAGGAGATCTATATCTTCACAGATAAGTCAAATTGAGGCAGAATCTTATATGTTCCAGTTTCAATCTATAAGCAGTCATTTGCTGAGAACTTTCTACATAAAATACATTGCGGGCACATTACATATGCCACCTCATTTCATCTTAATAATCATTTTGTGGCATAAGTATTATTATCTATAATTTATTAGTGAGGAAACAGAAATTCAGAGAGGTGAAGTTATGTGTCCACGATCACACAGCTAGTTGCAGAGCTGTGATTCAATTTCAGATCTCTCTGCTTGTAAAGTCTGCTCTTTCTACAACCCAGTGCTGCCTCTTGAGTTATCAGCCCAGAGGAAACAAGATGTTATCTATGAAAATCTAAATATCAGTGAAAGCCACAAATTATAGTTCAGTACAACAAAAGTAAGAGATGCCACATAGCTTGATTAATTGTCTAATACAAATAGAGAAAAAAATTATAAAAGATTCCAAGACTTGAAGGATCAATTGTAGTGAAAAGTTCAGAGAAAACTTTGGGGGAGCTCTGTGCCTTACACAATGTGTGGGATTCAAACAGAAGAACAGAAGGGGAACAGACATTTCCTTATTCAGGCAAGGAAACAGAAGCCTGGTTTTAAAACATCTGATGGTGAGTCTCTGCTTCAGGAGGTAGAGGGGGGGATATTTTTCCAATCTGTCCCCATTTATTGGGCAGACATTAAAACTACTTCATTCAAAATATTCCCATCAGGGGCCAGCCCGGTGGCATAGTGGTTAAGTTCTCACACTCTGCTTCAGTGGCCTGGGGTTCACGGGTTCAGATTCCAGGCATGGACCTACACCACTCATCAGCCATGCTGTGGCAGCGTCCCACATACAAAATGGATGAAAATTGGCAACAGATGTTAGCTCAGGGCCACTCTTCCTCATCAAAAAAAATAATACATACATACATAACATATATATATATTCCCATCAGATGCCCAGCAAAGCTGCCCAGTGAGCTGGTCAACAGCGTGGGTCTGGGGGTGAGGCAAACAAGAATGAGAAACTGACTCGGCACCATCCCATTGTGCACCTCGGGGAGGCTGGGCCTGGCGATGCCTCCCTCAGAGGGGCAGCACTCCACAGAGTAGCAGGAACAGAGTAAATACGCAGTAAATGGTGGTTATTATGATCTGAAATAGGCTGACAGAGAGAAAATCAGTACATAAAGATGTTATTGTGCCAATGTGTTGTCAGGGTCCTGTCTGGAGAGAGACTAATCCAGGATCTTTTTAAGAAGAAAAAGTTTTCTCCTTTCCTTATTCTCTCTTCATTCACTACAACCCTTCCCCATGAGCATGTGCTACTTAACAAATCACGTTAGTGACAGAAAGGTCTGGTGGCAGCTGACCCAAGAGTCCAGGTGTCGTAGTGGGGAAAGAAAAGGCAGGCTGTTGGTCAGGAAAATTAGAAGAGGCTTCATCTCTGAAGCTTAACTTGAGATACTAAACTCATTTAAAATATTACCTAGAGCCAGCCCTGATTGCCTAGTAGTTAAAGTTCAGCACACACCACTTTGGCAGCCCGGGTTCATTTCCCGGTCACCGAACCACACCACCCGTCTGTCAGTTGCCATGCTGTGGCGCCGGCTCATATAAAAGAACTAGAAGGACTTACAACTAGGGTATACAACTATGAACTGGGGCTTTGGGGAGGAAAAAACAAAAAGAAAGATTGGCAACAGATGTTAGCTCAGGGCAAATCTTTCCCTGCAAAAAATAAATAAAAGTAAAAACAAAATATGACCTGAGGACCACGATGTTCAGGTGACACCTCGCTTAGCCGAGGACACTGCTGGATCACAACCTGAACCTCATCAGGCAAACCTGTGATGTCATCACTGGCTTTGTGGCACCACCTGGGCTGCCTCACCAGCATTCAAAGATGGAGCGCTGACCACAGCCGAGGTGATAAGGACACACCTCCAGGTACCACAAGAGCCGCTTAAAGAACGGGGAGGGGGAAGGAAGGGCAGATCACCCTTCTGATATTGCCTTGTAGACTTTGCTCTGTACCAGGACCTATGTTGCCATCTTTTCTTACCTAATCTTGTATAATTTCTGGGTAAATTGTAAATTGAATGGTTAGATTGAGGCTAATAAGAATTCTTAGCAAAGAGGAGAATAAAAAATGATGCATGAAGAGAAACCAAAAAGAAAATCTTTGGGGAACTCCAGAAAAAATCTGGAGGTATTTTCCTCTTAAATGTGTCTGAAGATTCAACTGGAAGCAAGGAAATTTATTTTATTTTATTTTTTTTTTCATTCCAGGAAAATTCTTTTTTTTTTTTTTAATTTTTTGTTCATTGCAGTAACATTGGTTTATAACATTGTAAAAATTTCAGGTGTACATCATTGTACTTCTATTTCTGCATGGACTACATCATGTTCACCACCAAAATACTAATTACAACCCATCACCACTCACATGTGCCCAATTATCCCTTTCACCCTCCTCCCTCCCCCCTTCCCCTCTGGTAACCACCAATCCACTCTCTGTCCCTATGTGTTTGTTTATTGTTGTTATTATCTACTACTTAATGAAGGAAATCATACGGTATTTGACCTTCTCCCTCTGACTTATTTCACTTTGCATTATACCCTCAATGTCCATCCATGTTGTCACAAATGCCTGGATTTCATCGTTTCTTATGGCTGAGTAGTATTCCATTGTGTATCTATACCACAGCTTCTTTATCCATTCATCCCTTGATGGGCACTTAGGTTGCTTCCAAGTCTTGGCTATCGTGAATAACGCTGCAATGAACACAGGGGTGCATGTACCTTTGAAAATTGGTGTTTTCAAGTTCTTTGGATAAATACCCAGCAGTGGAATAGCTGGATCGTATAGTAGTTCTATCCTTGATTTTTTGAGGAATCTCCATACAGTTTTCCATAGTGGCTGCACCAGTTTGCACTCCCACCAGCAGTGTATGAGAGTTCCCTTTTCTCCACATCCTCTCCAACACATATTGTTTCCTGTCTTGTTATTTATAGCCATTCTGACGGGCGTGAGGTGATATCTCATTGTAGTTTTGATTTGCATTTCCCTGATAGTTAGTGATTTTGAACATCTTTTCATGTGTTTGTTGGCCATCTGTATATCTTCTTTGGAGAAATGTCTGTTCAGGTCTTTTGCCCATTTTTCAATTGGGTTGGTAGTTTTTTTGTTGTTGAGATGCATGAGTTCTTTATATATTTTGGAGATTAAGCCCTTATCAGATGTATGGTTTGCAAATATCTTCTCCCAATTGTTAGGTTGTCTTTTCATTTTGTTGATGGTTTCCTTTGCTGTGCAGAAGCTTTTTTAGTTTGATGTAGTCCCATTTGTTTATTTTTTCTATTGTTTCTCTTGCCTGGTCAGATGTGGTGTTTGAAAAGATGTTGCTAAGACTGATGTGGAAGAGCGAACTGCCTATGTTTTCTTCTAGAAGTTTCATAGTTTCAGGTCTTATATTCAAGCCTTTAATCCATTTGGAGTTAATTTTTGTGTATGGTGTAAGGTAAGGGTCTACTTTCATTTTTTGGCGTGTGGCTATCCAGTTTTCCCAACACCATTTGTTGAAGAGACTTTCTTTTCCCCATTGTATGTTCTTGGCTCCTTTGTCAAAGATTAGCTGTCCATAGATGTGTGGGTTTGTTTCTGGGCTTTCGATTCTATTCCATTGATCTGTGTGTCTGTTTTTGTGCCAGTACCATGCTGTTTTGGTTACTATAGCTTTGTAGTATATTTTGAAATCAGGGAGTGTGATACCTCCAGCTTTGTTCTTTTTTCTCTGGGTTCCTTTAGCTATTCAGGGTCTTTTGTTGTTCCATATAAATTTTAGGATTCTTTGTTCTATTTCTGTGAAAAATGTTGTTGGAACTTTGATAGGGATCGCATTGAATCTATAGATGGCTTTAGGAAGTATGGACTTCTTAACTATGTTAATTCTTCCAATCCAAGAGCATGGAATATCTTTCCATTTCTTTGTGTCTTCTTCAATTTCTTTCAGAAATGTTTTATAGTTTTCAGTGTACAGATCTTTCACCTCTTTGGTTAAGTTTATTCCTAGGTATTTTATTCTTTTTTTTTGCAGTTGTAAATGGGATGGTATTCTTAATTTCTCTTTCGAAGCAAGGAAATTTAAATGGAGAGATTCTCCCTGATAAGTTTTCTTCCTAAAATGCATTCTCTTTAATTCTCTCATTTGTATTATTTTTTAGAGTTTCTTGTCTTACTAAATCAGAGAGACAGTCTTAAATTACAGTCATGCGTGGCTTAACCATGGGGACGCGTCCTGAGAAATGCGTCATTAGGCAATTTTGTTGTTGTATGAACATTATATTGTGTACTTACACAAACCTAGATGGTATAGTCTCCTATACACCTAGGCTATATGGTACCAATCTTATAGGACCACCGTCGTATATGCGGTCCATCATTGACTGAAACGTCGTTATGCGGTGCATGACTGTACTTCCAGCAATCATTAGTTTCGTTAAGATGTGTCAATGCCTCTTTTTACAAAAAGCAATGCCGTTTTGTAGCTCCGCTATTCATCAAGCCACAACCCAGCAAATGAGAAGCCTATGAATTTACTTGATCTTGTGAATACTAGTTTTTTCAAATATGAAAGAACTTAAGAAGGGATTATAAAATGATCTATCCATATAATTAAAATTCCATTGAAATATATGTATTAAACATATTCACTTATGCATTTTCATTTTGTGGCCACAGATTATATGCTTTTATATATCTGACATTTATTCCTATAAATAATGTTCTCTCTCTCTTATCGCAAAATGTACATCAGAAGAATAAGCTAGAAGAGAGTGAGGGTTTGAGGGTTTTTTAACTGATACAGCAGTAACGTACCAGGCGGTGTTACTAGACTGAGTGCCTTGAGAATTTATAGAAGCTGATAGAGGTTTCCAGAAATAAGAAATTCTGAACTCTCACCTTCAAAGATCCAAAAAGATAAGTGTTGATGCTCTTTGTTTCCTAACTTTTGAATAACTTAGTAATTCTCATTCAGAAAATTAAAGGTCTATATCTGGCAGCATCTAAAAGAAACAACTCAATTGGGTACACCTTTGAAAGTCAAATACATTATTTTAAAAGTCAATATTTGTTTCAATGGTGGATGTTTCTGAAAGGAAACGACTATTTTAGCGTGTGTGGCCTACTGAGTATTTTCAGTTTTGATCCCTCAAGCTCAGCGCTCCTTCCAGAAGGGTTGACCCCTTTCTTTCCATGAGGAGAGTGTCCTCTGCTGGACATGTCTACGTACCACTCGGGCCTGCTGAGACACGGAAGCGATTCATGCACCAAATGCTTGAGCAGTTAAGATGCACCTGAGCAAAGGTTTTTGGAACATCCTTGCCTCTTCTTGGGCTAAAATGATTGCAAGTGTGGAAATGGCGATAGTTCACTGTAGTTTTCTTTTTACTGCTGTGTTATTGCACCCTGTTGGGGGATACATCTGAGCATTTCATGTGTCCTACTTTTAAAATGCCCAGATGGTGACTACGTGCTCTGGTTTGAATTGGGCAGCCCTCATCTTTCATGCTCTGTAGTCTGCCTGGTTATCAGAGAGACATGAGACAAGGAAAATTCTTCCATTTTTCAGCTCCTCTTCATCTGTTTCTAGTCACCCACAGTGAATGATGCACTCGCACAATTGTTGAGATGACAGTCACCATAATAACTGAACATTGCTTCCCTGGGATGGGGAGTGCCCTGTCTTCCCGTGGCTCCCTGCTTCCCTCCCAGCACCATACCTTTCGCAGTGTAACTGATTACTTGCAATCTTGTAAGTAACACAGGAGTGAGAGGCAATGTAAATATTTTATACCTTGCCGAAACCGCTTAGGTTTGCATTGGTCTTCTTCACTCTAGTCTTTAAGCTTAACAGAGAATTTAAATCAAATCATTCAACCTGAGAAATAGTCAAAAGAACTAATAAAATAAATGTAACAGTGTAACTGGTTAAAATAGCCCAAGTGCGTAATAGAAGTTTAGTATAATTTTGTGACATGCACATTTTATGGAGGTTTTGTCTCCAACTATATTCTTCAAAGTGCCATCTGGGCAGTGACCATCGGTATCATTTTTATCAATAATAATCAGCACTTCCCACTGGGAAATTAGTCAAGGGGATGAGTTTTTTTTACAGATTATCTTTAAACATCTGTCTTCCAAAAAGCATTACTAGACTTTGTCCATTACAAGGCAACGACCTAAGTGAGTTACTTGTTCTTATTGTAGAACTTTATTCATGATAAACCAGCGATCGGATTCCATTTTATTTTTCAGAGAGGAAAATGATTTTGCCCGTTTTCCATCTTAGTAATAGCTTTGCTGAAGGAAGAATGTTAATATAGGCCAGTTGTCTCCAAACTTTTTAGAATGTGCATTCCTATAAATAATAACTTTGGGAGCACACATCCCCATTATATGTATATATACTTATTTATAAATTGTAAAATACGTACTAGTGAACAAACATTATTTACACTATGAAAATAGAAATTTTAAAAGGAGTAGATATAGATAAAATTATCAATAGAATATTTGATTAATCATAAGCTAATGTTATCATTAGTTAGTATCTCAAGGCACAGTATATACATTTATTGAAAGATTCATCATTAATAATACTGGATATGGGTATCAATCCATTTTCCAAGGGGCCTCCTTGATAATTTTAAACTTTTTTGTCAACTTCTGGTCAAATATTATTGGACTATCCGTGTTTATACCTCATACGGTGGCTAGTAAATTAAGAAGTATCAAACTGGCCATTTACTTGTTCTTCATTTATGTATGAATTATTAATATTATATTTGAACCATGGTTTTTAATTATTTCAGGAATCTGGAGAGTTGCCCATGTTTCCAAGAATAGCATGGTTAAAACCAGATAATATAATCCATAGACCCTCTTAGCATGGAACCATAAACTGTAATATATCACTATCTGCTAAAAGCAAATAAATAAATGAGATAAATAGTTCCAACTCCTCCATGTTGTAAAACTCCCATTCTTCCCTTTCCATGGACTGATCCAGAACTTCATTCATTCATTCACTCACTTATCCAATCAATATGCACCTAATATACGCCAACTAGGTACACAGCAGTGAATACATCTGACAAAAATCCTTGCTTCTTGAAGCTTTTATTCTAGTGGGGAAAGACACTGAACAAGATAAGTAAGGGCAATGGAGAAAAATAAACCATAGATGAGGGATCAGAGGTGCTGTGTCGGCCAGTCAGGGGAGTGTTATGTTGGCCACTCATGGGAGTGAGGAGGGTGTTGGCCTGTAGGGACAGGGTGACATTTAATGTAGGGAGGTCAGGGAAGGCCTCACAAAAAGGTGACATTGGAGCAGAGATTTGAAGGAGGAAAGGAGCAAACCACGCAGTTAATTGTCAGCTCAGGAATGGGGATGTATAATTAGATTCTGGGCTTCAGGAGTCTGGGTTTCGTCCCTGGGTAGTCCAGTTAATTTCCGGGACGCGTCAGCATGTGCGTTGACTTTCTACCCAGGATTCTGAAAGGTCACGTTCAACCCCTGACATCCCTTCGATACCCCTTGGACAGATAAATGCTTCATTGCTTGGGGATATAAGGCTCAATCATCAGATGAGTTGGGTAATATAGACATTTTCCAAGTTTCCAAATCTATTCTTTGGGCCCATATCATAAACATACTGGTAATGAAGTCTTACTTGAATGCCAGGCCATTCCCTGGCTATCTAACATCCTTCATTTCTTCCCATATATTCTTCTCAAATGTCCCCATATTCCAGGTAAACCAGAATAGGACTCATTCATTGCAAATTAGAGATGAGCCTCTATATCCAGCTTCAAGCCCAGGAACTCGTGATAATGTCTCCAATCTTTCTCTAGTTTTTTCTCAATCCCCTTTTGATAATTTATAGACCCAAAATTAGATAGTAAAAGTTACCACCCCCATACAACATATATACAATAGTGAACTAAAAGAAGAGAATGAATATTTATATACATAACACAACAAAAAACAAAAACAGTATAGTCTACAGAATTTATTTCTGTAATAGATCATGAGGCCAGTAGTGATATTTACTACTTCCCTTTCTTATCTCCCTAATGAATTGGAATTATTCGGCTGATGAAATCAACCAAACTCATTTCTGAAGGATCTGAGTTCTTGGTGGTCTTGCCTTTGTAAGCCTGTAGTGTTCTTCCATTAGCTTGGCAAAGTGGTCAAAATAAGGGAGGGAAGTGGGGAAGGATTTCCAGGTTCATGCCTAAGCTTCCTAACCTCCACTATGTAACAGCATCCCTATTTTATCTTATCAATCACCCCAGCCACTGGTCCAAGCTCCTTTTTTTTTTTTTTTTTTTTTTGTCTCCTTGCCTAGTGGCACAAGGCAATCCAAAGAGCAACACAACCGTTTTCTGCTTTCAATTCTATGAAACCATTATGGACGTCCCCAGTCTTCCTTATTAGGGAAGCATTTCTCTCTTAAATCTCTAAATCAGCAGATTCCAGAGTCTCAGTCACAGTAAATAAAACTTTTGGGCTGTAGTTCTTATTGTGCTTGAAAGGATGCCTCCCCTCCCTGTCTTTCTATCCAGGCTTCTGAGATTTCTGCACCAGATGTGAGGGTCAGATTACTAACTGTAAATTCCCTTCTGACTCTAAGATTCTATGAGTTTTAAATTTGTTTATTGCTTAAATCTTGCATTGAAATCTTCTATCACATATATCCAGTATATTTCCTACATATTGATATTTAAAGCCCATCCTTTCTGTGGAGCCTTTTGTGACTACTTAACCCCATGACAAGTTCTTATGTATACACTTTTATGCTAGTTTCCATGTGCTTTTACAGTGGTTTCGTGAACGTGAGTCTTACAATCCTAATGAGTTGCAATTTGTGAAATCCAGGATTTGCATGCTTTCTACTTCTTTTCCACTCCCTTTAGTGCCTAGCACCATGCTAGAAAAAAGTAAATGCTAACTAAATACTTGACTATGGACTTGACCCTCGGGCCATAAACCAATAACAGCACTTTTCTTTGCTGAGAGCTTCAAACAAAGCTTAACATCAACTGTAAACTATTGCCCTTTGAAATCAACAGAACTCCATGTTTCCTTAGCTGCTTCTATTAACAAAGATCTGAATCAGAGCACTTTTCTGGAGTGCCAACTATGGGCCAGGCCCTTCCAGAAAGGTCATCTGGTTTCATTTTCACAAAGGTCCATGAGAAAGACATTAACTGTTAGAATCCAAGACTAATAAAAAGTAGGTAATTTGTGTAAGATCCCTCTAGTATGAGGGACAGAGCCAAAACTTGAACTCAGGTCTTCTGATTCTAAGTTGACTGTTTTTGTTTTTTGCTGGGAAAGACTTGCTCTGAGCTAGCTTGCTTTGTTGCCAATCTTCCTCTCTTTTTCTTTTCCTCCCTAAAGGCCCAGTACATAGTTGTATATTTTAGTTGTAAGTCCTTCTAGTTCTTCTATGTGAGCCGCCACCACCACATGGCTACTGACAGGCGACTGATGTGCTTCCATGCCTGGGAACCAAACCTGGGCCACCAAACTTTAATCACTAGGCCATCAGGGCTGGCTCTAAATTGAGTGCTTTTTTTTTTTTCCTGAGGAAGATTAGCCCTGAGCTAACATCTGTTGCCAGTCTTACTCTTTTTTTTTTTTTTTTTTTTTTTGCTTAAGGAAGATTATCCCTGAGCTAACATCTGTGCCAATCTTCCTTTTCTTTATATGAGGGTTGCCACCACAGCATGGCTGACAAGTGACGTAGGTCCACGTCCAGGATCTGAACCCACAAACCCAGGCTGCTGAAGTGGAACACGCCAAACTTAACCACTACACCACGGGGCCAGCCCCTCTAAGTTGACTGCTTTTTGATTAAAGCACCTGGACTCTCAGAGCCTGCCTCATTCCCCAGACATTAGTCACAGGGCTTCTCAAAGAATTTCCTCCTGCACATGAAAGAGATCATTTTTGCCTCTTTGCTAAGACTAGCTAAGGAAAATAATAGATTCTGGAATGATTTTAATAATGCATTCAAAATGCCAAACTCATAGCACACATTCTAACTTCAGTGAGAAACTTTTTTCCTGTTTTGTCCAAATGTCTAATAAAAATGACTATGCAAAATTAAAAACAATCTTTGATTTGCCTACATGGATATAAGAACCACAACGTCTAGCTCTCAGAACAAATAAAGGTTGTTTTTATTTTTAATTAAGTATGCTTAGCTTAAGTACATTTTCTCTTAAGGTATAACGACTAAATCATGATCATTTCTTTTTGTTTATTCATTTAAAATGCAAATAAAAGCAGATAATCAATAGATCATAATCTAAAACTAGAGGATTTACAAGTTAATAAGCTTGAGTCAATAGATATTCCATAACGAAGCCCTCAATGCTGAACCTGACATAATTTGCTTTGCACTAATCTGGTTGACTTAATGCTTTAATTTAATTTCAATATTAAGTGAAAAATCCAAAGAAAAGGGAAAAATTTAAATCCTATTATATTAAAATGTTTTCAAAGCAACAACTCAATATCATGCCTCGACTGCATAAGTGTGTCACCAACACCTACCTAAACCACTTAGGTTCTGATTGTTGATAACCAGTTAACCCCTTTGGAGCCTGGTACAGTGAACTGGGGAAGTTTCTCAATGGTCTATATTTGCAGTATCTTTTCTCTTAGCCTCAAGCGTCATCATTTTTTAGTCTCCTAATGTCTGCTTTTCCTGACTTAGAGGCAAACTATTGGAGTTGTGTTTATTTGAAAAGCAACCCTTCTATTCCCCTTGAGATAGTCATTCAGCCTGACTCCCCATAGAACAGAACAGTAAGCAGGCTTAGGTCAAAGACCAGAGGAAGGTTCTCCTGGTTCCCTGGAAGGAAGAAGTGAGAAGCTCTCCATATAAAGAAATGGCACGGGCTGGCTTCCACTTTCCAAAGTCTAGTGGTACTAGTGGGGGTGGTAAGAAGGATTTGATGCAATACCCAGCATACCTTCAAGGTTCTGGGCACAGGCTCTATATCCTGGTCTTCCCCTTATAATTGTATGACTGTAGACAATTTGCTTCAACTGTCTTTACATCCATTTCTGTATCTGAAAAGTTAAGATAATAACAGTGTCTATCTCATCAGGTTGTTTTAAGGATTAAACAATTTAATATACATAAAATACTTGGAAAGTGCCTGTAACCCTTTGAGATACTCTTTAGGAAAAGAATAAAAAGCATAAAGAATATATGTTAAGAATGACTCATAAAGCAGCTAGATGTTGTGGTCTTATTTTCATGTAGGCAAATCAAAGATTGTTTTTAATTTTGCGTAGTCATTTTTATTAGACATTTGGACAAAACAGAAAAAAAGTTTTCACTGAGGATAGAAAGTATGCTATTAGCAGTCTCTGAATGTAGTGGTCGGATGTGTCTTTCAGAATAGTTATGTGTGCACAGCCACAGTCCTAACATATTCCATTTGTTACTATCCTCACAACATCATTTGTGAGTTGCTAGGTCTAGTTTTCGCTTTGTGCCATTGCTCGTCCCAACATAGCCAGGGTGGTGGTGCATTTCAGCCACTCTTTAGTCCAGCTTTAACTTGCTGGTCCCATTATTGTCACCAAGAACAAGTCAGCTCACTTCGCCAAAGTAAATGGACTCAAAGTTACGCACTGCCTTTTTTTTTTTTTTTTTTTTTTTTTGGTGAGGAAGAGTATCCCTGAGCTAACATCTGTTGCCAATCCTTCTCTTTTTTTTGCTCATGGAGATTGACGCTGGCCTAACATCCATGCCTACCTTCCTCTACTTTATATGTGGGACGCCTGCCACAGCATGGCTTGACAAGCGATACATAGGTCTTTGTCCAGGATCCGAACCTGCGAACCCCAGGCCGCCAAACTGGAGCTCACAAACTTAACCACTACGCTACTGGGCTGGCCCCCTGCACTGCCTTTAACCATAGGGTAATTTACCCTTTTCCATTCGGGATAGATACTCGGAAAACAGAGAACAGAAATTGCATTGATTTTTAGAATGAACGTTTTTTCACATCTCTCCATCTCTGAACTCACATGCATCTAACAATCTCACAATCGCTGTAGGTGGCAGTTGTTACATACTTGTCCTTTTCTGTGCCTGCACAAAATTGATCAATGCCGTTCATACTCTTGTCACTTCGGTTGAGTTATGGATGCTGTTGGTACGACACACATTGAGTTTAATTGCCACTTAAAATGTCTTCAAAAAGATTGCATTATGATTTGGCATTAAAATGAAAAGTTATTGTATACACAGAAAAGCACAGGAACAGTAGCTTAATACGCAATTAAAAAAAGAAAAAAACCTATGCCACTGCAATTCTAAAGGTATCTTTCAACAAATATAAAATAAAAATTCTAAGTGATAAAAAAGCATTGTATCTTCATTCATTTGGAAGACTTGTTTTTTTCTTTCTTAGGGATTCATAAAATAACGGTATGTCTTGAAATAGGTGGAACCTAGATTCAAAGAAATGAGGTATATTCCATGATAAATATTTTTTGAAACAACTGGCATATTGCCAATGAGATAATGTATTTAATAAAATATTAAATTAATATTTAATAAAAATAAAATACATTTAAATAAAAGATAATTTATTCATTCAACAGAAATCTATTGAGCACCTTAGGGTACCAAACATATTTTGTATACACAGTTCTTGTCCTCTAAGAGTTCAAGGTCTAGTCGGGAGAGAAGGCAGGTAAATGGACCACCTTAATGCCATGCAGAAGTGCCATGAACAACACGAAGAGCAGAGAGCAGGAGCAAGTAACTTCCTGAGGAGTCAAGAAACTCTTCCAAAGGGAGATGATATGACCCATCATATCATCATATCAGAGGAAGGGCCTCTGAGCAAAGGGGAAATCATGCGCAAAAGCAAAGCCTCCTTGAAGAGTGTCGTAACCAGGCCCTCTGAGTCCTGAGGCTGGAGCACAGGGTATAAATGAACAGGCAGAGCGTGGAGGGGCAGAGGATGAGCCTGGACCAGCGGGCTGCACGAGTGCTTGCTGATAAGGCCTGGCAGTCCCAACCACAAGTACTTCCTGACCAGATCCAGGCTATGGCATCCCTCTGACTTTCAAATTAGAAAAGTTGGAAGTTGATTCTTCCACTGGACTATGGCAATGAAATGGGATGTAGGAGAACAGGTAAATGATGTTGGAGAGCATCCAGCATTCATTCGAAGTATAGGCTTCAGGACCACTTCAAATCTAAGACACAGGATGTTAATCAGATCAATAACCAGCCTTGCCAAGAGGGAAGTCTTTCCAGAGACAGTCATAGAGAGTAATCTTCAGCAATATTGTCATCTAATATAAAAGATATGACCTTCATTGGGAGTGTTTGTTTTAGGATGATCATGCATCCTGTCCCTGAGATCTGCCACCACTTATAATTTATGCTGAAAAAGGAACCTTGGGGCGTAGGTCTCTACTAATTGACCCCACCCCTCGTCAGCAACAGCTGACCCAAGTCCAGCAAATCCATTGCGCAGCTAACAACCACTCAGATCCTCTCTTTCTGAAGAGGCACAGAGTCAGTGGTCAGAGGGTCATGAGTACTAAAGCTGTAAGGTTATTTAGACCAGGAATTGGTAGCCATGTTGGGCAATAATTAAAGAAATAAAGCAAATTAAGAGAAAGAGAAGACAGAAATATCACGCAGCCCAGAGAGAGAAAGAGAGAATCCAGGTTCTGATGGTTTTCTAATTTCTAAGAGCCAAAGTTGTATTTCATGTGCTTGGGTTCTATCATTTTATTTTCTTTCTCCTCAAACCAGTCAAAGTGAATTCCTGTTCCCTGTAACTAAATCTTCTTGACTAGAATATAGACCACATCATTTCCCACCTTTCCTCTGACTATAGATCGTAAGTTTTAGAATCTAGGTGTCATATTTCTTATTGGAAAATACAATTGACTTCTGGGTTTGATCCTAACATTGCTGAACTCTATGATAATTTATTTTTAGATGCTTTGGACTTTTTAAGTATTCAATCACTATATTTCTCTTCCTTCCCAACACATACACCTTCTATTAGTCAGGATAGGATCAGATAGGATAGGATATGCTGTGGTAACAAAGAAAACTCCAAATATCAGTGCTTAACACAATAGAGGTGAGGAAAGCAATAGTGGGTTTGGCTGCTCTTCTCCGTCTTATATTAATGCCAGACCATGAGAGGGGAAGAACATTCTGGAAGGTTCTGTAAGATGTTTTTAATGTCCAGGACCGAAAGTGCCTTACGTCCCTTCTCTCCATATCCCATTGACGAGAATTAGTCATATAACCCCATTTAGGCGCAGGGAAGCTGGAGAATGTGGAAAAGTAAATGGATATTTGGTGAGCACTAGTAATCTCTTCTGCATACCCCTCTCTCTCTTTTTTTTTCATTGGGCATTGCCTAGGATTACTAGTACGCTAATGAATAGAGAGCATCCTATCTGACTTGATTGTTATGCTAATGGAAATATTTCTGAGGCTTTATCATTAAATATGATTTACTATATGATTTTAATAAGTACTGTCTATTAGATTTAGGATACTCTCTTCTATTTTCATTTGGCTAAGAAATTTTATCATGAATAGGTGTTGAATTTTGTTAATTCTATTAAGATGATCATATGTAAATCAACTTTTCTGAGGGCTAAATCCTATATAGTCATGATATCTCTTTAAATATACTGTTGGATACTATTTGCTAATATGATGACATTTTCATCTAATCTCAACTGATTTCGGTCTATAACATACATTTCTTGTTATGTTCTTGTCCAATTTTGATATTGTCCTAATGTCATATAATGAGTTTGGTGTCTGGCCCATTTTACCTATTTTCTGGAACACTTTGTACATAATATCGATTTTCTGTTATTGACAGATTTAATTAAAAGCAATAACAAAAAACTTCACTGGTACTCTCTGGTACTGGGCCTTTTTGGAGTAGGGGGCTGACTCAGGGCTTTATTTTATTTTAAAACTAATTGATCTGTTATTGAGTGCATTTTTTTTAGTTTTTTATATTTTTATATAATTCCCATTTTATGTACATTTTTATATTTATCATCATAAAATTGTTCACATTTTCCTGTTTCCAAGGATAGCCTGATCCATGGGAACTGAATGAGTATCTGCCATCTTAATACCCCAGAGCCTCTGGAAAATGTCATTTTGGGTTTTATAGCACCAACTTCCCTATGCAAATTTCCTACACTATCTAATAGTATTATTTATTCTTCATTGGAGAAAGGTATTATTTTTTTCAGCCCAACCCCCAATGTCAGGATATGTAAGAACACAAAAACTGTATCATATTGCCCTCCTATAGATAAAAATGAAAAATCATACTCATTAATATATGATCCAGTTAATATATATAAGTAAATAAATTTCTAAAGACCAAATAATTAAGTCAATAACAGGGAAAAATTTACAATTTACTCAATTATTTAATGTACATTTATCCAGTACCTGCTAAGTCTTCACAACAAACATTTACAAGGATAGTGTTCATAAATTTAACTTAAAAGATGTGCTTACTTTCATAAGACGCTATGCCATTTTTCAAAATATTATTCTCTATATATTCACCATACAAGCCAGGGTGCTATCCACTGAAAATGTCTTGTGAGTTTCCCGTTGCTTTAGACTCATCCATTTTTTCATCCATCACTACCAGAAATTGTATTGAATATTTTATGTGTAGAAGCATCTCTTAGATGCCTAGGACAATAATAATAAAATCTAGCACTTGTTAAATACCTACGATGTGTCAGGCACTATTCTTAGGGTTGACTCACTAAAGCTTACAGTCTCAAAAAGGTAGGTACTATTACTGTTCTCTTTTGACGGTTGAGAAAACCGTGGTAGCAAGGTTAAGAAACAGTCCTGATGCAGAAAGTTCACTTGATAGTGGGAGGACAAGCAAGTGAACAGACAGATACAATACAGCAGAAGGTCCATCAAGAAAGGAGGTAGATCTATGAGTAAATTCAAACCCATTCTCTCACAAGCAGCAATGCTTACGACAAAGAAATTTGAGACACCTTGTTTCAAACAACTAATTTTAATTTTAATTGAAAGCATGTGTACACATGACTTGGGAACGTTGAATTCAAGTGCAAATGTAGTATTAATGGATTGTAGGATCTTGTACACGTCATTCAGACCCTTTGGACTTTAGGTTCAACAACAACAAAGGTGGTTGGAGTAGAGTTCCAGTCATAATTTTGTGACTCTAACCCTAATTAAAAGTTTTATTAATAGGACTTATGTGTACATGGATATTTCATATTTAATTACAAGTATTATGAGTGTGTCAAAAGTAGGAAATATAAGACTCTTTTCTTCACTGCATAAAAATTCAAACAAATCTTTGATTAATCTTTAGTTGGAGCTGCCAATTAAAGTAGGGTGTAATGTAGTTAAGCGGTACTCAAAGTGTGGTCTGTGAACCCCTTAAAGTTCCAAAAACTTTTTCAGGGGTCTGCAAGGTCAAAAATATTTTCATATTAATATTGAGACATATTTGTCTTTTTTGCTCTCATCCTCTCCCAAGTGTACAGTGGAGTTTTCTAGAAGCTCCATGATGTGTGATGATGTCATCACTCTGCTGGCTAATAGAATATTTGCTTCTGTATTCTTTTCCTTTAAAATTTTATCAAGTTTAATTTTTAATATGGGAAATATTGCTAGATACAAAGCACAGAAACAAAAGTTTTGGGGGGCCCCCCTATTTTTTTTAAGAAATAGGGGTTCTGAGACCAAAACGTTAGAACCACTGATGCAGTTGAACCCAATATTACAGGAATAAAATCATAACCCTGCCACTTACTAGCAGTGTGACTCTGGAAAAGTTACTTAACCTATCTGAGCCTTGATTTCCTTATCTGTAATGTTACCAACCTCACAGCTTTATGGTAAAGATGAAATGAGATAATGCATGTAAAGTATTTTCCACCAGGTCTTATACCATAAAAGCAAAAACTTGGCTCAAAAAATAATTACCCTATCTTAGGGAAGATACACAAGAAAATGGTAAAACTGAAAACTTTTGTTACTACTGGGCAGGGAAGTTTTTTGTATACTCTTCTCTTTGAAGGTACAATTTATCAAAAGTAATAATTTAATTAAAACTTTAAAAATTAAAAAAAAAAGAATTACCCTGTTTCTAGTAGATATGGGCTTTGTAGTTTATCTACCACTTTTTCATTTTTGGTGAAGCTTTATTGTTCCAAATTTATCTATGAAAAGAGCTAAGCATATAATAATGGTAACTCTTAGCATAATGATGGTAACTCTTGCTTTGCTGCAGTTGCTACAGCCAATCCAAGTTCATTGGCTGATACCTGAGCATACCCATATCAGTTTACCATACACAGAATTTTGGCTAACCCGGTTTCCACCTGCAAAGTGAGAAGGATTTTTTAAAATATCATACCCTTCCCTGCATCATCAATCTCTCCCTCTTTATTGGAGGGAATAAACAAACATGTAGTAGTATCTCCCTTTTTTTAAGTGTGACCCCATGGGCCCCTCCAGCTACCATCCCATTTTCCTGTTCTCCTTTACAGCCAAACTTCTCAAAAAAGTTACGATAACATTCCCTGTTTCTACTTCCACACATCTGGTTCTCTCTTCCTCCCACTCCAATCAGAGTTCTGTCCTTACTACTCCACAAAAAGGCTTATAACAAGAACCCTTGAGCCAGCCCTGATGGCCTAGTGGTTAAAGTTCAGTGCTCACTGCTTCAGTGACCTGGGTTCAGTTCCTGGTCAAGGAACCACACCACTCATCTGTCAGTTGCCATGCTGTGGCAGCAGCTCACATAGAAGAACCAGAAGGACTTATAACTAAGATATACAACCATGTACTGAGGTTTAAGGGAGGGGAAAAAAAAAAACCCTTGCCAAATCCAAAGGTCTTTCTGTGTCCACCTCACTTAACATTTCAGCATCATTTGACACTGATGAGCACACCTCCTTTTATGAAATATCCACTTCTATTAGTTTCATGAGCTCGCACTCTCCTGGTTTTCTTCCTACTTTGCTGGTCTCTTCTTAGCTTTTGTTACCGACTCAATCTCTTCTGCTTGTGTTTCCGTCCTCATCTTGCTTCTGTCCTGATTGTGGTCGTGGGCCCTCTCCTCTACCTACACTCTCTTCCTAGACTCTCCCTAACTCTCTCCTCAGACTCGCTCTACACTCTCTTCTTCACCCCATCCCTTCATTTGAAACTCTGTCCATATTCATTGATAGCCCAAATATTTTCTGAGCACTTACTCTATACAGGGTACAATGAGAGACACTTGGGATGGAGCAAAGAATGAAACATATACAGCTCCCCGGCCCAGTGGAATTTACATTCTACTAAAGAGAGATAGACAGTAAATAATAATCATAATAAATAAATAGATTACAGGATATGTTAGAAATGAGTGATGAGAGCTTTGGGAAATAAAAAATATAGAGCAAGGTAAAGGGGTTCCAAAATGGGAGGAGGAGGAGAGGAGAGTAGGCAGGTTGCAATTTTAAATAGTAGTGGCTCGATGAGCAGATAAGCTGAGGTTACCCGTGCGGACTTGTGGGTAACGTGGGCTGCAGGTGGAGGAAACAGCCAGCACAGGGCCCTCTAGGCAGGAGCTTGTTTGATGTGTTTGAAGAACAGCAACAAGACCAGTGTGGCTGCCGTGCAGCTGGCATGTGGGGAGAAAGGTAGGAGAGGATACGAAGGGGAGATGAGAGTGTGGGCAAGGAGGACAGGTTTTTACCCTGAATGACATGGGAGCTACTGCAAGGTTTAGAGCAGAGGAGTCACACGATCTGACTAATGTTTCCAAAGATTGTTCTGGCTGCTGTGTGGATAGTGGGGGGTTAAGGTTAACAATAGGGAGACCAGTTCACCAGACCATTGCAGTGGTGGAAGTAGAAGAGAATGGCTTGGACCAGGCTGGTAGTAGCAGAGGTGGTAGAACTGATAGGAGTCTGGATGTATTTCAAAATTAAGTAAACTCAATCCTATTTCCTAATGATTAGACATAGGTGTGAGGGAAAGAGGAGAAATCCAACTTTTTTGGCCTAAACAATTGAAGGATGGAGGTGTCATCAACTGAAAAAAAGGGAAGACTTCAGGTGACGCAGCTTTGGTGAAAGCATCAGACACATGTCAATTGGGGAAACTGAATGATATGGGTTTTGGGTTTAGGGGATTTCTTATAGGAACTAGATTTTACATCATTGTGAGAAGAGCTGGGAAAGTGCAGGTCCACAGAGAGGAGTAAGAGGATGGGTGAAGGAGTTGCCACCCAGCCACGTTAAGAAGCCAGGCATGAGTCAGTCCTAATGGCCTAGTGATTAAAGTTAGGTGTGCTCTGCTTCGGCGGCCTGGGTTGAGTCCCCAGGCGTGGAACAACACCACTTGTCTGTCGGTAGCCATGCTGTGGTGGCAGCTCATGTAGAAGAACTAGAAGAACTTACAACTAGAATACAGAACCATATACTGGGGCTTTGGGGAGGAAAAAGAAAAAAAAGGGAGAGGAAGATTGGCAACAGATGTTAGCTCAGGGTGAATCTTTCCCAGCAAAAAAAAAAAAGAAGCCAGGTATGACTGGCCTCCTAGGTGGAACTGCCAGGAGGAAGCTCGTGGAGAGGTCTATAGGAAGCTGTGCCTCTGTGTAGCTACCGTCTCTATGGGACCAACACCAAACATCAGGTCATAGACCTGGGGCCACTGTTGGTCAAAGTCAGCAGTTGGAAGGAAGGTTCAGATATGGAGCAGAGGAGAATGAGGACAAGCTGAAACCCACTAGCACCCCTGTGCCTGTTTATCTTCTCATCTAATCTCAATGAACTTCAAGGGGTTCTGCTTTACTTTCGTCCTCCAAACGTCTCACCAGCTTTAACCCAGAACTATACAGGGAAGGTGTAATAGTTTCCTACTGCTGCATAGCAAATTACCACAAACTTAGTGCCTTAAAAACAATTTGTGTCTATTTGTCATCTTACAGTTCCCATGGGTCAGAAGTCTAGGCATGGCTTAGTTGGGCCTTTGATCAGGGTCTCACAAGGCTTCAATCAAGGTGTCCACTGGGCTGCATTCTCATCTGGAGGCTTGACTAGGGAAGTATTTACTTCCAAGCTCATTTAGGTTGTTGGCAGAATTCATTTCCTTGTGGTTGTAGGACTGGGGGCTCTGGCTTCTTGTTGACTGTTGGCCTTCTGGTCTTAGAGGCCACCAACAGTTTTCTGCCACAGGGCTCTTTCACATGCCTCCTCATAACATGGCAGCTTGCTTCCTCAAGACCAACAGGAGAATTTAACTTTCATTTGGCTAAGACGGTGTCTCCTATATTCATGTGAGTAACTTTCCATAACTTTGCTATTTTCCATTGGTTAGAAGTGAGTCACAGATCCTGTCTGCACTCAAGGGAAGGGGAATGATACAAGGGCATGATTCACTGGGGGATCAACTTAGGGTGTGACTGCCACAGAAGGGAATTCTGAGATATGTAGTTCCACTTTAACCAATTTTGCATAATGCAGACTACCCAGAAGGGAAAATCAAGAGATCTTATTGAGACTTGTTAAGTTTGAGATGTATTAGATGTAAAAGTGGAAAGGTTGAAAAGGCAGCTGGATTTGAGACTGGATTTTGGGAGAGATGTCCAATGACTCTCAAATGTATATTTACAATCCAGTCTCTACTCAGAACTAGAGATCCATAGATATAACTATCTATGTGGCATCTCAATTTAATAAGGCCAAAAGTATTCCCTCCTTCCCCAAATCTGTTACTCTGTTAGACTTCCACATCTCATTAAATGGTACCACCATCCACCCTTTCTCTCAAGGCAAAAACCCAAGAGCCCTGCTTGATTCCTCTCTTTCCTTTTCCTTCTTCATTCGACCCATCATAATTCTGTTGGCTCTACTTCCCAAATATAAATCCATCCACTTTGTTCCATCTCCACCATTACCACCCTAGTCCAAGCAACTATCATTCTTTTTTTTTTTTTTTTTTTGAGGAAGATCAGCCCTGAGCTAACATCCGTGCTAATCCTCCTCTTTTTGCTGAGGAAGACCGGCTCTGAGCTAACATCTATTGCCAATCCTCCTCCTTTTTTCCCCCAAAGCCTCAGTAGATAGTTGTATGTCATAGTTGCACATCCTTCTAGTTGCTGTATGCGGGATGCGGCCTCAGCATGGCCAGAGAAGCGGTGCGTTGGTGCGTGCCCAGGATCCGAACCCAGGCCGCCAGTAGCGGAGCACGCGCACCTAACCGCTAAGCCATGGGGCCAGCCCCAAGCAACTATCATTCTTCCCTGGATTTTGCAAAAGCCACTCTCTCTCGTGACTCCTGTTATAGACTGAATTGTGTTCCCCCAAAATTCATATGTTGCACCCCTAACCCTCAATGTGACCGTATTTGGAGATAGGGACTTTAGGGAAGTAATTAAGGTTAAATGAGATTGTAAGGGGGGGGGCCCTAATCTGATAGGACTGGTATCCTTATAAAAAGAGACACCAGAGATCTCTCCGTCTCCCCACATGCGCACACAGAGAAAGACTATGTGAGGACACAGTGAGAAGGCAGCTGGCTACAACCAGGAAGAGAGGCCTCACCAGAAACCAACCCTGATGGCACCTTGATCTGAGACTTCTAGCCTCCAGAACCGCAAGGATATAAACTTCTGTTTTTTAAACCAGTCTATGATATTTTGTTATAGCAGCCTGTGTAGACTCATACAACCCCCTACATATATTCTTCGCACAACAACCAAAATAATCTCTTTAAAGCCTAAATTGAATCACATCACTCTCTGGCTTCAAGGCCTTCAATAATTTTCCATTGAAATTGGAATCAGACTCTAGCTCATCTTGGCCTACAAGATTTACACCATCTGGTTCCTGCCCATCGCTTTGACCTTATCTTGTGCCATTCTCCCCCTCACTCACAGGCCTCACTCACACTAGCTTCTTTCTGTCAGCAAAAACTCCAAGCTCTTCCTTTTGCCTGAAAGTTTCTCCACTGGTTCTTCACATGTTTAGTTTCTTCAGCATTCTTGCCTAAACGGAACTTCCTCAAGGATCTTTACTCACTCTTCTTAAACCAAGATTCTCCGCCTCCCCACCTCCCACAGCCAAACACTAGTTCATCACTGTATTTATTCCCTTCATTATATGCCAAAATTTCTAATTCTCTCTCTCTATTTTGCTTATATCTTGCCCATTTTTCCTCATTCTAATGTAAAACTCAGGAGGGTACTATCCTTGTCTCCCTTGCTTTCTGCTGTGTCCTCAGAGCTTAAGAGGGGCTTAGTACACAGGAAGTCCTCAATAAATATGTGTTTAATCAAGGATTGAATAAATACAAGACTATGGCTGGAATGAAATTCCTTTAAATGTATTTTATACAGTTTTACTAGTGTTGCCATAAAATAGATTGCCAGAGTGGAATTGCTGGGTCACAGAGTGTGCACATTTTTAATTTTGATAGATCAGAAGTACTGCTTTTTAATATTTAGTGTGACTGATTTGCCACTTTAAAATTTAATTATCACAAATTTAATTTTTTTTCCTCTTCTCCTTTGAAAAATGAGCCATTTCGAAACCATTCTTTTTTTCCCCAATGTTTTTATGGTAACTGAGGCATCATCGTTCATTTGGCAAGAACTCTAGCTTTGCTTTATAGATTAAATTGATAGAGCTCATTTGTCTATCCAGAAAATGTCTGTGAGTTGAATCTTCTTTTTGCCTTGACCCCCAATTACAAAATGAATGATGTAATCTAATGAGAGGAAACAATTAAGCCCCCTCCCCTTTTCACGTATCATTCTTCTTTTCTGAATGTAGATATTTGTGGGAATAAACACACAAAAAAGTGCACACATCACTCACACATGAATGCTCCAAAATGAACACTTTAAGTTTGAAATTGACAATTGTTACAACAAATGGCCCCTAATTAATCAACTATAATTACGCATATCACAATTACTTCAAGGGAGGATATGCATTTATACGTTTTGTGTGTGTGTGAGGAAGATTAGCCCTCAGCTAACATCCGTTGCCAATCCTCCTCTTTTTGCTGAGGAACATTGGCCCTGGGCTAACATCTGTGCCCATCTTCCTCTACTTTATATGTGACGCCGTCACAGCATGGCTTGACAAGCGGTGCGTTGGTCCATGCCCTGGATCCGAAACTGCGAACCGCAGGCTGCCAAAGCGGAGCACGAGAACTGAACCACTACACCACTGGGCCACCTCCCCATGTATACTTTCTTGAAATCTTTCAGATTAACCCCTCTAACATTAGTTAGAACCCAGAGCTCAGAATGCTTTAACACTTGTGTGTATCGTTAAATTAGCCTCGTTCTATTGTGCAATCATCAATAGTAACCCTAACCTTTTCCAGCTGCCTTACAGCTGTTTGATATGTACAAAGAACTGGTGCAAGGGTGTGCACGGCACCATGCAAATACGTCCCCATGATCAGAAAAAAAACACAGACCAGGTATGTGTGATACTGAGTGGATCAGGACAGAGGACAATATAGTTGGCTTCAATTCAGTCCAGTGGTTATATCTCCACCTTGATTGGGATCAAAAGACAAACACTTGTGTCTCAAGAATAATTACAAATTTTGAAATAGAGCAAACATTCAATAAAGATTTTTAAATCTTATTCCTAAGAAAATTCTCTCCTGTTACCTTTTATATATGGCAATCTATACTTACTGGCTAATAACAATTAAATGAATGAATTAATTAATTCTTGGCAGATTTTTTATTTCATCAGTTATTGACCATGACCTAGGGCAAAATTTTAAATTTCTTCCATTATTCCTTCAAATTGCATTGTGGAACTCTTTATACGTAATTAGTTCTTGACTTTTGCCTAATGTTACTCATTGTTTCCTGACAAATGTAGTCAAAGAACTTTAGGGTGACATTCACAACCTCTCCAATCTTACCACCATCTCTTTCCAGCCTGAATCTCCACTATTTCCTCCACCCACAACACTTCAGCTGCATTCAACCCCCAGCTCTTTCCTAAATGTTTCTTGCATTTTTTTCCTTCTGTTGTTTCTTCCAGTGCCTCACATATTTTCATCTACTCAAACTCCACATCTTTCCTGACCCATATCAGATGCCACCTCCCGATTAAGTCTTCCCAACTCCCCACCTCCTCCCTTCCCAGTTAGAAGGATCCCCTCATTATTTCCCTGGCACTCAGTTATAGTACTTACCACACTCTGAATGGTGTTTATCTATTATGCATACTTTGTTGACCTGCTCTATTAGATTATAAGCTCCTAAGAGTCGGGAGCCTGTGTTATGTATCTTGTATCCTCAACAGCAACTTTACAGAATACTGTACATACCAGATGCTCAAAGAGTTTAAAGAATTGAATGGAGCTGCTGACCAACAATACTAAACGTTTCCACTGACGATTTTGGAAGCTCTGTCGTGCCACTTAGCAGTGCCACCCAGCATATACACACTTTTCATGCACATTAAACAATAGAGCATGAACCTAAAGGGTATTTTCTTCTACCTTTCTTGTATTGTGAGTGTATCAGAGCCAGCCCTGATGGCCTAGTGGTTAAAGTTAGGCATGCTCCGCTTCAGTGGCCCAGTTCAGTTCCCAGCACAGAACCACACCACTCGTCTGTCAGTAGCCATGCCGTGGTGGTGGCTCACATAGAATAACAACAAGGACCTACAACTAGAATATACAACCATGTACTGGGGCTTTAGGGGAGGTGAGGAGAAGAGAGGAAGATTGGCAACAGATGTTAGCTCATGGCGAATCTTCTCCAACAAAAAATAAATAAATAAATATATGTCTTTTAAAAAAAAAGATCTTTAATTCTGGAGCAACTCTGCGTGTATGTGTGTGCCATCAAAGAGTGTCTTCTTTGTCCCACCAGCCAGGAGATATGTAGGCAGAGATGTCACTGGTAAAATAAGTTTACATGCGGCATCAGTGGAAATTTTCTGACTATGTTGACATTTTGCAGGCTTGGAAGTCTCGTGCTTAGATAACCACGGATAAGTATTCAAGGTTGATATTTGGCTATGGGTAACAAAGAGGTCATTTCTGTATCAAGACCCATTTGATTTTTACAAGATACATACTAGATATAAACTTGATCAACTTTTTGGAGAACTCAAAAATTAACTTTATAAATGGAAAGGAAGCTAGACCTACAGCCATGCCTCAAATTATCTGGCTTTCAGAAATCTAAAAAATATTTTGTGTTGATTTGTCAGCATTAAAATGTATAAAAGTCATCCAATTGACTGGATATAATTTGCCCAAAGCCACGACATTTAGGTAATGGTAAATGAGAACTTTTCCTACTTCTCATGCTTTATTTGTAATCTAAAGCAGAAACTTATCTATAACCGTTCTTTTATTTTATCATTATGACAAAGTAAACTACAACTTACAATAAAACCAAGAAACAGCATCCAAATGGTTCAACTAAACAAGACACAGGTTGATATACTTAAGTCTAGATTCCTCTGAAGCTCTCTCTGGGCAAATAAAGGAAACTTTTGATGTGATATATTCTCTGGCATTCATGATAACTGAGGAGGCAAAGGAATCCTGCAACCAGGTTAGAATTTATAAGCCAAAAGTCACCCATTTTCAAAGGGGGAGCCCAGGACAAGAGGTAAAGACAGAAGAAACACCAGCAGTTGGGAAGGAAGTTGACAGTGATCAGGAACATTAACCTTTTCCAAAATGTAATAAGAGCACGTAATACTCTGTTGATGAGCACAGCAGTGGCTATACATCACTGTTTGGGTTCATTACCAGGAACAGGGTAAAAAGATTCCTAAGGGCCAAAGTAAACGTGTTCAGTGAAAAAGCACCACAAAGACCAGAGGGAAAGCTCTGGAAACTGCTGGATCATCAGATCAATAGACTCAGAGATGACTAAGGTAGGTTGCTTTATGCAGTTTAAACATTTGTACAGGGAGTCTCCCCACACAGCCTTTTATTGACAGCTACAGATCAATGATAATTTTTGATCATTTTCAACCTACATAAACCTATTGACCCCCTGGCCACCTTTGGGGCACTTCAAGTCGTCAAAAATAATCAGAGGAGATGGTGTAAAATTGTCAGACTGCTGAAGACTCCAAGTAGTTTCATGTGCCCCCAGGAGCAGAGTTGAGAGGTTAAAATGTAGTTCAGATTGCCAGCAGAACCTCAACTGGCAGAGCGTGCCAGAGAGTCGTGTCTTTATGTCTCAGAAAAGGATGCACTGATTTGTATCCAGGCTCTGACCCTCATGCATATAAGTTTTTTAAAAAGGCTAAGACGTGTTGGAAATATTAGACTGCAGAGAATGGATTATTCTTGTTTTCCTTTGTTGAGTCATTCTTTTCATCTGCTCCCTAGCAAAAGTACTTAATATACTTCTAGAATAAAAAATATGAATATTATGTGGATGTGGACATGGAAAGGACAAAGACAACAGGGAAGCAAGTACAAGTTGGTAGCCCAGAGGGAAAGGACAACAAAAAAAATATATCTCAAGGGGCCAGCCCGGTGGCATAGTGGCTAAGTTTGGCACGCTCCACTTCAGCGGCCCGGGTTCATGGATTCAGATCCCAGGCGCAGATCTATACCACTCGTCAGCTATGCTGTGGTGGTGACCCACACAGAAAATAGAGGAAGATAGGCACAGATGTTAGCTCGGGGCTAATCTTCCTCAGCAAAAAAAAAAAATATATATATATATATCTCTCAAAAGAATTGGTAGGATGGAAGGATGATGATAAAGAGCAAGCAAACTAATGACAATGAAGAGGAAGAAGTAAGATAATCTCCACAGGGGAAGGAAGAAAGGGGGAGCAGAGGAGCGAAAGGAAGGAAGATGGTTTTTTCGGGTTTTTTTGCTGAGGAAGACTAGCCCTGAGCTAACATCTGTTGCCAATACTCCTCTTTATTTTTTTTTTTTTTCTGCTTGAGGAAGATTAGCCCTGAGCTGACATCTGAGCCAATCTTCCTCTATTTTATACGTGGGTGGCTGCCATAGCATGGCTGACGAGTAGTATAGGTTCGTGCCTGAGATCCAAACCTGCGAACCTGGGCCGCCAAAGCAGAGTGCGCCAAACTTAACCACTAGGCCACGGGGCTGGCTCCAGAAGGTGGTTTTTAATGGTGACTTTTACTAGTCAGTGTCACAGAATACTACATCCCCAAAGAAAGGAATTGAATCCAAGCAAAACATTTAAGATCGACAGTGCTCAAACAAATATTCTGAATTTAAGGAAAATAACAAGTAACTGGATAAATAAACAAGACACAACCCACTCCACAGAGGGAACTGTGCCCAAATTTTACAACAGGATTCTAAAATAGTGAACTTTGGTGTTGGAAATCCATTCAGGAGAGAATGATATAAATTATTTCCTAAAATGTCAAAGAATAAATTGGTAAGGATCATTTTGCCATTTTACAATTTTTTTTTATTTTTTTTCAGTTGGGCTTTACTAAACATTTACAAAAAGCATGGTTATTAATGAAGTTTATTTAAGGCATGTGTATGCATGTGTGTGTGTGTGTGTGTTCTAGCTCTTCAGAAATAACAAATTAACATAATATAGGAACTTGTCCTCAGTATAAATTTATGATATAAAAATTCCCCTTCCCATTTGCAATATGCGATCGTTTCTATTTCTTTGAAGATATAAGCAGAACATCTGTTGTAATCACCTTTTGTAGGAGTAGGCCTCTAAACCTTTCTGTGCCAGGCAGGCATGAACTTCAACCTGACATCTTCAGGTTGTATTTTTACAGTAGACGGTGAAGGTTTTGAGACATTTTGAATACTTCTGCTTTCAAGGATCTGAGCTATAAATGTTTATTAAAAGAATCTATAATGAAATCAGTTTTGTTATTTTTTTAATGGTTGCCTGGAGTGTGTTGGATGACTGAATGCCGGTTGTTAATCATTAAGTACTCAAGTTACCAAAAGTGTTTGATAGTATTGCCATCTAGGGGCTGAATGGAATTCTCAGCTCTGAAGTAAACTGTAATTGAGCAGGTGCAGCTATAGACAATATACATATGTTTTTGCTTTATGGCCCACATGCTTTTCGCGTTTCTTATGACAAAACATATCTCTAAATGTCCCCCAACAGCCTACCTTTTTTCTATATAATCTGTTAGAGGTGATTACAATTTGCTTTGGAGCTTATGCCTTTTTGGCATCTATTACTAAAGATTCTGAACAAAGAATTGTTCTTTTTTTGCATTATTAATCTTGCCCATGTTTGCCCTATTTCCACAGAAAAGGAATCATTTATCAGAAAAGAATGTTTGTAATCAGGACTTGTAGCATCTTCAGATTTAATATTCATTATGGTCATTCTAGTTCTGTGCTATATTTATCTAAAAGCACAATCCAATGTTGTGGAGAAATAAGTTTTAAATATTTATGATCTAACTTTTAATATTTTAAAAAAGAGAAATTAGTATTTCTGTAAAATTTGTTTCAGAGTCTGCTCACTTAGCAAATGTTTAAATATTAAAAGATTTCAAGAGGTTAGCATGTAATATCATAATGGGACTTATTGAAACAGGAAAATTGACTTTACAAGTTTTTGATAAGTAAAGGAAATTATGTTTTCTCTGCTTGTGTTTAACATAATAAGAAACATTAACACAGTTGAAACTTATAACCAAGAATGTGAAGAAACAGTGTCAAAAATTATTTCTACAATGTGTTTTGGTTTTGTCTAACAATTTCTTTTTTTTTTGGAAAATCGTTCAGTTTGATTTTGCTATCTTGTTTTAGATTTTATTCAAAATGATATTTGGAGCCCCTAAATTGAGGAGAATTTCCATCTACATAACTTTGTCTGATGTTTTCAGGTACCTACTCTCAGAAATAACTTGCTCTTCTCCACCTCACATTCCTCCTCCCGTGCCCACCAAAAAAAAGGACAGTTGAAGACTATCTGTCACATTTAAACATCTAAGGAACCAAGGCTGATCTCACACACCATCAAGCATAAATAGCCTATTAAACCAGTCAAAACTTCCTCGTTATTATTCACATCCAATGGGTATTGTACACGACAGAAAGTGTCATTTGTTTGTGTATGTGTGTGTGTGTACTATACACACATTACTGGTCCACTTTCAGACATAATCCCTATCTGTAAACAGATATAACCATCTGGCCCAGATGTGGAAAAGGCACTCCCAGGTTCTTTCAAAACATTAGGATTCCTAGCTCCAGTTAAGTTATGCAAAAGATGTTAAATGTTGCTCTCCAAGCAGAAAATTCTAGTTCTGCTATCCTTTTTTTTTTTTCCTTCTTTTAAATCAACAAAGACCAAATTCTCGAAGCCGAGCTACCAATTACTTTTGGAAATTTTCATAGTTTTAGTTATGGTGTTTTTAACAAATGAGAATATTTTCACATCTATATGAATAGTAGAATTCTCTAAGGGTATTAGTGCATTTATAGTTCAGTTGGCTTGTTATTGTTTTCTTGTGTTTGTTGTGTTGCATTTGTAAGATATAAATACATACCAAGAGAATGAGAGAGGGAGATTGGGGAGATGGGGAGAGGTTTAGGTATAAACAAATAGTGTTGGGGATTAATGAAAGAGAATTAGTGTCATTCAAGTTAAATCGCCAAATCCTTAAGACTATCCCATTCTCTGCCATGCAACTTGGTACCACTGATTTCCATTGTGAGCTGGATACAGCACTGACCTGAAGTATCATAGATTTTTTTATGTTATATATCACATCCTTTGGGTTTCAAGCTCTGAAAAGGCAAGGATCCTATGTGATCCACATTTTGTGTGTATCTGAAATCACGCAACATTAAGTAATATATTCAGAGCGTCAAGGACAATAAAAAACCACGTTGTTTTCTTAATCATTCAAAACCCTGTTATGATATTTCTGCTGCCGTTGTTGATGAACCTTGGTCAGAGAATGACCTTCCAGCAATTGTTAGCAGTTTCTAAAAGAAAACTAACTCGTTCATTTTCTTACAGGGAACGAGCCATCAAGCCCACCTGTTCGGGTTAGAACCATTCACAACATATTACGTTGGTGTTGTAGCCACAAATGAGGCAGGCGAAGTTTCAAGTCCCTGGACTCTGGTTCAAACCCTAGAATCTTCCCCAAGTGGACTGAGCAACTTTACAGTAGAACCGAAAGAGAATGGCCGGGCATTGTTACTACAGTGGTCGGAGCCTGTGAGAACCAATGGTGTGATTAAGGTAATGTCCACCCTGACTGTGAAATCATGTTTGGTGTCCTCCAGATAAATACATGAGCCCTGACATGCCATCAGGTCACTGTGGGAAAACTCCCTTCACAGTTTGTTTAATTCTCTGTGATAGCTCCTCCAGGCACTTAATCATAGATCAGAGAAAACTAGCCCACATGTGTTATGCTTCCTCTGAAGCCAACCCTGGGCTAAGTGCTCTCCGTGGATTATCTCATTTAATCCTCACATCAACCCTATTGGGTACGTACCACTAAACCTCATGAGGCATATAAAGGCTACGTAACTGCCCAAACCCACATTGCAGATGATCAAATTGGAATTTGAAACTAGGAAGTCATACCAGAATTGAACTCTAAATGACTGTGTTCTTACTGCCTCCTGGATTATCCTGCCCAGTTATTCACTCAAACCTTGCCTAATTTGTGCTGTGAATGGAGCTCGCTAAGCAGAAAACAGGAAGCCCCACATGTCTGCTAACTCCCTGACCTCTGTATATAGCCATGAGGAGCAGACTTATTCATGTCACACATACATCCCAGGCTTCACCAGTCTGTGAGCAGAAATGAGGATGCCTTTCCATTGTTAGTCCACATTTTGATACTTTGAACCATCACCCACATGAAAGCCAGCCCTCGTCTCCCTTTCTGATGTTCTTCCCCAAGGGTGGTGGCGACTCAGCTCACAGTGTGTTACTGCCTCTGCCTTGTCTCCTCTGGCCCTGGACCACCACTTGGGCCCTCATCAACTGCCTTCCGCAAGCTAGGACTGCAGAATTCCCCAGCCTGCAGCTGGTGTAGACACTCTGCCTCTCCTTTACCACTCCCTCTCAAGATGACCAAGACTCCTCCATTAATTCCACAAAGAACAGTTAAGACTAAGCTGTGACTTGGGATAAAACTTCCCTATAAGAGGGATGACAGCAGAAAATCCCCTTCAGCAATGACTGAGAACTGTAACTAGAACCCATAGGCCCAAACCCATTCTCGTGGGCCTCCCTGTAGGCTGCCTCACTGCTTAGAACAATGGCTGCCTCTCTGCCTACCTCCAGCCTGTTACAAGCAGCAGAAGCAAGCTGCTTCCTACCAGCCTCTTACATGTGACAAAGCCAGATGTCCCCTACCCTGGGACAGGAGACTTGAGCCTTAGGATCCATGACCTTCAAGTCCAAGCCACAGCCAGGAGGTCCCTATAAGAGAAAAGAGTGTCTCCCCACACCCATCAAAGCACCCCTTCTTGTGAGTATTTGTTTCCTGTCCCAGAATCTGCCTCTTCCTGGCATGATTGACAATGGGAGTATCTACTCCTTTTACCTTCATTTACATTTCACCAGATATTTATTGAGCTTCTCCTAAGTGCCAGGTATTTATTCAGGAGTGAACAGGACAGGCAAGTTTCCTGTTGTCACAGACCTTATGTGTGTGTGTGTGTGTGTGTGAATACATGAATAGTGGGGGTATAGAGAGGCCAACAAAAGCTAGTACACAAATAAACAAGAGAATGCAGAGAGTGATGAGTGCTATAAAGAAAATTAAACAGAATAATGTAATTATGCCTGCTCAGGCTATTTTAGAATGGATGATCATTTGAATTGAGTTGACATTTGAGCTGAGCCCTGAATGACAAGACAGAGTCAGTCATGTGAAGAGATGAGAGCAAAATGTTCCAGACAAAGTGAACAGCAAATGCAAGGCCTAAAGCCAGGAATGAACTTGGTGCATTCAGATAAAAGGAAGAAAGCCAGGGTGGTTGAAGCATTGGGAGGGAGAGAAAGATGACACTAGAAGAGACTGGAGGGATGGTAGGAGGTAGGTTGTACCTCACCTTGTGGGCTGCGATAAGGAGTTTGCAATTTATTCTAAGTGTGATGAAAAATTACTGAAAGGTTTAGGCAAAGGAATAGCATAATCAAATTTATGTTTTTCAAAATCATTCTTGCTGCTATGTAGAAAATGGAGTCTAGGGAGACCAGTAGAGTTTAGAAGCTATTAAAGAATTCAGGGTAGAATTGATGGTGGCTTGAATTAGAGTGGAAGTCGTGAAGGTAGAGAAACATGAGTAGGTTGGAGATATATTCACAAGGCAGAGATGACGAGATTTGTTAATGAACTGGATGTGAAACATGAAGGGAAAGGGATATTTAGAATGACTTTGGGGTTTTGGCCTTGAGTCATTGACTGGGAAGATAAGGTTGGAAGATGTGCAGGTTTGAGGGGACAAGTAGGCAGTTGCAGGTACAAGTCTAGAACTCTCGAGAGAGTTCTTCACTAAGATATATATTTGGAATTCATTAGCAGATGGGTGGTATTTAAACCCATGGGCCTGGAGAAGAACAGCTATGGAGAGAACATAACTAGAGGTGATGAGAGCCTGGGATCAAGCCGTGAGGAAATACAAAAATTTGGAGGTCAAGGGGAAGCAGAGGAGCCAGCAAAGGAGATTGAGAAGAGGAAAGTGAAGTCGAAGGAAAGGTAGACGAGTCGGGTGTGCCAAAAGTGAAGAGAAAATATGCCAAGTGCTGTTGAAAGATCAAGTAAAATGAGGGCAGAGAAGTGACCCTGGACCTGCAAATGAGGAGGTCATTGTGATCTTGACAAGATCAAGTGGTGAAATGGGAAGCCTGATTGAGATGGCTTGAGGAGAGAACGGCAAGCGAGGGACTGAGGCCAGCAACTCTTGAAAGAAATACAGATGAAAAGAAAAGCAGAGAAATGGAGCAGAGCTGGGGGATTGTGGTGTTGAGACATTTTACTTAAAAATCAGTGAAATACTAGATTACATTTCAATGCTAGTAGAAATAACCCAGTAGAGGGAGATAACTTGGTGATGTCAGAGATAATGAGAATAATTGCAGGAGTGATATCTGTAGGAAAGAGGAGGGGATGGGATCCAGAGCTCAGGTTGCCTTCAGTAGGGGCAGAGATACTTCATCCATAGCAAAAGGAAGGAAGGCGAATAGTGTGAGCCTAGATTCACATGGACGTGGTGGTGATAATATATAACACGAGAACATTCCTTTCTGACTGCTTTTGTTTTCTCAATGAAATATGCAGTCATGTCAACAACCACCTGTGTGGGAGGGAAGAGGGTGTTGGTGGTTAGTGGAGACAAGAGAAGATATGAAATAGTCACTTTGGAAAATAAAAGAGCAAACATATGGAGGAATAGAATAGGACTACCAGTTGGTATTCACCTAGTTAAATTTATGGTAAGACATTGAAAGTGAGACCAGTCAGCATATTTGAGTGTTTCTCTCAAACCCGGTTAGAAGCTAAGGCACAGAGGGAGAGCTAAATTTAACACTAGTTAGAGATTTACCAGGTGACTATGAGGGGGCCAGGGAGTCATAGAGGTTTTCAGAGTGATTATGGAATCTAAGATGTCTTTGGAAAATATACTATTCCCCTTCCCTAGGGGTGTGGTCTTGTCCTCGGACCCCAACAAGAAAATCACACCAAATACAATAGTCCAACATAAATAGATTTCCAAAAGTCTAGGCTATTTAATCTTAAGTAAAATTAAATTATGTCAACAATTCAGTCCAAATTAAGCTTCTCCAGGGGGCACCTCTGGGAATGTTTCAAACTAGATATGCTTCCCAAGGGATTCTGATATGCATTCCATCCCCTCTTGAGAGACGCCATCATAGGGAGTCACTAGCATGTACTATCAAATCCCTCAGGTGTGCTGAAGCAGAAAAGGATGGGAAACCACTATTCAAAACCATCTCCATTCAAGTTCAGTTATTTCTCATCTTTCCCGAAGACCAATGAATAATATGGGATGAAGACTTGATCGACATTTGTATAATGAGTGTTTGGATGGTTTTCCCTAGACCAAAAGAATACTTTGCTCCAAAGGAGCAATAATTCTTCCACGGCCTGCAAGAGAAAACAGGGTAGTTTTTTCCATCTTCTTGTCATCAAAGTTTGTATCTATACTTTTGTATTTACATATAACCTATATATGTATATGTGTCTGTGCCTACACACAGACACACATGCATTTTCAGCCCTGGCATCCTTGTACAAATGATTAAGCATTATAATTCCATTTCCCAGTAAATGCCATGGGAGGTAGACAATGTAGATAGGTCCTACTTACCCTACTCAGGATGTGATCAAAAGTGCTTAGTATCTATAAAATAGGGGATTTGAATGTTATTCCCTACTTTAAAAAAATAAAAATAGGAGGAAACCCCACAAGCACTCATTCAGTCAAAGAATCAGGTTCAATAGTCCTTAGCTTTTAGATATATGCTTACGTGATATCTAAATTTAAAAATAAAGAAGCAGAGAAAACGATTGTTCCTCTTTCTGTGGACTTTACACTAACTGGAAAAGATCACGTTCCCGAAATTAATATTAGGATGATTTTTCTGGATTGGGGTCATTAAGATGAGGAATAGAAGGGGGAAAATGTTAAAAGGGATGAAATGGCTACACCAAGAAACCATATGCTACAAATTATTTTCCCTTGGCTTCTCTTCTTCCTGCAGTTATACAACATCTTCAGTGACGGTGTTCTGGAGTACACTGGCTTGAATCGTCAATTTCTCTTCCGACGCCTGGACCCTTTCACTCGCTACACGCTGACCCTGGAGGCCTGCACCAGGGCGGGCTGTGCACACTCAGCACCCCAGCCTCTGTGGACGGATGAAGCCCCTCCCCACTCTCAGTTGGCTCCTACAATCCAGTCTGTGGGGTCCACTAGCGTGGAGCTGAGCTGGTCTGCGCCTGTTAACCCAAATGGAAAGATAATTCGCTATGAAGTGATTCGCAGATGCTTCGAGGGAAAAGCTTGGGGGAATCAGACAATCCAGGCTGATGAAAAAATTGTTTTCACAGAATATAATACTGAAAGGAATACATTTATGTATAATGACACAGGTTTGCAGCCATGGACGCAGTGTGAATATAAAATCTACACTTGGAATTCTGCAGGCCATACCTGTAGCCCTTGGGCTGTGGTAAGGACAATGCCGGCCCCTCCAGAAGGTCTCTCTCCACCAAAGATAGCCTATGTATCAATGAATCCCCCCAAACTGCTGATATCCTGGATCCTACCAGAACATTCTAATGGTATCATCCAGTCCTATAGGCTTCAAAGGAACGGAGTACTCTATCCTTTCAGCTTTGATGCTGTGATCTTCAACTATACCGATGAAGAGCTGCTTCCGTTTTTCACATACAGTTATGCAGTCATAGCCTGCACAAGTGGAGGCTGCTCCGCCAGCAAACCCACCCACATCACAACTCTTGAGGCTGCTCCAGCAGGAGTCAGCCCTCCAGCTCTCTGGGCCATCAGCGCCACTCAAATAAATGCTTCTTGGTCGCCACCATCAATTCAAAATGGAAAGATCACTAAATATTTACTTAGAGTGGATGGTAAGGAGTACCTCGCTGGGCAGAGCCTGTTCCTGCTGGTTTCCCACCTGCAGCCTTATACTCAGTATAATTTCTCCCTAGTAGCCTGCACAAATGGAGGTTGCACAGCTAGTGGGTCAAAATCTGCCTGGACAATGGAGGCCCCCCCACAGAACTTGGACCCTCCAAAATTGCAAGTCACAGGCTCAGAATCAATAGAAATCACCTGGAAACCCCCAAGAAACCCAAATGGCCAGATCAGAAGTTATGAACTGAGGAGGGATGGAACCATTGTATACACCGGCCTGGAAACTCACTATCACGATTTTACTCTCACCCCAGGTGTGGAATATGGCTACACAGTGACTGCCAACAACAGCCAAGGGGGTATTTTGAGCCCACTTGTCAAAGATCAAACCAGCCCCTCAGCACCTTCAGGGATGGAACCTCCAAAATTGCAGGCCAAGGGTCCTCAGGAAATCTTGGTGAAGTGGGACCCTCCAGTGAGGACAAATGGCGATATCGTCAACTATACCCTCTTCATCCATGAGCTGTTTGAAAGAGAAACAAAAATCATACACATAAACACAACACATAATTCTTTTGGTACACAGTCATTCATAGCAAACCAGCTGAAGCCATTTCACAGGTAAGGTAGCCAACTCTGGGTTGGCTAAGAGCAACATACTGTTTTTTCTATGGCATGAGCCCTCGGTCAGTTCGAATGAAGGTTCTAAAAGCAAGATCCGTGAAGTCCCCAACTCCCATCCACTTAACCATCCACAGTGGACTAACCACATCCTCATCCAGCCAAAACTTGCTCGCATAACTTCTGGAAAGCAAAATTGTTGCAGGTGACCTTTTGAGAGTCAGTTTTTCAGAAATGTTGGCAATTCACCACGATGTCTGGAACAAGTAGCACAGAGGTGGGGCCACTTCCCTGAGTCTAGTCCCTCCAGCAAACATGCAGCCCCCTGGACGGTTCTGAGAGCCCAGTGGGGTTATCTGACCCAGGCTGTGAAGAAAATGATGTATTACTTTAAAGAATGAAAAAAGTGCTGATCAATGAGAGCTATTGCCAGCCAGAGTTGGACTGATTCAAAATCTGTTTTGGGGAGAGCCCTTCTTATTGAATCCAACACTTCTTCCAGGGATAATGAGGCTCCTCTGACTCTATTTCCTCAACCTCTTAGGACTCCCCCAGCTCTGACCTCGTGGTTTCTCGGGACGGTGTCACTTTGCTAGCTCATGTTTTCTCTGTGGTCCCCGCTGGCCTCTCTGACATACATAGATGAGCGTCGCTCTCCACGTGAAGAAATCTTACCAGCAGCCCTCTTCCTACAGTTTAAAGGATTGCTTGACATTTTTCCCCATCACATTTTAAGTAACTTATATCCCCAGAGAGAAGAGTAATAAAAGACATTTTATGCTTAAAATTTAGTAAAATGAACAGAACCACTTAAAAAAATTAAAGGCTGAAAGAGTGTTGATTTCTAACCACCATTGGTAAAATTCAGCTATTATTATAATCTACCGATGTGTAGATTAGATCCCTCCTATAATTATCTCTGATATATAGTGCTGTTTAAATGAAACATTCATGGTCTTATGCATCTACTCATGACAATTATTTAGGGTCACATTAAATATTAAACAGTAATTAAAACTTCCTCAGGTATCTTCCATAGCTAATCCACATGCTGTGTGAGTTGGCTTTTACCTTACTCTGATTCAGGACATGAAAAGACCCACGTTAGCTGCAGAGCTGTACATTTTATACTGGCTTCCTCTCTACCTGATTGGTACCTACAAGTTTTAAAAATCATATTAACTTGCTCCTCGTTGATTCAAAAAGATTTCTAGAGAACGCAAAGTTTTCCAGATGTGAGAGAGGCACTTTTCCTAGGCTGAAAAAAAAGTTTGATTTTTCTGATAAATCAATGATGTTTAAGGCAATAAAAGATGTCTCTTCATTATCCACAATAATTGAAAATATAATGACATGAATGACATTAAAACAGAATATCACTGCTATATGAAGTTCATGTAGTTTTAGGTTTTTCCAACAGATTACTGTTTATTGAATATTGCAAATTAGTGTGTCCTCCTTGGAGCACCCCCGCTATTTAGTAGGTAGAAGTAGCCTGGCAATATTCTAAGTAGCAGAAGGAATCTGACTCAGAATTTTAAAACCAGCACAGGTAATCCAGAAAACAAATAACCTATATGTGGAAATCAAAAATGACTTCACGGAATTGCTTAGAAGTCAGATCAGCCATACACAGCTATGGATTTCTTCACCAATAAGCTGTTGGCCCATCATGGTAGAGATGGGCATGAGAGGAGAGGGAGGGGAGGAGGAGCAGAAAAAGGGAAAGAAAGATGTCACAAAGAGAGAGAGAAGCATAATTAAGAAGGGGGGAAGTGGTGCCGGCCCAGTGGTGTAGTGGTTGGGTTTGTGCACTCTGCTTCAGCAGCCCAGGGTTCTGGGGTTCAGATCCTGGGCACGGACCTACACACTGCTCATCAAGCCATGCTGTGGCAGTGTCCCACATACAAAAAGTAGAGGAAGATTGGCGCAGATGTTAGCCCAGTGACAGTTCCTCAAGCACAAAGAGGAAGATTAGCAACAGATGTTAGCTCAGGGCCAGTCTTCCTCACAAAAAAAAAAAAAGAAGAAGAAGAAGGAGGTAAGGGAAAACAGAAAGAAAACAAGTAAGAGAAAAGAAAGCAATGATTAGAGGAGGGAAAGCAGAAGACAGAAGAGGAAACGGGCAGAACCAAAAGAAATAAAGGGAGAAAGAAAGATGGCTGGTGCTTAAGGGAAAATTCAGTGTGTCGTAAAATCAGTGGGGCATGGGAATGGAGGAAAAAGCACTTATTTGCAGCCATAGGCACTTAATACTAATGAAAGCCCCTTTTGTTGGAAGGGAAAAGTCCCTGCTATGTAAATAGACCCTTCCAAGTGGCAGGAGACCAGCTATGAGGCAAAACATAATGGATTGGTTGAGTTGAACTGGATGGTGATAAGATGTCTCTATGATTGATAATCTAGTGTGTAGCTGGGTTAAGTTTGGCCCCAAAAGGTCTTTGTGTGGTGTAAGAGGGCCTGTTTTAAGACGTCAGGTATCAGGTGAGGGGATTTATTACCACTGAGACCTTGACTCCATGATGTTCCTTCACAACCTGGAAACATTCCTAGGGAATTATTTAGCTCTACCTGCAGAGGGAGGATGAGCCCTAGGCTGCTGAAAACTCATTCATACTCCCCAAGATCTGCATTCTTCATCGCTGTGTTAAGTAATTCTGCAGAGTACCAGCATTGTTATACTGGAGAGAATTTTGAAAGTGTATTTATTCCATATATTCCTGTTTAGGGAATAATTGTGCCCACCCTTTCCAGACAGATGAGAATCTTAGCTTCAGTTTGGAAAGCCAGGAGGATTTAAAATGTTCTAAAATTTTTGTGGAAATTTAACTTCATTGCTCTTTAAAAGAGTTAGCTGTAGCTAAGAATAAAGGTAAACTGATTTGTCTTTTTTTAAAAAAACTCTTGTTCTTTTAAAAATTCCTCCAGTGGAAATCTATATTGCCAATAATGGGTAATTTGTGCCTTGTGTCCTAAAGGTATGAAGTACGAATTCAAGCCTGTACCATGCTGGGATGTGCGTCAAGTGACTGGACATCCATACAGACCCCTGAGATTGCCCCTCTGATGCAACCTCCTCCACATCTAGAGGTCCGGATGGCTCCAGGGGGATTCCAGCCCACGGTTTCCCTTTTGTGGACAGGACCACTTCAGCCAAATGGAAAAGTTTTATATTATGAGTTATACAGAAGACAAATAGCGACTCTGCCTGGAAAATCCAATCCGGTGCTAACCTATAATGGGAGCTCAAGCTCTTTCACAGATTCTGAACTATTGCCTTTCACAGAGTATGAGTACCAGGTAAGAAACATGTCTTCTCAACAATTCGCACTGAGATTGTGTGCATTCATTAGCACCTGCCTGTAACAAATGCTTCCAATTTGAAAAGCCACCTAAAGAAACACAGGGCCAAGGAATTTAATAATACCCTTTTAGAAACTTTGAAGCAATAAATGAGGGAGGAAAGACCATCTTCATTTGCCTTCTCCATTTTCTTGGTTCTTGATCCATGTGATATATGCTTCTTTTTCCTATGTAGATTTCAGGCAAAGTATTTGCATTTCTCAGTAATGAAGTGGTTTCTACCGTTAAGCTTCCCACTATCAGTGTGGCATTGGTAGGAAATACTCCTTGTTAAAAGATCACTTTGAAAATAACTCATTAATTGTACCAAGAACAAAATAAAATCTAATGGCAAGCATGTCCAGCCCCTGTGCTCCAGAAAGACATGGAGTTTTGAGAAAAGTCTGGAGGAAAATAATTAACCTGTGCTTGGCAATGAAGTAAGTTTTGTATGAGGACAGCCTAAAAAAGTAGGACTTTGCATATGCCTAAAAAGCCAAGAATTAAGAGAAATATTCTGAAAGCATTTTGAAATCTAAAGAGGACTTCTGTAATAGCGACTGTGGGGGAAGAGGGAGAATTCCCCCCCTTTTCCCCTTCTGGTTCTTATGGCTGGTCAAATAATTAAAATGACGTAAAGCAGAATGGCAGGGGAAAAATCAAACCAAGTTTAATACATGTACACAGGGAATTCACATAAGCATGAAGAATTCCAAAGACAGTCAGGCACAATGAGGTATATATTTCTTTCTGGACTAAGCAGAAGGAGATAGAGGTCTGCGACTTCAAAGGGGGAGAAGGCAATTTGCAGGAAGATGAAGAGTTAATATTTGGTAAACAAATGTTTGCTAGGCCATCTATAGACAGTGAAACCCAGAAGAGAACTTTTGATAAAATGGCCCTTGCTAGGTGCCTTCCTGTCTACCAGACCTAGAGTTATCTACGGTAATAGCTCCTTCCTGGGACAGGCTTTCTATCTTAAATTCTTTTGGGCAATTTGGGAGAAGGTCAAATATTCTTCCTGAGTCTTCTGAGCCTTGATTGTCTTCAGCTCAAAATAATCTGCATACCAGAGTGGCAAGTGTTGGGGCAGCCTGCCCTGAACCCCATAACAAACCCATTCCCTCTAGGGGAATCATCCCCCCACCCCTTGCTCAGGCTTGGTGGGAGTGTCAATCAATGTGTCAGTCTGTCTCCTAACCAAGTGGTGGAGACATGAGCCACGCTCAGGCCCTCAGACTTGCCTGGCACTTGATCTTCAGCAGAGTGACTCAGAATTTTAAAAGATAGAGGTGAGAAGTCCTGATAAAATATCCCTAACCTCCATCCAAAAGCTTTTCTTATCTCTGCTATTTTGGAATGTGGTTCTTCAATTGGTCTTTTAATTCCATATACTCCCAATAAATTCCCTTTTGCTTAAGTCAGAATCAGTTTCTCTTGCTTGCAGTCAAAGGAAGCTTGCTGATTGAGGCCAGTATTAAGTGCCAGGCACAGTGCCAAGTGCAATTTTCTAAAAGAGGAAACTGGGCCTGGAAAAGCTTAGCATCACCAGAAATAATAAAATCACCAAGTTGCCAGGAATATAGTGAGCAAGTCAATGAGTACAGTGACTAGAGGTAACATTTTAAGTGTGAAGAGTATATTTTAGGCCAATAATGTATGGGACAAATTACCCATTGAAGTTAGCAAGAACTGAAAATATAAATAGATTCTTGAATGGGCTGGAGAAATACATAGATATAAATGCATAACCCCTTGTTTGCAATTCCAAATCTAAAAATCTCTCAAAAACAGAAGTTTCTTTCTAGATATGGCACAACTCATTTGGCAGCAATACTCTATCTAAACAAATTTGAGACTATTTACAGCATTTATTTATCCTATTTAATGTGGATATTTATATGTTTTGCTGCAGAAATACTGTTTTATTACAAGATCATTCTGGGGATATTACAAAATACACAGTATACTCATTTTACTACTTTCCAAAATCTGAAAAAACAAAATTATTTAAAAACGTATGAGGCCTCAAGGGTTTAGAGTAAGGATGGTGGTTTATGTCATGAAGAATCAAAATACCTATTGATGCCACAGTTGGAAACAGAATACTGTTAGAAACAGCCAGAACATATGTGGCTATCCTTTTATTCTTTTCTCATTATCTTTACTGAAAAGTGTCAAGTCATCAAAGACCCGTCTATTCTCAATTATCTAGTTTTCCTTATGAATAAAAACACACCTTTGTGAGAGAGTTGGATGGAATCCGTGTGAAATCTTTGGCCTCTAATTAGACAAAACTAAGTGACCCGTAGACACTGAATGCAAACCAGTGATTTTAGCTGCTTCGGCACCATGTCGTATCATTGGGTTAAATAATCGGCCTCGTCTCAGTTTTCTAAGGAATGGTAAGCTCCAAGCACGTGTCTTAGCTCTAGTCATTTTTCTCACCAGGAGCGGAAGACAACCAGGAACCAAGGGGAGAGGCCTTCACGACCTCAGTCTATGATGCCTTTTTTGTAATTGTTGCTATTGGCTCTGTGTCATGCTCCTTCTCCATACTCGTTCCACCCAAATGAAAGTATTAAATTTGGTTTTCATAACAAACTGATCTCAAATTTGCATTTACTAACTAATCCCGTGTTGTTACAACATAAGAAGGATAGAGAGCAGGATAAAAAAATTCTAGCTTATCAGCCACAAAACCCAGTTCTTAGAGGAAATATTTTGAAAAATACAGATTAAGTGCTGAAATAAATGAACTAAAATATTGGATTTATTTAGCCTGCATAACTGCCGAGTCTATATAGACCCTGAGTAATGTTACAAAAGTCATTTAGCAAGTAATTTACTGAACAAATTGATTTCCTTTTAAGGAAAGAACATTTTTGTCTCTTTTTTGTTTAATTTCATAGGCATTTTATTTTTCAAGACTTAATAGTCCCTTTTAATTTGGAGCATTATTTTGCTTTTTTTTTTTTTTTTTTTGGTGAGGAAGATTGTCCCTGAGCTAACAGCTGTGCCCGTCTTCCTCTATTTTGTGTGTGGGACGCCGCCACAGCATGGCTTGATGAGCAGTGTGAAGGTCTGCGCCTGGGATCCAAACCCGCAAACCCTGGGCTGCCAAAGCAGATCACGCTAACTTAACCACTATGCCACCAGGCTGACCTCAACATTTTTGTCTTTGAGATAATTTGCATTGCTCTCAAACCTGTCTGAGGGTTACTTCACCCACAAGTTACCTTTCAGAAAACACCATTGTGCTAGATGCATCAGTTCACCCAACATCTGTCAGTGATTTGACCCTTCTGCAGAGGATTATATTTTTTAGGTAATCCGTATATCTGTAGGGAATAAAAACAAAGAACTGAGAAACCCCCCAGAGGTGTGGACCTGTTAATCAGAAGGGTGGTGATGATCTGTAGTTGAGTAGGTGGTCATCCATCCACCTGGTGTGCCGTGAAGGTGTCAGATGTCCCTCCCCACCACCCTCTTCCATGGCCCTTCGTCATTATATTCATTTCTGTTTTTGAGTTAAGTCATTGAAGGTAGCTGCCAAAATTTAGTTATGTAGGAAGAAGAAGACAGCATTCCATAGTCTAAATTAATTCATCGATCAGTTGACCAGTGATAGAGCTCTGGGAGAAAAGGAGGTAATGTGAGTAAGTTCTGATGGACAGAAGGGTCAGGAAATATCTGGAGAAAAGGATTGCTACTGAGAAAGAGTGGGGAACCGCTCACAAACTGACCAGTTTGTGGTCAGTTACCACAGTTCACGTAACCAGCTTGGTAACGAGCACGTTTGAAGGCGGGCAAAAGCTATGTGATATTACAGGCACCTAAGTTTTCAGTAATACTTCAATATTGAACACCCCAAAGGGAACCAAAGGGAGAGGTTCCCAGTGTTTACATAGTACAGAAGGATTACCCAAAGAGTGTGTTCAAAGGGCAGATGCCAGGGTGGGGTGGGGATTCCCAGAAATCTGTGTTTTTAACAAGCAGTTTGGATGGTCCACTTTTTTGAGAAATACTGCCCCAGAGGGTGTAGCATTGTTGCTATGCTACTTAAGCCTGATTTTCAAGTGGTGATTTCCTAAATCAGTGGTTCTCAGCCCTGACTGCACATTAGAATCACCTGGGGAACTTTAACAACATTCCCGACGCCCAGGCCCCATCCTCCTGTAGTTCCGATTCTGGGATGGGTCCAAGCATCAGTGCGTTTCAAAAGGTTTCCAGGTGATTCTAATGTGCAGCCAGGGTTGCGAATCACAGTCCTAAACCGTCGTAAACTGATTGCCTAAATAAGTGAAGCCAGCTCCCCACGAATGCCTAATTTACATCACGAAATTGATGACCAACCTATTTACCTTGGTCTATCCATGGCTCTTCCCAACAAGGGTCCTATTGTTTTGGTGTGAAGCTGGAAGGGAAACAAATTATAAATATCTGCAAAGTTCAGGTCTCAATTCATCAAATTATTTTTCTCTTCCTCGTGGAATATGTTTGATTTTTGTTGTCATTTTATATTGTTTTGTTTCTCGCTTGGAAGGCCTGGTCTTTGGTGGTAAGAGTAACATTCACCATCATTTAAAATAAGATTTTTCTAGTTCGGTTCATTTCAACACAGCTTCCAGAATTCTGGGATTCTGAAGCATCTGAAGGATCAGCTTTAATAAAACCAGTAAGATCTGAAATATAAATCATAGAAAGTTGGAACTTTTTTTATGTTTCACAAGGATGGATGGGGTGGCTTTGCAGAGCGATTCAGCGATTCAGGGTCCCGTTAGAGAACTCACGTTCCCAGTAAATTTCAAATACAATTTAGTTTACCAAAACCTAATTCTCAAACAATTCTGTAACTGTGTGATTCATACATAAATGAGATGCATCTTGACTAAATGAAATTCTTCCAGAGCACAGACTTTTTCCTTAAATGGAGACTACAGGCTTGCTGTGCTACAGAATATTTACAAATCCAATATGATTTTTTTCACAGGCAATACCCATTTCTCTCTTCAACCCTTTCAAAATTGGGCTCTACTGATATATATAATATAAACCTCCAAACCTCCAAGGTCTTAATTGTCCAGCAAGCAAATTTAGACAGTGGTCTCGGGGGCCGGCCCCGTGGTTTGGTGGTTAAATGCGAGCGCTCTGCTGCTGGTGGCCCGGGTTCGGATTCCGGGCGCGCACCAACACACTGCTTCTCTGGCCATGCTGAGGCCACGTCCCACATACAGCAACTAGAAGGATGTGCAGCTATGACATACAACTGTCTACTGGGGCTTTGGGGAGAAAAAGAGAAAAAAGAAGGAGGATTGGCAATAGATGTTAGCTCAGGGCCAGTCTTCCTCAACAAAAGGAGGAGGATTGGCATGGATATTAGCTCAGGGCTGATCTTCCTCACAAAAAGAAAAAAGATTCCATAAAAAAAAAAAAGACAGTGGTCTCTCCACAGACTTCAGAGAGGGACCTGGGTGTGGGTCTTCATAAGAATCTTCAGCTTTTACCTGCAGGGAGTAAGTTCAGGCTGATGAGTAGCTCTCAATAATTGTGCATTCATATTCATACTCTCCCTTAAGGCAATGACTCACCACGGATTTGCTAGGGCCTGTCATGGCTCCCCCTTTCACTGACTCATGCTGTCAGTGATTTAATTAGTTTTCCTGAAACTTCTCCACTTTGACAGATTTTTGTGATAAGCACACACACGGTCTCCGAAGGCTTGTTGTGCCTCGTAACCGGGTGACTGAGAAGCGACAAGTCGGCCTCGGAGGAAACTCTGACTCACTCGAGTGTGGTCCTGATCTTCGGGCCAGTGCTGTGGGAGCCCACACAGGATGGCAGCCTGCTGCTTTCTAAAAGAACCACACTGCCCCCAAACAATTGTCTGGAAATTTACACAGAAGAGGATGGAAGGAAGGATTGTGAAGGAGACTGTACAATGGAATCCTCTCTGTTCCTGCCTATGGCAGCTGCCTGAAGGCTGTAGGAGGAGGCTGCAGGAGGGGACTGCAGAGGCCTTCTCTGTGCCAACCCCCACAAAATGCTACCAAGGTGTGGGTGACGAGCTAGAAGGGAGAAAGAGAAAGAACAGCAGCTTTGAGCCCTTCTATCACTATTTCTGGATCCTTAAGCAAATTAACCTCTTTTGGCCTTTCCTCATCTATAAATAGAAGCTTCCTCCAGTTCTAAATTCTAGGGGCCTAAGGAGAGATCATCTACAACCATACACTTTAAAAAATTCTAATCGAACTTTAGCTTCTCTTGATCTTTAGCCTTTGTAATCTCTAATTTGTAAAACCTAACAGAGTAAATTCTGATCCTAAACAATTTGATTTTCGAATAGCATTTAGCTTAAAGTTGTATCAAAGCAAGCGAGTATATACGAGACCAGCTTCAGACAGTAGGTTATGTGGTTATCCACCCCCAAAATGGACATATGGAAATACTAGTAGTGGTGTTTATTTAATAAATTATAAATATAAAACACAAATGTAAATAAATAATTACCTATGGATTTAGTTTATTATGTCCCATTTAGGTCCTTAAGAAAACCTACACTATGGATAAGGTATCATGGCTATTTCACTACAAGGGGTAGAAAGCAACTTTAACAACAGAAGACAATTGTTTCTGCTCACCTGTCTGGGAAGGGGACGGAAGAAAGTCCTTGAAACCAGAGGAGCCTGGGATGCAGGACTCGATGTTGTCGGATTCGGTCTTTCTCTCCTTCCTTCATCTCAGGTTGCCTCTATTTGGCTTCATTTTATACCAGACTCTCTCCAGCACCAGAGAAAATCACTGCTGGAACCATCTGAGTCAAATCTTCTCCATGCCTCGGTTTCCCTGTTTTAGAATGTGGATAGGAGCAGCATTGAACCCATGGGCTTGCTTTGGAATTTAATGAGTTGACACGTGAACGTGCTTAGGACAGTGCTTCATACACATAGAAAATACTCAACCTGTATAATAATAATAGCTATTATTATCATTATTACCTTCCCACCTCAGAGTGGAAAGAGGACTTCTCTCTCCCATAAGCCAACCAAGAGCAGGACTCTCACTGACCCCCTAGCACCATGTACCTTTCCGTGACCAAGAGAATGGAGGACTATGATTAAATAGGCCTGGTCGCAGGGCCCCACTCCTACAGTCAGGCTTCCTGGGTGTGTGAGAAAGGCTTTCAGCCAGAAAGAGCTGCCCCAGCATACTACACACACCAACCATGCTCCCATGAAATAATTACGATGCCTATGCTCTTTCCTATTAGATGCTCACAGCCATCCTGTTTTCCAGATGAAGAAACTGAGTGAAAATCACACAGCTTGGGCAAAATACTTAATTTCTCATAGCCTCACGTTTCTCATTAAAAAATGAGTGTGTTATGAGAACTAAGATATCTCGTGTGTCTAGCAGGGTGCCTGCTACATAGTAGGTCCACCTCCCCACTCTACCCTCTACCGTCAGCCCCCCACTGAATAAAAGGAGGTACTTTCTTCCAAGAGGGAAAGAGCCAGGTTAAGAGAATTCTTATGTCTCTATCAGTGAGTCATTAATAAAATGTTAGAATGTAAACATCTCTTAACCGAGAGCACAATTGGCTCTGAAGGCGTGCTGCCCTTCAATGAGGCAGTTCAAGCTACCCTGCCCTTGCCACTTCTCCAGAAAAGAATAACACCCTCATCCCCATGACAAGGCTGATAGTCTGATTCTACATTTCCATGACTAGCTACTTGCTTCAAATTGCTTGTTTTCTGTGCCTGTCACCCTTACTCCATCCTTTTCTTAAGCGTTTTTTATATCACATTTAGGGAAAACTTATTGAGCATGTTTTCTGTTTGGTTTTGGACTTCCATTTAATTAGGTATTAATCTCACTAACGTGTTTCTGACCAACATGGAGGCTTTTGTTTGGTTAGTTTCTCCCGCAAGAACTAAGCTGCTCCTGCCCCCAACTCCCACAGCTCAGGGTTTTAAATGACTTATTGATATTGTCTGACTCAAGCAGAGCATTTGTTCTAAAACTTTAGGGCCTGAGTACTACATCTTAGACTGAAGGCCATCAGGAAATTTCCATGAATAGAAATCTGCAAAGAAAATTAAAGACTAACTTCACCTATGAACATTTATGCAAAAAGCATAATTTTTGCATTTACACCAAAATTTCTGAGCAAGAGCCTTGGCCCCAGCATCACCAGGTGCCACAAAAGCCCATGGTGCTCAGAAGATGCGATGTCCCTCCCTTCGTACCTTAGCCTGCAAAGCCTTCTGGAACCTCAATAAGATCTGGGGAGAGGCAGAATCCACCATGGCCCTAAAGCTAATGTTCACTTCAGCCCTGGGAGAGGGGAAAGAAATACAAATGGAGTTGAATCATTGAAAATAAAGTTATTGGGGCCAGCCCCCGGCATAGTGGTTAAGTCCGCTGCACTCCACTTTGGCAGCCCAGGTTTGCGGGTTCAGATCCCAGGTGCAGACCTACACCACCCGTCAGCCATGCTGTGGTGGCAACCCACATACAAAATAGAAGAAGATTGGCACAGATGTTAGCTCAAGGTGAATCTTCCTCAGCAAAAAGAAAAGAAAAAGGGGCTGGCTCGGTGACGTAGTGGTTAAGTTCACACGCTCTGCTTCAGCAGCCTAGTGTTTGCAGGTTCAGATCCCGGGTGCAGACATACACACCACTCATCAAGCCATGCTGTGGAGGTGTCCCACATATAAAATTAAAAAATAGAGGAAGATTGGCACAAATGTTAGCTCAGGGCTGATCTTCCCCACCAAAAAAAAGTAAGTTATAGTTCTTACACTCTTGGAAAAAAAGAAATCTGAATTGTGCCACTGGGCCAGGGACCACATCTTTTTTTGCCATCAGGCCTTTTGTTTCCACAGGAGATCATTTCTACCTATGTGTGTGTGAGCACACACTCAGGAGCATGCTCTGGTTCACCCATGCGCAGGTCTCTTTGTTCTTTTTCTGTCTCTTGGCATCCCTTAGGACCCTGTTCCTAAGCCCCCATTGTTGGCCGTCTTTACATTGCCTTTGAGACAAGCTATTCATCTAAAGCTGGGTTGATTGTCACCCTCATGCTTATGCAACTTGGATTTATATTTCACTTAAGCTGATATGGATCCTCCTGTCTCTGTGTTGGAAGCTTGTTTGCTGGACATAATATGTTAAGTGCAACCAAATTTTCTCCAACTGAATGTAGAAAATGTGTAATTCCAACCTGCCCTCGTGGCTCTTCACAAATGGCTCCTGTCCAGTGAAATGGCAGTGAAAATAAAGGCTCCCCAAAGTCACCTGAAACTTAGGTCCCGTGAAAATATCCAAAAAAAAGAGGGAGACATGTTTTACCTATTTCTCTTTATCCTATAAATTGAGTATTTAATAATCTGTCATTATTAAGCACCCATCAAGCTCAAAGTTTATCCCTAGTTACTAGGAGTGGGGCAGGAGGCTAACCATGAATTCCGCCCATTAAAGTTTAGTTGATAAGACAAAGAAACACACCCATGGACAATGTGTCCATACAAATATATGGATGGTACTATAAGCTGTGAAGAGAGATATTTGAAAGCTCTGAGTGATGGCACCACAGACCTAGGGAGAAACAGACAACCTTATCTTCAGGGACAGCGCGATTCCACACCAAACTCTCCTGGCCACTCTCATTCCACTCTCTGACCAGAAGAGCTTAAGGAACACAGGTGGTTCCTTGATACTAAAGACTAAAATCAATCCATAGAGACATGAGGAGGCACTATTTCTCTATTTCTTCAGCCTCACAAAAAACGCTCTTCCAAATCTCTCCATCTCTATGATCGAATGCCTCTCTCAGCCTACCCACTGTTATTGGGATGTGTGTAAGCATTCGAAATGTTCCCCCCATATCAATCATGATCTCAGCAGGAAACAGATGGTACACTCGAAAGGGTATTTGAAGAGAATTTAATGAAAAGACTACTTATGGAGGTATGGGCAAGATTAAGAAAATCAACAAAGAATGTTCAAGTGCCCGGGGGCTAGCAATAGCCAGAAGCTATTACTCTCTAGGCCTAAAGGACAGGGGAAAGAAGCTGTTTCTGGAACCCAACAAGTGCTATAGCCAGTGGAGAGGGGCTGCCCTATAGAAGCTGTGGCCATAGAGAAGGAACACAGCCTTGCCAAAATGGGGTGCCAGAGACAGGGGGCAGGAGAAATCAAAACACTGAACTCTCTCCTTCCTTTGTGAGGCAATCTGCCAAGTCAGCCTCGTGGGGTACAGAGAAGGGCAGAGAATGGATCTGGAGGCAAAGGGAGAATACCCCGCACATCCCTCATACCCCACATTGGCTCTGCTTCTCACCCAATTTGTGACAATGCCTTCCCCAGTAGGATCCTTTCTGGGCTAGAGGATCATCTGGAAGCTTTGCATGCCACTTTATGATTATTGATAAAACGCTAAGTAAATCTGAAGGCTTAAGGAGGATTACGCTTAAGTACTTGGACTAATGGTATATTTCCATTAAATTCTAAATAAATGTCTTGGTCTATATGAAGCAATCAAATCTACAGGTGGAAACAAAAACGTTAACGTATTTAAGTAAATCAGATACCTTCAATTGAAATCTTTAAGAAGATAGTTGAGACTTTTTCTGTAAATTGATTTATCTATCTGTTGATGGATCGGATCATTACTAAGATGCTTATAAACATCTAGGAAACTGTAGAGTTCTCTCCTTGATGTCTGTAGACATATTTGTAGTGGAACTGGATATAAAATTCTTTTCTCTGAAGAATCCATTGAATTGTTCCAATGTTTCCTTTTGCTCATACTTTGGGATGCTTTTGAGAACCTTTAATTAATAATAAGACAAAGCAGAGAATGCCATCCAGTCAACAAATTTTGAAGTACAATTAATATATCTGAGAAGCCAGGCTTTCATTTATTCTAATCCTCAAAGTGGTAGAGTGGGGAAGTACCCGGAAGAAAGGTACAGAGAGAGATGTGGGCTAAATTCAGAATGCTGTGAAGGGTTTTCAAAAGTATTGTTGGGGGGCCAGCCCCCCTGGCTTAGCGGTTAAGTGCGCGCGCTCTGCTACTGGCGGCCTGGGTTCGGATCCAGGCGCGCACCGACGCACTGCTTCTCCGGCCATGCTGAGGCCGCATCCCACATACAGCAACTAGAAGGATGTGCAACTATGACATACAACTATCTACTGGGGCTTTGTGGAGGAAAAAAAGGAGGAGGATTAGCAATAGATGTTAGCTCAGGGCCGGTCTTCCTCAGCAAAAAGAGGAGGATTATCACGGATGTTAGCTCAGCACTGATCTTCCTCACAAAAAAAAAAAAAAAAAAGTATTGTTGATCCCTAACAGCTACATGGGACCCAGAAATGAGTTACAGAATTGCTATCTAGTCCCACTTTCTCTTCCAAATGGTCAAGTCACTCTCTCCTGGCTTGTCACACAAATCATATAATAATCACCACTATTATTTATTTAGTGCTTGCTCTGTGCCAAAGAGCTTTGTATGGATTAACTCATAACAACCATTGAGATGTGTTATTAACTAATAATAATAACACACTTAGAAATCTGAGGCGTTGAGAAATTGATTAACATGCTCAAGGATACAGTTGGTAAGTGGAAGAACTCAAATTTGAGCCTTGAGATTCAGGTTCCAAAGACTATGTTCTTAAATTCTATCCCATGGTTGCTCCAGATTGCATTTGTATGCAGCGCTGGGGCTTTCAAAATCTTGAAAAAATAATTATAAATGTACTTATCTATCACCCCATTCCTTAGAAATTTCTAGAAATGTTATTGTGCATAAATCTCAGAAGAGTCCTATGAGCTAGGTGTTGGTATTGCTTCTGTATAATCAGGAACCTGAATGACTCAGCAAGTGACCCAGTCAAAAAAGAGCAAAGTTAGACCTGGGGTCCAGACTTTCTGACCCCAAGGCCAGCAGTCACTCTGCTTAACCACAACTTCTTCAAGTCACCCCCATCAGGACCATGAACTCCTGACCCTGCAAAGATAAACTGATTTGGATTGTAATCTGGGCTGAGTGATTTACTGGCTCTATGTTCTCAAATAGTAACTTAAACTCTCTCAGCCTCAGTTTACTTACCTGTAAAATTGGGATGAAAAGACTTACCTTAGTAGGATTGTTATGAGCTTTAAATGAGTTAGTTTAAAGGCCAGGACATTGTTACTCACATATAAAATTAAACTTTAGTGTATAAATACATACAAGTTATTCAGTATCCAGTTATCCTTGTAAAATGTAAATCAGATAAAGTCATTCCCTACTGGGAACCCTCCCTTGGCTTCCCATAAAATGCAAACTCTTCTCTGGTTCAGTGAGGCCTTTCATGGTCTGACTTTTGTCCATCTCTGTCCTCATCTCATCACTCTCTGGCCCTTCCTCACTAAGCCCAGCTGCATCAGCCTTCTGGAGAATCCAGCCTCAGGGCCTTTGCACTTGCTCTTCCTTTGTCCAGATTGTTCTTCCCCCAGATCTTCCCCCAGATGGTGGCCTCTTTCTTTCCATTAGCATCTCAGCTTGATTATCACCTCCTGAGAGCACCTCCTGGGCAACTCAACCATTCTTTACTATATCGCTATATACTGTACAGTTTATATACTACAAGTTGTTTCCTCTCTGGCATGTGTCATCACCTATCAGTTTTATGTTTGTTTATTGACTGCCTCTCCCCACCAGGATGTTAACTCCAGCCTTGTTCACTGTTGGATCCCCAGCTTATAGAACAGTGTCTGGCACATAGAAATGGCTCAATCAATGTCTGTTGAATTAACAGATGATAAATAACCTCCCCTAGTTAACTATACTGTCATTCCTAGAAATGTTCATCATAATTGTGGTTGTGATCTTTGCTTACTCTAGTAACTTATCATGGAGAAAGTATATGTTTCAACGTTATATCAGTAGGGTATAGTTACTATTTTAGTTAACATAATGGAATTTCAGTACCTTTACACGTGTTTGGAGCAGTGTGGAACGTATGTGAGTACTAGTTACCTCTGTATAACACGCAATATTATTTAAAGCATGGTAAATGACAGCAAGGATGGATACCATGATGTTTATGGTCATTTCCACCGTCCCACTTTGAGGCTGTTTTCCACAGAAACAGCCAGTCTGTACAGGGATCTATGGCAATTCCAGGGCAGGATCTCAAGCTCCTGGAAGAGTGCCCAGGCCTTTCTTCAATGGTCTTATGTAGAAAAAGGTAAAGAGTTTGGGCCTTTACATCACGTACCTGTATTAGAAGGCCAACCCTACCACTTACCAAGTTGCATAAACTTCTCTGTGCCTCCATTTCCTCATCTGTCAACTGGTGATAATAATAAAACCAGCCTTATAGGATTGTTGGGAGGATGAAATAAATTAGCACATATGATACACTATAAAAGTATAAGTACTCAATAAACTTATTAACTATTTTTACTTATCCTCCGTGAGAGCCGAACAAAACTGGGTTTCCGTTTTCTCTCAGAGCAAGCAGATATAAGCAATAAAAAGTAGTATGTGATAAATTCCAAAATTTCATTATTATTACTAAAACCAAACTGAAGCCGATTTCAGTATTTCTCACTAATATCAAAGCCAGTTTTCCCTTCCTCATATTTTAGAAGGGAGCCATATTCTTGTTTATGGAACGACTCCATAGAGCAAGGCAGGGTGCTAGGCAGTAGCAACAGAAAACACCGGTTTCTGGCAAGGAAAATGTCTTTTAATTTCTTTAGTAGCTTCATGTCTCTGAATTTCAAGAGTGCCAGTAGAAAGGAAGACAATGTCTTGCTGTAGCCTTCTTCCCCAGGGTCCCAGAATTCAATTAAAACCATGGTCCAACTTACCTGATCCAAAGTGTTTTGGATGAAAGGAATCTGGAATGCAGGAACTATGTCTGTACAAGTATAGCTATAATGTACCCAACAAAGTACCATGAAAACAGAGATGCTCAAAAAAGTCCATTTGGTGATGAAAGAAAATCAGACAAGTAGGTAGTTAAACAGTTAGCTACAGAGAGCTTTTCAGCAAGCAATGCCTTTATGACTATAGCCAGCAGGACTGCTCGTGAAATAAAATAACCGTGTTATCATGTAATTTCAGATTTATTGCCTTCTCTCCTTAACCATGAGTCTCTCTAACCACAACTCTGGCAAAGCCCATTTTGGCATGTTGCTGTTCGAACATCTTCAAAATCCATGGCAAGCTATCCTTTAAAAAGGCATTAGAGCGAGGGCCATGGGAAAATGCACTCCAAGGTTGTAGATGAATTGATAGGATTTCCTTGATTGTATCTTTTTATTTATGAGGCATAATTTATGAGGGCTGGAGAGCAAACTGCAATGAGTGATGACTAACTACAGCCAAAGTCATAAATCAGGAGCGGTGAAAGAAGTGGTGATTTTGATTGAATCTATTGAATTAGCTGTTGGCCTTAGCCAATACAGGTATTGGAAAGACCTTTTTAATATCTATTCGTCTCCCTCCTGGGAATCTGATAACAATCTCATTACATGCCCCCAGGAAACAAATAATTTAATTGTTTGCCTGTTAACATGCAACCTATTTACTCTACTTATTAATTACTGGCATGGCTGTTCATGTCGGATTTTTGTTTATTTCTGATACGAATTGTCGTGAAGATATATTCACATTCTCTAGTTTTTTATAAACAATGATGTTGCCTCCCTAGTGGCTGCTTGATATGAATATGTCCTTAGCATTGTCGAAATGTTGCTTTATCAAAAATTGCCATTATTCCATAAGGAAGCATGTTGTAAAACATCAGGGAAGTTGCGGAGAACTAAAAAATTCCTCCATGTCTTAAACTTCTGAGAATTACGGTTATGATACAACTTTGTAATAAGCAGCCTGGAAAGAGAGGACAATCTCAAATTGCTCCAGGGGCAAGGACAGACATTGTCACTCACATTAGGAGTCAACAGATTAGAGGTTTCTTGTGAAAGATCACTGGCTGAATTTGGTTATTCCTGTATTCCATTTTTACATGGAAAATGATAGCAAATACAAGACCGAATAAACATCAACTGGATGCTGCAGGTACAGAAAACATCACTAATTATGTTCCCTTGGCTTTAACAAGACTTGTAGCATTTCCTCAGCCAAAAGAATTATAAAATATTTTTACAATTACCGAGATTTTTTTTATGATATGATAAAGGAAAAACACATCAGGAAACCTCCGGAAATTTACATTAGGAGTTTCTCTTTGCACTAAGACTACGCTTGGAAGATATCAGTCCTGAGGACTGTTATTTCAGAAAGCTATGAGCCGTTGAGTGAGACAAAGCATTAAAATGAAAACCACTTTACAGTTAAGTGTGGAAATTGTGCTAAAGAACTAGTACAGTAATGTAAGCACCCAATGGACCACCATTCTGGGACAATTTCTGATACATCCTCCCTTCTCCAATCTTCTGCGGAGTCGCGGTCCTTTCTCTTGCTCTTTTACAAAAATTGTTACAAATGCTTTGTTCACAAATTCTTGCTTTCACTCCAGAATAAAATTAGAAGGAGAAGTGTTGGGTTGAGAGAAATCTCGAGCATTTAGAATAATCTGCATCTGGGCTGCAAGGGAAAAATAGACCCAAGAAGTTCCAGAAATAGCAATGTTTCAAGAAATTTGCACCTGGAGTGGAAACTAGCTGGCAAATGGTTGTTCTACAAAGCTAATGAACTCCGGTTCTGTTTGGAACTGTAGCCACTGTAATAAAATCTGTGATGATTATAGCAATTGTACCATATTCAAACAGAAATGTGCGTTGTGCTTCTTTGAATGACTGAAGGTAATGTAAAGTACAAGTCTAAATAGATAACACATGAATAGAAACTGAAATATGTGTAATGCCTAGATTTCTGTGCTTGGTTCTACAGATAATAGCTCTCTGTGTTTCTGAAACAATATTGGACACAACAATCACTTAGAAATGTTTTAAAAGGCAGGTTCCCAGTCCTTTCACCAGGAATTGTGATACAGGTACCCAAAATAATTTTGATGCTTGCAGCCAAGGAACACATTTTGACAAAGACTTCTCTGAAGGGAGATTTCTAAGAAGCACCTTTCAACAGAGGACAAACAATTGAACTCATTGTTTCCACAGCAATGAGATTTGGGCAGCTCAGTGTACCAAAATACAGTAATTAGTCCTGGGAGGAGAGAGTAAATAAAGAACAATTTCATTTTTTTTTAACGGACAACAGTATAAAGATGGTAATAGTCACTAGATAAAAAAATATTACATTGAAAACAGAAATATAAACAGATATATTAATCTACCATTTCACTAGTCAATTATAGAATTTGTGGTTAGATAATTTTAGTTATTTTATATTTATTCAAATAGTTAATCTATGTTTTCTGTGACATCTTCTTACATTGTAACTCTTTTCATGGTTACAACCAAAATCTTAGAGAAGAAAATACCTCAACTTGGCCAGTTCTAACTTGTTCTCATCTTTAACAGCTCTTCATTGGAAGTTCCTAACTCTTACAGTTATAATTGTGTGTGTGTGTGTGTGTGCGCACACGCATGCATACATACACATGTGCAAGTGGTCATTAAACTCAAATAAGAAATTGCTTTAGTGCAGACTTTAATCATCTTTAATTTTTTTTATTATAAAAGAATAAATATGTTTAGCTGGATGCTGTAGGTATGAGGATATTCTGAATAAATCAGAGATGATTTATTTACTTTTTTTTCTCTTGGCCATAGAATTCATAAGCCTTTCTTTTGCTTTTGACCCCTATAAAGTCCCTTCTTTTCTGTGACCAGCCCACACACTCTGTTATGTACCCAATGATCATAAGAGGAAATTTTGGGATACAAACCAGATGGATTGGCTTATTCAGTTAGGTAAAAGGTAGGTAGATAAGTGGTAGATGGATGGATGGATGGATGGATGGATAGATAGATAGATAGATAGATAGATAGATAGATAGATAGATAGATAGATAGAATAGATAGAGATAGATACAGTAGGTAACTTTATGTCTATTCTCAAGATATTTCATTACTTGATTTTTATATTGGTTCATTAAAATTAAAATATAAGGACTTAGTGCTCAAATTTTCCCCAGCAAGATCTCTGTTTCTTCTTTCTCCACCCTGTAAAGATGGACCCAAATCTTGGGGCCATTGTTTCTTGGTAGAAATCATAAGCATAATCTGTTAGTATTTTTATTCTGAATCCTGACCTACACTTCCGTCCCTTTATCTCTTATTTAGCTGGGCATTGACAAAAATCCACAGAGCTTTCTGGGTAAAGGACTTTTTACCTCAACAGAGAAAGAGAGATGGAGAGAAAGAGAGAGAATATCACTGACAGTTTCTCTTTTGCTTTTCTTCAGGTGGATTGGTAGAACAGAGACACTGCCTTGTGGTCCAAGTTTTGTGAAATGCATAATGCTTCATTATCTCAGTCAGCTTTCTCTTCATTGTAGCTGCTTTCATTTTCAGAGTGGCTCATGTAAATAGGCTCATCCTGCTTTGCATAAGCAGGTTGATTTATATGAATGCTATTTTTGATCTCAAATTGATTGAATGCTAAAAAGAAAGACTAGGAAACAGAGCACTGTCTTATGAAGGTCTCCCATCAAAGACAAAAGATACTAGAGCCTACATACATTCCCAGTTAGTGGTGGGGAATTTCCCACTGCCTAGTTTTTAGAAGAGACTATGTCTAAAGAAATACAGCAAAACAGTCTAATATTGAGACTGGAGTGTTTTAAAATACCATGGGTTAAATTACATTTTGAAAATAGGACTCCACCCAGTAAAAGCTCATGTAATGCAGGAAGACATGATGAGTCCTACCTGCCAACACCAGCATTAAAAAGCCTTAACAGGGGCCGGCCCAGTGGTGTAGTGGTTACGTTTGCACACTCTGCTTCAGTGGCCCAGGGTTCGCAGGTTCAGATCCCGGGTGCGGACCTATGCACAGCTCATCAAGCCATGCTGTGGCAGCGTCCCATATACAAAATAGAGGAAGATGGGCGCAGACGTTAGCTCAGGGCCATTCTTCCTCATTAAAAACAAAAAAAAAGGGACTTCTGGCAATCCTATCAGCAAAGGGCTGGAGATTTGCATTTGACAACAGCCTAAGAGCAATTCGACATCAGAAATTTTACTTTTACAAAGGAATCTGCCCAAGAAAGTGTATGGAAACACTGATGGGGATTGGCCTAACTACTAAAAATCTCTCTACTATTTCTTTGTTCTCTTGAAGATACTATTGATGCAAAGGCAAAACAAAAACAAAACAAAACCCTCACTGCAAAGTATTCTCCTGCAGTTTTTTCCTAAATATCTCATATTTTGAATGTTCTGCATGCTTTTTTAACACCGCACACCTGGAACATGTATACTATCGAATCACACAAGTTTTCCAAACTTGTCTTTAAAAGCTCGGAACAAATTTATATATAAACATAAATCTAAACAAATGTAGATATAGATATACATAATATAAATATGAATATAGATATAGATATAGACATAAATATAAATATAAATATAAATATAAATATAAATATAAATATAAATATAAATATAAATATAAATGTAAATATAGTAGAAGACACCAAATGAGAAAATAATTTCCCGAAGTTAGACTTGCACATATGAAAGCTTACTAAGGAACACTCCTACTCCTAAGCACACAGACAGTCTTCTCGTATTGCCATTTAGATCTATCATTCTGATTGATCACTGTGTAGTTGGCTGGTATTGGCCTAATTTAACCCTATCCACTCACACATCCATCTCCTCTGTCTATGATACCTGACATCCGACAAATTACTTACTCATGCAAATGACGACCCAAGGCAACCTTTTAGGATATTCGTGTTTAATTATACAAATGGTTCTTGATAAATAAGATTATACATCCTTCCATATGTTTATTCCCTCCTTGATGAAAGGAAAATTTAATTTTCATGCAGATTTGGGGGGGGACGGTGTTTAAGAATTGCTGAGTTTTATGTAGTCTGCAGATCCATCCAGTTTGCAGAAGCTGACAACATCACTCCACACCCCGCACAGAGACGAGCAGTTTTTTATTAGGCTTAAGTCAACCTGCTGCATTCCAAAATCGGGGATCCTCATAGACCCCCCCTCTCTGTGCACGTGGTCCAACACAAAAAAGAGGAAGGACCTGCTCTCCTTTGTGATTGTAGAGTTGCAAGATCAAAGTTTATCTCATTCTCTTGGGGTTAGTTGCGTTTGGTTGCTAACTTTGTTTTCAGCCTGAGGTTATCTTGCTTTTGACTGGTCTTATTGATTTCTCTTTGGAGGTCTGGGCAGTGAATTCAGCAGGAAAAGCCGCCAGTAGCTGGACACGGTGTAGAACCGGGCCTGCACCCCCAGAAGGTCTCAGGGCCCCCAAATTCCATGCGGTCTCTTCCACCCAAGCAGTGGCCACCATCAGCACCCCTGGGAAGCCCAATGGAATCGTCAGTCTCTACAGGTTGTTCTCCAACAAGACCGGCGGGGTGGAGACTGTGGTGAGCAGCAGAGTACTCTGAACCGAAAATCCAGGATTGGTTTGTTTTTAGAAATAAACCATCGTGCCCCTGTGTTTTCTTCCCTTCGATCCTTCTTTCTTATCCATCTGTTCTCAGTTGCCCTATGATGAACTTAGTAACACAAAGATCCCTCTGAGAAGAAATAGTAACAGCCGGGAAACATACAGAAAGTATGTAAACGCTCACGGAGAGAAGTGCTAAACATGGTATTAGGCATTCCAAAAATGTTATAAGAAACCTAAGACTTTAGAGACAATCAAATTTAATTAATTTAATTGACTTGAAAACACATGTCAAGCATTTAATGTAGGAGTGGCATATAGTAAGGGGCTGACAAACGGTCACTGTGAGTTGTATAAATGTTAACATGAAAATGAAGAAATAGAGCAAAGAATATCCTCAGAATCCCCATCATAGCATGTACAAATCCCTAATAACACACTGAAAACTCAATCTTTCTGTTGGTGACTTCTAGAAAGTTCTAGCCCTTTGGAAGAGACAGCAGAACAGCTCAGTCAGCACAGTTCTATCTTCATGGTTTGTGTAATAACACGTTTGGGGCACCTCCGGGTGACAGGATGGACTGTTTAGAAAAATCATCTTTCACATTGTGTTTTAGCCAAGCCATTGCCTGGAGGGGCCACTAATCATCAACTAGACCAGCTCCTGCGTTATTTAAATGAAGAGACTAAGAGCCAGTGGGATGAAGTCTCTTTTTTCTGTGGCGCAGATTTGCATCACAACTGGCACAGCTTCTCCCTCACGTCTCACAAATAAGTACAGATTATAACACTTAGCTCACACAACCTCACAGAGAAATCGTGCAGATCCCAGTATCACATTATAAATTATTTAGACCAATTTAGGGAACAATTTGGGTGAGTATGTAGAAATCCTCTGAGGCTGGAGTACCTGGTATTGGAAGACAACTTCAAATGATAACTCACGTACAAAGAAGTCTCCCATTGAATGTTAGAGGAGTATTAGCATATTTTCTACAGGGCTTTGTATTCAATAAATATAGATGATGTAAATACAATCAACCGTTGATTATCCATGCTTATAAAATGATAATATTAATAAACTAAAATAATTTATATTTGGAGCGCATTGTATGCATTTTTTAAAGTAACAGATAGCTCGTCTTAATTATATGTTGTTTATGTCAACGTGAAAATTAGTTTCCAGGTTCTGAACTCCTCGGTTCCAAAGAGTACTTAATAAAACCACAAGGAGATCAAAACTTTGCTCCAAATAAACCAAAAAGTTTATAATGCAACAAAGATGAGTGAGAAGAAAGCTATGATATTTTGTATAAACCAGCATCCTCAGAGGAAGAGAGGGACTTTCAAACTCTTAAACATATACAAAATATATAAAATATACAAATATCTAAAATATATATTTCAAGCTCTTAAATTCTCAACTCTAACATGGATTTGAGGGGCTTTTCAATTCAAAAATTACATGCAATTAACAATGGCAGAATATGGACCTTAATGGATGTTGACTGGAAATATAATTCAAATACAGATTTTGTTTTTTGAAAAGGCATCACTCTGAGGGTCACAGAATTTGATCAATATTTTGTGTGCTTTATGTCATTTTCTAGTGTCTTTCTATGGTAATTGATAATGGATTATATTATGCCTTGTGATTTCTATCCTGTTACATCAAACTTCTATCTAGTGATTATATCATTACCTATTTCACATATTTAAGTTCATGTCTCTCCAACTGGATTGGTAATTCCTTGAGAGTAAATACTATCCTAAATGCCATGGGGCATTTCCCCGAGTACCTAGCATGGCGCTCTATTCATAGGAAGTGGGATACATGATAAAAATTTATCAGTTGTCTATGACTTGTGATATTGTCTCATTTAGTCTTCTCTCTCCTCCTACAGCTGTCAGAGGGCATGGCCACCCACCAGACTCTCCATGGCCTGCAGCCCTTCACTACGTACTCCATTGGGGTAGAAGCCTGCACCTGCTTCAACTGTTGCAGCAAAGGGCCAATGGCGGAGCTGAGAACTCATCCCGCTCCACCCTCAGGACTGTCCTCTCCCCAAATCCAGACACTGGCTTCGAGGACGGCTTCCTTCCAGTGGAGTCCCCCTCTGTTCCCCAATGGTGTCATTCAAAGGTACTGGGCCAGCCAGAAGAACAAAGAAACCAAAATAAGACATGCATACAGACAGATAGCTACCCAGCATGCCCCAAGGAAGACTTGCATATTGAACAGATACCTGTAGCAAAATAGACAAATAAACTGATTTGAGTGGTAATGTTCCCGGCAAAGTGTTTAAATCATAAAATCAACTAATGATAGAAAAGTGAACAACAAAATTGTCTCTAAATAAGAAAGACAATGCAATGTGTTTGCATTCATTGAAAGAATATGCCCCTCCTCATGGTTGCCTGGAATTACTCATTCTATAGGCTTCAGTTGGAACATGAGAAACTTTTGTGGTTCAATCAGAACTTCTTTGATCTAATTTAAAATGTTGTAATGAACCACTGTTTGAAAGAACAAAGAAGTTATTTCACTCAAAATAATCTGGAGGGAAAAAGATTTTCTTTATTTTCAACAGAAGGGAACAATTTTATCACTCTCTTCTAAAAAGGGAGAAATATCTTCTCTCTACCAACAAGGATTACTAGTTGCTGGGTGGACGGCCACATGTGTATACATGTGACTTATCATCATTTCTCTGGTTACATCAGCTGCTCATTTCCAACAGGATTAAGTCAAGTGTTCCTGAGAACAGTTCCCTGCAAATGGAAATTGTAAAGAGCTTGTAGTTCAATGAAAACTAAATGTCTCCTCACAAAATATAACCTGTTTTAGAAGAGAGTTAAACTAATTCATTGCCTGTTTTCTCCTTACATATCCATGCCTGCTCTAGCTATGAGCTCCAGCTCTACAAGGCTTGTCCTCCTGGTTCAGCTGTTCCCTGCACTCCCAGCCAGACAGAGACAAAGTACAGTGGGCCAAGACAGACAGCCAGCCTTGGGGGTCTCCAGCCGTACACCACCTACAGGCTGAGAGTGGTGGCCCACAATGAAGTGGGCAGCACAGCTTCTGAATGGATCAGCTTCACCACCCAAAAAGAATGTGAGTAGAAGCAGCTGCCTCCATAAGCCAGAGAGGTTAGGAGGGCAGCTGGGAGAGGCTTGTCAGGCAAATAGGGGAAAACAGTTTTTTAAAAGGATTGAGTGAGTGTTCAATTACAGTGACGGCTACTGAGACATCAATGAAGATGACTACTGGGAAAAAGTGCCTACTGGATTTAATAATATGGAGCTCAAGGGTGAATTTAGGAAGCTTTTTCGTGTAGCAATGGGGTGAAAACCAATTCAGAGGAAATTAACGCACAAGAAGGATGGAAAAGAGACAAACGGTTGAGATGAGTTTTTAAAGAAATTTGTCACTTGTTTTCTTTTCAAATGATACGGCACAAATCTCTAGAATTTCCAGAGAGCATTCAAACATGGCACTGTCAAGAAAGCAAAAAGGCACCTGGGTGCAAAAAGGGGAAATTAGTTAATTCAGGTCTTCTTACATTTCTATAAAATAACTTCTTTTCAGATTTTACAAGGTATATATGTCTATTCATTAAAAATGACAAATACAAAAAGTATTAAGAATAAAATAAGTACTTATAATCAGAACTAGCTATATAATTTGGAGGGCCCCAGGGGAAAATGAAAATATGGGGCACCTTGTTCAAAACTCAGTAAGAATTTCAAGATAGTGACAGCAAAACATCAAACTAAGTCCTAGACTCTTCTGTGCAAGGAGCCTTGTGCAACCGTATAGGTCACACACCTGGGAAGCCAGTCCTGCTTATAATCCCACTACTCAGAGGCAACCACTATGAATATTCTGGCATAATTCATTCCTTTAATCCCTTTCCTATGCATAATTTTTATTACATGGCTGAGATCATATTCTAATGAAAATTTCATAGTCTGCTTTTTTTTTATTTTCATTATTTTTTTTTTTTTGAGGAAGATTAGCCCTGAGCTAACATCTGTTGCCAATCCTTCTCTATTTTGCTGAGGAAGATTGGCCCTGGGCTAACATCCATGCCCATCTTCCTCTATTTTATATGGGACGCTGCCACAGCATGGCTTGACAAGCAATGTGTGAGTCCACACCCGGGATCTGAACCAGCAAACCCCGGGCCACCGAAGCAGAGTGTGCAAACTTAACCGCTACACCATGGGGCCAGCCCCCATAGTCTGCTTTTATACTTGACATTATTTTATTTGCATATCCTATGGCACTAAAAACTCTTTAGCCATCAAGTTTAATGGCTGTATAATATTCCATCATATAAATTGGTTGAGCATTTCAGTTGTTGCTAATGTTTTCCTTTTATAAATGTGATGAGAAATTTTTTTATGAACACATCTTTGTTTGAATGTCTGATTATTTTCTTAAATTTTGACAAATGGAATTTACTACACCCACATATTTTAATACTTTAAGGCTTTAGATACTTATTGCAAATTTGTGTTCCAGAAACATTATATCAGATCATAATTTCAACTTCAGTCTTTGGCATTGGCTTTTTTAAAAGTAAGAGTTATGCACTGATGAAAATCCAGTGCCTCATGGAAAGATCTTAATGTGTCTGAGCGACAACATGGCAGGATGTTAGCAACAGGTCATGTGTAGAGAGGACTTGCTTGTTCCTGGCACTCTTCAAGCATTTTACAAATAATCCTTACAACAAACCCATGAAGTGAGTACTACTATTATCCAAATCGACAGATGAGAAAACTGAGGCAGGACTATGGACGGTGCACTATAATTCCAGGCTGTCATTCACATAGACCAGAATCTGAACTGAGGCTCCTGGAGTTACACAATGAGGTGGCCCTGAATGAAGGCCAGATCTTAAGTCACTTGGCCAGTTTCCACACCTAGAAAGGAACAATATTACTCTAAATTCATGACCACTCAGCTCAGCAGCACCCTCAGTACTATGATGTTACCCTGGTCAACTAAATTCCTACTCTCTGTACTGAAGATTTCCAACCTTCTCCACCCTCCTTAAACCTCCCACTTCTTCTCAGCCCTTCTCCCCACACGCCCGTACCATCCTCACCCACCTCTCCCTATATTCTCAGCAGAACTCCTTGACTTGTAATTTACCGGGAAAGGAGAAGTCGTCAGGCAGTAACGTGCTCCCTTCCAGCCCCAAATAGCCATACTCACCTGCTCTATGTGCTTTAAATATCATCCTCTCCAGTACTGATCATCCCTTCTCTCTCCTTAATCATGAATGTATCCCAGCTGGAGTCACAGTTGTTTCTTTCTCTCTAATATGAAAGCAAACAACCTCCATTTCTCCTCTGGTTACTGCCCACCCTCCTCCCCCTCAAGGTAAAACTTTTCTAAAGAATAGTCCTTCAAGTGCTTTGGCCATTTTCTTCCTTCCCACTTATCCTTGAACTTCCTCCAAACTGGTTTTCATCTCCTCGCTGCATGAAAATCTCTTCGTAAATTTGCCCTTGACCTCCACGGTGATAATCCAGTGGGCATTTTTCTCCAGTAGTCACCTTCATTGACTTCTCGGTAACATTCAGCAGTTGAACCGTCACTAGTTTTCATGACAAGTCTCTCCTGGTTTCCCTCCTGCCCCTTTGGATATTCAATTTTAGTCAGCTTTGTTGGTTGAACGTCCACCAACCAAATTCTTTAAGTCTCAATCCTAAACTTTCTCTCCTCACCCTTTCCCTCGTCTCCTCTTCCCTCCTCAGATGAGTTCATCTACTCCAAGTCTTCAGTTCCGAAGGCTGATACCCAAATGGTCACGTCCTACCTGAGTCCTCTGCTTTGAGATCCAGACCCCCACACCCTTCCTCATCTCCCTTTGGACTTCTCATAACCAGCTTAAATTTCTCATAACCAAACAGAGCTCGCATCTTTCCCCTTGAATCTGCTCCTTCAGTCCTCATTTTCTCTGCATTGTCTCCTGCACCGGGCATAGTGTCTTAGATCCACAAAATGTGTTGTTTAACGAGTGAGTGAATGCACTGAACATTCTCACATTCATTGTCTACACTAAACAATCAGCGGTCTTTGTCACCCACGCTATAATCAAAGCAAATTATAATGATTCTCAATAATGTCCACTGTCATTTTGGAACCTCCTTTACCTTTTTGCCTATTCCTCTCACTATCTTCCCTTCACAAACCCAAAAGGAGCCATGAGAAACATTTATTCCTGAAATGAGTGTAGTAAAATGAATTCTGACTTACTAATAAAAAATGCTACTATATACAAGGAGCGGGACAAAACATAGTCACCACCTTTGAGAAGCAGATTTCTTTCCTTTCTATTCTTCCTTTACAATGGAGAAGGAGCTGAAAGTTGATGGCTAATAGATGGCAAGTGGCATGCCATTACATAGTATTTCCACCATCCATAAACATAAAGTTGGAGTAGCATCAAGGGAGAAAGTGTTCTCTTAATCTACTTACCGGATCCACAGATTTGGAAAAATACGATAAATGACTGGCTATCATGTATACTACTTTTAACTCATTATACACACTAGAGGAGAGAAAATGTGTATGGAACAATACAAACCAGAAGATACTTTGAAAATAGTATTTGAAATTTTATACACATGTGATCACATATACTCTCAGAAAAGGGTCTGGAGAGGCATTAGCAACACATTCAGCCTCCTCTGCCCGCTCTGTAATTCACACCTTTAGGAGAAGAGCAGGAGTGAGGTGTAAATGTTTAACAACTGGCCTTCCTGAGAGAGTAATGTCCTGATTTGAAGTGCTTGCCAATTTCCATGGTGTAAATACTCCCACCATGACCGATTTCATGTTGCCCACGTGACAGCACTGAACACAGAGTTGGGAAGAGATGGCTAGTAGTATGCCATTATTTAACATTTCCACCATCCAGATACAATAGATAGAATATAACCTCAGGAGCACATAATAATAAAATGCAGTGAAATAATTAAGAAGTTATGAATTTTGAATACTTATTACCTTTGTTTTAATATAATTTATTTCAGTTTACATAATTTAATTTTAATAATGGCTGGGTTTAATAACCAACTCACAAAATTCCTGAATGTTTAACAATCAAGATGAGCCAGTTCACCCCTGGAGTGCACCGTTAAGTGAATTAGTAAATCGGGCTCCTTTAAATAAATTTGTACTGATTATAACAAGACAACACGGGTTTTGGAGTTAAGCAGGTCTGAGTTCAGATCCTTGGTCTCCTACCAGCTGTTGACATTAAGCAAGTTATTTAAGCTCTTTGAACCTTAGTGTCCTCTCCTGAAAAATTAGAAACTAATTCTTACAAGATTGTTTAGTGATTAAATGAGATAAAATACATCAAGTGTGAGTGGCATAGTAGCTATTACCATTTTCTGTCTCCAAATCCGTTATTCCTTATTATTTTGATGGTTTGATCACTCTTCTTCCTCAGGAAGATCTCCAAATCCCAGAAGCAAATAAAGCTCCTATCTTTCTATTTTCTACTATTTACAAGCCTTCTCTTTAATTGTACAGTTAGGATATAGGGGAGAAGTAGAAATCTATTGAATTAAGTTACAGAGGAAAGCCACAGACAAATATAATTGTATGTTCCGTTGTGATAGTAGACAAAATTTGTTTTGTAAAACAGATATTTAAAGAGGGCTTGATAGCTCTTGTTTTAGTATTTGCAGAAAACTTTCTTACAGCTTTATGAAAATGTCTTATTTTGAAAGAGAAGAATCAAATTTGTCTTCATGGTTGAATCTAATGATCACAAAAGCACAATTATTCCTTATTTTGTTATATTTCCTAACATCAGCAACAGATGGATTTAATTTTTAAAGAAAAAGAGATATCCAATTTTTTTCCACCACTCACTTTTTTCTTTCCTTAAAAGCCAATTTAGGATAAAGATGGATCTTAATGCTGTTATAAATGTATTGATTATTTTGAAGAAAATGAGATCTCATGAAATAAATCTCTTCTGACTTGACAAGATGATGTGGTATCCCTTCATTTGTTTCTACGAAAATTATTCATTTAAAAGATGAGCCTCAGTTAAGGATTGTTTTCCCTTTGTTTTAGTAAGGAGCTGAAAAATGAAAAGAGAATATGCCTGGTAAATGCACACCAAGTCGCTTCTATATCTGATATAATACTTAGGATACCTGAATTTGATTATATACTCATGAACTAAGCTATTGATTGATTAGTCAGGGCAATAAATTATTACACTAGAATTGCTATTTGCAAGGCTTCTTAACTATCTTAGAAAACAAACTAACGATTCAAGAAAAAGCTTTAAAAATAAATGGGTACCAAAAGGACATAATTCACCATCTAAGCAGTTTGAGTTGGAGAAAAAAAATATATTAACTTCATCTAGTCCTTGGGGCTTTGTAGCAATAAATATTGATTTGATATGAAAAATAGCTATCTACTGTAGTTAATAGTGTTAAGGATACTTTACCTGTTAAAAGAAAGAAAATGCAACAAAATATGAGCTCCAGGGTTAGGTTGGTGAGCAGAACCATTGTATGTTAATAGTTTTATTTCATAAAACACCACTCTCCATTGATTTTTTTTTTTCAAGAGCAGGTGCAAGGTGCTGAGAAAGCATTTCACACATGTTCCCATTGGTTTTCTTTTCACTCCCAATGCCATTTTTTTTTAAAACACTGAGGAAAGTATGAAGGGTTCCAGTAATGCCAAAAATTTTTTTGCTCAGATTTAAAAAAAAAAGATACACACACACAGATATTCCGAAGTAACCACTTTTAGAACATACAACTTTCTCCCAACAGTACCTGAGTACCGAGCCCCATTTTCAGTGGACAGCAACTTGTCTATGGTGTGTGTCAACTGGAGTGGCTCTTTCCTTCTGAACGGCCCACTGAAGGAGTTCGTGCTAACCGATGGAGGACAGCGCGTATACAGTGGCTTCGACACCACCCTCTGCATACCGAGGACGGCAGACAAAAGTTAGTGTCTGACTCCCACCTCTCAATGTATAAGGAGCTCTGCTCACCAGCTTTACGGGATGTTCAATCTGAAAGGTGACAGTGCTCATCATTAAAATGTCTTGGTTTAAGTGGCCACTTCTTGTGGGAAAGTTACTGCTCAGAGTAAAGAAGGTATTCTTCCCATTTGCTGTCTGATGCTTTGCTCTTAGTAGAGTGCTGCCTCCGCGTGACTTGAGTGTCTCCATGAAGGAACAAGACCAAGGGCAGACTATGTTCATAAGAGAAATAGCACCCAAAAGTTGTCAGTGAGCATCCTGAGATAACGCCCTTTTAGGGACCTCAGAGATTTTCTTGATGCATCCACAGGCTCCAGATAGAGCCCAATCAGGCAATGACCATCTCCAACTCTTAACGACCTGAGTAAGGGCCTTCCTTAACCTCGGCATCTCTTCCTGTAATAACAACCCTTTCCTTCTAAAACCAAGTTCTTTCTCCCTGTTTAATTACATGTCCTTCTTCTGTTTGTCTTATTTTTAAATTGAAATGAGAAAAAGCTTTATAAGGTATTAAATATTTTCTGATGATCAATGCAGCCACAGGACCAATAGATGTGAAACCATTTTAACAATCTGAATTTATTCAGTGAATTAATTAGTGGGGTTTTTTTGATTTCCTTGAAAATACGATTTATTTTGGCTAAAGGTGCAGGTAGACGATGAGCTCAAGCATTGCATTTATAGTATTTGAAACTTATCAATGACATTTTTAGGACAATTCAGCTACACATTTTCCCAATCAGAGTTCTCGGTCAGCTGGGCAGCTTGTGATGGGAAGATGGCCTGACAGTGGGAGATCTGGGTTCTACTCCCAGCCAGGCCTCTAACCATCTGGGGGACCGTACAGGAGTTGCTTGCCTCAGGTTCCTGGCTATTGAAAGAGGTATTTAGATCATTTGATTTCCAAGGTTCCTTTTGAGTTCTCCTGCTTAGTAAGAAACTCTGAGTCACTTAGTGAAATATACGCTGATAAGTTTTAAAGGAACAGGTTGAGACCACATGCAGAACAAGATACACTAGATGTGTGATCCTTTACTCCTCTGATAATTCTTTTCCTTTGCTATATAAGCTCTAAGCTTCTTTAGTTCTGTTACTTATGTATATTCTATTACAGTCACAGGCCCCATAACGACATTTCGGTCAACGACAAACCACACATATGCTGGTGGTATCATAAAATTAGTACCATAGAGCCTAGGTGTGCAGTAGACTATACTATCTAGGTTTGTGTAAGTACACTCTACGATGTTCTCACAATGACAAAATTGCCTAACAATGCATTTCTCAGAATGTATCCCCATCGCTAAGTGACACATGACTGTATTACACTAATGATAACTATTTTTCTTGATAATTTTAAAATTAGAAATAAGTTTTCATATTAGACAAAACCTCACAACTTGCTCTGGAATCCTATTTTCAGACTTTTTCATGTTATGATACCTAAAAGTATGCCCACTATTTGAAGGTGTTGAATGACTGACTCATTTATCTTTTGTCTAGCCTTCTTTTTCCAGGTCACCTGCACTACAGAGGAAGGAAGTGTTAAGACGCCTTTGATCCAATATGATACCTCTACTGGATTTGGTAAATATTTAATTCATATTATATTTAGTGTAGCATCTGCTTATTTTTCCAGGGAAACATGCATATGTTTGTTTATACATATTTGTGCTAATATATTAGCATAGGCTATATAGAAGGAATTGTGTTAAGTGTTGTAAGAAATTTTTTAAAAGTCCTCATGGAACTTACCTTATGCAGGGAGTTAAGATATACTCTTAAAATGCCAAGGGGCCAGCCCCATGGCCTAGTGGTTAAGTTCAGCGTGCTCTTCTTTGGTGGTCCAGGTTCAGACCACTCGTCGGCAGCCATGCTGTGGCAGTGACTCACACACAAAATAGAGGAAGATTGGCACAGATGTTAGCTCAGGGCAAATCTTCCTCCAGCAAAAAAAACTTAAAAAAGAGGAAGATTGACGACAGATGTTAGCTCAGGGTGAATCTTCCTCAACAACAACAACAAAAATGCCAAATCATTGAATTGTAGGTTCAGAGAGAAAAAACTAAACTTCTCTCCTAACCACAAATTCTATCAACAAAGAGCTATATGACTTGGTTTACAAAAAGATCTATTTATAAAGGAAGTCAGAGGAAAGAGATCGGAGAAAGAGAGAAAATACTCTAATGCCAATTTATGTTGATCATAATGATAATATTCCAGATTCAGAGCCTAAAAAGGTAAATTTAGGAAACTTTTGTCTCGTATTCTCCATGAAAGATTATGACTGACTGTTAATACCAAGTAATTTAGCTGAAGAGATGAAATTGTAATTTTTACGGAGCATCTTTTAAATTAAGTTCTACCCACAATCTTTGAATCTAACATATAAGATACTTTACAATTTCAAAGGGCAAGTTAGAGATATGTCAAATCTTTTCCATTAGAACAGAATTGGAATTGATACCCTATTTTACATTCCAGTAAGTAATGTTATATCAAATTTGTATGTATATATAGTTGGGTTTTTTTCTAATAAACGTGCCCAAAAATTCTGAAACACAGGTGAACATACATATTGTTGTCAAGGATAGTTTCAATCTGTACAAATAATCAAATATTATTCCGTTTTTCCAGACTTTACACATCTGGATGCCATGTAAAATTTCTTATAACACCTAACGCAATTCCTCCCACCTAGTCTATCTTATTTAATTTAATAGCAGCTGTGAGATAGAGCAGACCTCATTTGGTATTCTTTTAGCAACTCCAATGTTTCCACAAGTAAAGAAATGGAGGCTTGAGGGACACCAGAACTTATCCAAGAATGCTCTGCAAGTTCATTGCTAAGATGAGAACTTGAATGTGGTCTTTCTGTTGACTCCTGGCCATGTACTTTTTCTTTAGCAATGGTTCTCAAATTTAAGCGTGGGTCAGAATCATCTCAGTGTGCTTGTTTATTATATAGTTTCCCAGGCTCCCGGGAGAGATTCAGAATCAGGAGGGCCCAGGATCTGCCCTTTAAACAAGCCCTGCCCAATGATTCTGATGCAGGGGCCAGGACCACAAGTTGAGCAAAACCATATAACCTAGATTGATCCACCTTCTAAATCCCGCCAGTCCACTCTCCTCAGTCATTGGGAAGTATGTCTTCCCTGGAGGCAGGCAATTAACAGGGAGGGATTTACCCTGACACTCATTCTAGGTTGGATTTTTCTTTGGAGTCCGAGCCCAGCCACTGGAGTTCCCTACCCTGACCATGAGCCTCCTACTTGCGGAGAGGAGACCCTTAAAATGAAAGGGGAGTTTGAAAAGAAAAAAGAGAAGGGCTAAAAAGACACCATCTTATGCTGATGTCAAGCTTTTCATAAAGGAGGAAAATCCTCCTGTTGGTTCATGAACATAAGTTAAGGTTCCCGTTGCTGAGAGAATGTACAACGACTGTGCAAAGTTATGGAGATTTCTAAGATGTGTTGCCCAGCTAATGTCCACAGTCACTTTTAATTTTTATGATATAAACTTAAAAATCTTTCCGTTCCCTTGCCTGAAGGCAGCCTTCAAGCAGTAAAGTCACGCAGACCTCATTTCTTTCCGACTGTTCTGAGGGCTGTTTCCCTTTTGACGCTGCTCTTGGGGGGGCTGCCGTACATGCCCCTGTGTGTCCTGAGCAAGGGGCCCACTGAGCCCATCAGATCAGTTTCTGGAGTTACAACCCTGTGCCACACACAGAGGAAACGAGTCTTCTAGCAGATAACCAAGGGTTTTGTTTTGTTTTTAATCAAACAATACACATTGGTTCCTAATTAGGAGAATTTCGACATGCTGAAATTGATCAGAACTTTGACTCCAACCCATCATTTTAGAGATGGAGAAGCAGACCTAGGGAGGCAAAGTGACTTTGTTACCCACAGAGCTATCAGAAGCGGAGTTAGGGTTAGCAAAGGAGTATCCCTCCTCTCATGGAGTTCAAAATTCAGTTTCAGTCACCTTCTCTCCCTCCCTGGAACATTCTCACCCCAATTCTGAACTCTTCCCCCTTCATCCTGCCCCTGAAAAAGTGGGTGTAAAGTCCCAAGCAGGCCGTCCAGTCCCTGAGGTGCTGAAAAGGGGGAAGACTGTCCAAGGAGTGGGTAGGCACTTGCTACTGTGTCTGTTTGTCCTTCTTCTTGGCCGTAAGCATTGCTTTAGAAGAGCAGCTCTCGGGGTCATAGCTACATGCCAGTCTGCCTGGCGCTGCATGGATCCAGAAGCTTCTGAGCTGGCCCCAGCAGGTGGCTGGGCTGGAGATGATCTCTGAGACCCTCTGCTGCTCATTTTGCAGGAGTCCAATGCCTTAGGCTGTCCTGCTGTGACCCCTGGCAGCCTTTCTCCTGCCTACCCCGTCTCATTCCAGCTTTTCCCACATCCACAGACCTGATAATCCTGCTCCTCCCCGTCCTTCATCCCTGCAAAGCCCTTAGCACAGGGCCTGGCACAGGGTAAATGCTCATTAAATGAGAGCTTCTTTATTAGCCTCTTGAACAGAGAATCACATTGACTGAACTCTCAACACTTGCACAGAAATCAGGGGTAAGTGGCCCTGTTTAAAGGCTTGCTTTCCATAGGAAGCTCTCCCGGGCACCTGAGTGATGACTTGCAGAGCTTTTACTGTTTAACAGAGAGGCCAGGGTATAAGAAATGCCAGGACCACACGTCAGCAAGCACAGGCTGTGAATATCCTAATGGATATCTCAAAATTCAGTTTGCACAAAACTTCTCAGGAACAGGGCTGTTGCATGAAGTGAGGGGACCCTCGATCCGCAGCACTGACTGTGTATGCGGTGGGGTCTCTGCAGCAATATTAGTAAGGTCTCCAGCCCCTCTAGAGAGCCCATTGCCCAAGAAATGGCTTTGCTCCCAGGGCACACAGCTGTGAAGCAGGTGTTCCTCAAGGTTACTTTGGTAACCCCCTTTAAAAATCCTCTCACCCCCTCCCCTGTCTTTCCCAGGAACCTGTGGGTGAGGTTTCCTGAGGGCTGTGGGTTCTCCTTACAATCCACCGATCCACTGCACCATTCCCCAAGCCTAAACACAAGTGCCAACAAGCACCATGAGACGAAGTGCTTTAAACTCTTTGCCCATTTTCCATCAAACATCAGGGCAGGAGCTCACACACTTGCCTCCTGAAATGATGTTTCCCTTTTCTGTTCCTGGATTTTACAGGCCTGGTGCTGCCGACTCCTGGAGACAAGAGGGGATCGGGGAGCAAAGACCCAGAGTTCTACAGCGAGTTATGGTTCATAGTGTTGATGGCAATGCTGGGCCTGATCTTGTTGGCCATTTTCCTATTCCTGATACTACAAAGAAAAATCCACAAAGAGCCATATATCAGAGAGAGACCTCCCTTAGTACCTCTTCCGAAGAGGATGTCTCCACTGAGTGTTTACCCACCAGGGGAGACCCACATGGTATGTCCTGAAGGCAGGCCTCATTTCCCTGTAACACTGGACTAGAATACTTGCTTTTATTTAGAGGGAAATGTTTCCAGAGCCATGGCAACAAGGGACTAGAGGACGGTTATGTTTGACTGAATGGGGGCACCAAGGGAAGTGAACTCTAGAACAGCAGTCTCGACTTTGGCTGCACATTAGAATCATTTGGTGCCACAGATTGAATATTTGTGTCTTTCACATGTTGTGTGAAAGTCGTGTGAGTCAGGGGATGGTGGAGAAGAACTGTATATTGAAATCACCTGGGGAACGTCTAGGTTATATAACTGTGCGACTTGGGGGATTAACAATAAAAAGGGGGTGTGGGGAGGGACTAAAGTGCTGGCAGTGCTCTGTCTGTCCCCTGGCCCTGACACCCTGGGCCACCGAGGATGGATGGCTTCTCTTGCTCCACACCCCCCACTCCCAAGACAGGGGATCGGGCAAATGTCTGGGGTGAGGGTCACACATATGGTGATGCAGGTGGATCTTTCCAGAACCCTCGTTGAAGGGGTACAAGGTGACTGAATTCTCTGGTGCGCTCTGGTGGGGGGCTGTGTCTCCCTGGAGGAGGAAAGGCTGAATTTCTAATTCCCACCAGACACCAGTCTGCCCCCTAAGCTGTGTGCCCAGAGGGCTGCATCTGCCTGAGGGGGCACCTTTTCTTCAGTTTCCATAAAGGTTCTCTCTGAGCTAGTGGCCGCCTGTGCAGCTAAAATTCTGACCACCAGTTCCAACGTGTGGAGGAGTTTTTCCCACACCAACAAGCAGTTCTCTGACAGCAGCTGGGTGTCCTACAATTCAACGCAATTATGACTCTATCTATCAGGAGATAGCGTCAGATCCCACAGGTTAAGGGTTCCGTCCTACAAGACTGCCCCACTCTCCACTTCAGATGACAATTCTAAGTCCAGGTTGTCACTTGTGCTTCTGATCGACCAGCTCCAAGTCGGAAGTTCCAACGACCCCCTCCTTGGATTCAATTAATTTGCTAGAGCGGCTCACAGAACTCAGAGAAACAGTTCACTTACTGGATTACCAGTTTATTATAAAAGGATGCAACTCAGGAACAGCCAGATGGAAAAGATGCGTAGGGCAAGGTATGAGGAAGGGCTTGGCGCTTCCATGCCCTCTTGGAGTGCACCACTCTCCCCAAATCTCCAGGTGTTCACCAACCCGGGAGCTCTCTGAACCCCATCCTTTCGGGTTTTTATGGAAGCTTCATTACATAGGCATGATTAATTAAGTCATTGGCCATTGGTGATCGATTTAGTCTCCAGCCCCGCTCCATCTCCAGAGGTTTGGGGATGGGACTGAAAGTTCCAACCCTCTAAGGACTTGGTTGGTTCCCCCGGCAACGAGCTCCCATCTTTAGGTGTTTTCCAAAAGTCACTTCATTAACATAACAAAAGACACTTTTGTCGCTCTCATCACTTAGGGAATTCCAAGGGTTTTAGGAGCTGTGTGCCAGAAATGGGGACAAAAACCAAATACATATTTCGTATTATAAATCACAATATCACAGCAGCACCAAAATTAAGCACAGAAGCCTAAACTGCTTAAGTCTCAACACTTAAAAAAATAGAGATGAGTGAACGGTAGTATTGTCTGCCTTCCAGATCTCTTCACTTTTCCAGGACACAGCAATGAGCAGTGGTTAAGTTCCTGACAAGCTGTATTGTGCCCAAGTAGCAGAAGTGTCGGGGGCACGAATGGGCAGCAGTCCCTCTGAGGCTCATGGCTTGTGGTCGGTGCAGGAAGCAGCCCTGGGACAGTGACTTGGTGATGGAGAAGCAAAGACGACAAGGCCCTACATCATCTGGTCCTCGGTTCTTGCCAACCACATCTCATTTCACTCTCCTTGCTCTCCGTCCCTCCCAGAGCACATCAAACTCCTTCCACCAGGTCGCGGTCTCTGCTGCTCTCTTGGGTGGTCCACCCTCTGACTTCATTCAGGTCTCTGCACAGATGTCACTTCCCCTTCCACGTAAAATAAAATCCCCTCTCTCCTTAGTCCCCTTTTCGTTTTCCATAGCTCTCATCACCACATGACACCAGAGCAGATCTGTTTATCTGACTCCTGGAGTAAACGTAAGCTCCCTGAGGGCAGGGAATCTGTGCACCATTTTCTGTTGTGCCTCAACACCCAGAACAGTTCTTGATGTATAATAAATATTGACTAATTATGAGGTAGACTCTGATAGACTTAAACAAAATAAGTTTATTCAGGGTTTGTTAGGACTGCAGCCTGGGAAAAACATAAATTCAAATAGCCTTTGAATTGTGTTTCCACCACTGAAAGGGAGAAGGAAGTTTTTATAGTTGTGGCTAACAAGGGCAAAGGAAAACAACAGGAAGGAATGTCCTTTAACAAATTGCAGGCACAGGGTAATCATCGGGGTGAGGGTTGATTGAAACAAGCCATTAAAGTTAGGAATGTGGGACATGACTCTGATAGGAATGAGGTCTCTGTCCCAATAATCTTATCATCCTTGAGAAGACTTGCAGATTCATTTCAGGTATCTAGTGAATTCAAAAGTTCATCCTGAAGGAGGAATTCTTTCCTCTCCTCCTCACGGCTGCCCGGCTCCATTTTAGTGCCATAACGTAAGAGACTCTGTCTTTTTTCAATTCCACATCTGCAGTCCACAAATATTTGTTGAACGAGTGAATGTTGAGTGGCCAATTCAAACCACGGGCCATTTGCTTCTGCTCAGTGCATAGTCATCAGGAGATTCTCACTGAGGAGCAAATACTTGAAAGTTTTCCCTTGTTGGAGAGTAACTTGCTCTCTCTGAGGGAGCCTTGCTCTTAGACAAAGGATGCACCACTTCCAGAAGGGCCAAGATGACCAGAGGATCTTTTTAACCTGGGAGACCAGCTAAATCAACCCTGGGGCCTGTGGAGTGCATGGAGAAAGTGGGAGGGAATTTCCCAAGCACTGCTAGGTGTATCTACTGTGTAACATGAAGTGTGCTTACAGGAAAATTTATCCACATAACATTAGTTCCATCACTCATTTCAGTGAGCAAATCTCCTGTCCCTTGACCCACTCCTACACTCTTCCTCATAATCCTTCATGAGGAGAAATCCAGTTTTGTCCATTTGGCTAACTTAGTGATCAAGAAGCAATCACATCATTCCTGTGGGGACATTACACTGGATGGTACCATTGCTCAGGGTTTTCATAGTCTTGTTAAGCTTTGTTTTGCCAACATGAGGTCCCTGAACTATCAGTGTCAGCCTCACATAGGAGCAGGACCTGAATCTCTGAGGAAGAAACCCAAGAATCTACCATTTTAACCAGCTCTCCTGAAGTCTGATGCAAAGTCAAGCTTGAGAACAACCATGAATGAATTAAAAATATAATACAATTCCTGTCAGCAGTGTGTACTGCCCAATAACCAATAAAAACAGGAACAGGTGGAAGTGTTACTTAGCAATAGGCTCACTCTGCTCACCATTAGAGCCAGTTAATCACAATGAGTTAGGAATTGAGGAACGAAGTTTTAATTCCATTGGCTGGCATAACCAGGAAGATGGTAAACTAATGTCTCAAAAAAAAAAACCATCTTCAAGGATTACAGAATCTTGAGGCAGTTATATAGGGAAAATGGGCAGTAGGAAGGGGTCCAGGGATGTTGGTCTCCAGGCATGACGGGCTCTAGGCATCACATTGTTCCATTCTTCTGTCAGCTGTGATGGATACCTTGTAGGTGTGTTTCTCTCCTGTGGTCAGCCTGTTCCCGGAGAGAAACTCATAGAACAAAATTTTTAACTTCTCAAGCTATTGGGGGGTACATACGTAAGCGGAGGCCATAAATAGAAGAGCATGTGAATTTTTTTAAAGTATGTGCAGAGCAGCGAGTAGTCACACAGAGAAGGGGCTGAGGCCATTTAGCGTAACAAGATGGCCTCACTTATGTTCACTTACAGGAGTATTGCATGATTCCACTTATATGAGGTATCTTAAATAGTCAAACTCATAGAAGCAAGGAATAGAATGCTGGTGCCAGGGGCTGGGGGAGGGGAAACAGGAAGTTGCTAATTAACAGGTATAAAGTTTCAGTTATGCAAGATGAAGAAGTTCTGGAGATCTACTGTACAACATCGTACCTATAGATAACAATACTGTATTTTCACTTAAAAATCTGTTAAGAGGGTAGACCTCATGTTAAGTGTTCCTACCACATAAAATTAAAAAAAAAAAAAAAACCAAGTGAGGGCTGCCAATTAGACCTTGCAGTCCTGACAAGACCCAGGCCAAGCTGCCTCTGGGGCCAGACATAGGCTTCAACTGGGACGAGAAGACAAAAGAGGTGAAACACCCTACTCCTCTACACCCCTTCCCATCATGGAATAGTAGAGGGGCACCCAACGGGTTCACTTCTCCTCTGTGGCCAAGGCTGAGGGAGGTGTGAGGAGGGGAAGGAGTGGGGGGGACTGGCTGGTGGCCAGGGGCTCTGGGCCCAGAGAACTGGCTCATCTTTGGCAGTGAAGGTGCCACTTACAGGACCTGAAGGGTGAGCGGAAGTGAAATCTGGGGTGTACCACGGTGCCGGGCAGTGTTCCCCGGAACCCGTTGAGTCCCAATTAATCCTACCCAGTTGACCAAATGTACTTGAAAGCCTTCTTCTGTTGCTTTTTAAAAACATTTTTGAAACTAAATTGTTCTCACAAAGTTGGAGACATGGAAGAATATCAGTGAAGGTCAGTTAAACTAAAGAGAGAATAGTTTGCATTAGTAGAGAAAATGAAGATCCGCTGTTGGTGTCCACGGGCTCCAGAATCAACCGGTAAGAATGGGAACAGGAGTAAGCTGGATTCACCTGCTCAGGATTCCAGACTTAATTCACTTGGGTAGGTCAATGAGAACTACCCTGGCAACACACACACTCACACACACACATCTTCATCTGACAAGCTCTAGTTTCAGCGCTCTGTAACCCTGTCCAATGGGTATGATTATGCTATCATTGGAGAAACCCAAAGAATTTGTTTTAAAATGTTCCAAACGCTGACTGATGCCTCCCCATTTGTTCTCAGTTTGACTCTGTGGCTGATATATCTGATGTGTCAAGCAATGTTACCCTAAAAAGTTACACCATGCACTTCGAGGTACCTCTGTGTGCTGCATGAATGCATGATCTTTTGCATGGTGTGTTGATTGCACAATGAAAAGTGTTGATTGGACCAGCTACATCAGATCCCTCAGATATTTAGAGCAGTTAGATCTTCTCAGGGCACATTCTAGGTCCTTATCATCTAGTGCCTTTATCTTTCTGATGTTAATGTCAGACCTGATTTATTTTGGAGGCTGGAATCCTACACTAAGGGAGACGATACAGAATGAGAAAAGAGAGAGGGAGCAGTCCATTTCCCTACACAAATCCAAGAATTTTAAAGTGTGATACGACCGTACTCTTAGTGGGCAATCATGAAAGAACACCGTTAACTTTGACTGCTCTGAGAAAGCAGTGTTCTCATGAGCAAGGCTCTGTGGTAACAGGCATGATAAGATTATGTTGTTAACCCACCCTCTATTGCCCTCACCCCACCACTTTGCCATGCAGCCTGTAACAAGCCCTTGTCTACAGGACACAATAGCCCAAGCACTAGCACATGAGCTCTCTGGGCGCTAAGAACACTGGCCATCTAACGTGACTATTTCCTTACCAAGAAACCAAAGGCCACAGTATTCCAGATAAGCTAAGTTCTGTAGCAGGATATGGAGACAGTGTTCCCTTCATTGACAATGTGTGACACACAATTTTCTGTTTTATTTGAAACCTGTTTTCTTTAGACATTAATCACCAATAGCAACTTTCTTTTCAGGGATTAGCCGATACCAAAATCCCCCGGTCTGGGACCCCCGTGAGTATTAGGAGCAGCCGGAGCATATCTGTACTTCGAATCCCAAGTCAGAGCCAAATCAGCCAAACCTATTCCCAAGGCTCTCTCCACCGCAGTGTCAGCCAACTCATGGACATTCAAGACAAGAAAGTCTTGATTGATGACTCGCTGTGGGAAACTATCATGGGCCACGATAGTGGACTGGTGAGTTGATTCCTCATCCAGAGCCTTTGCTACACATCCCAGAAGAATATTGGTAAAGAGATGGCATGGAGTTTCCTGTACCCATAGAATGCTGCCCCACAGCACTCAGTGCATCCCTCTGACCATTTACCCAAGTATTTTGTAAAGACCTGCTTACTAGTGTTACTACAATTGTTTGATGAGCAGGGTGGAAACTTTGTCTTGTTCTTTTAGCACACAATAGATACTCAAAAAATAAATTTGTGAATTCAAAAAATAAATTTGTGAATAAGAGAACAAACAGCCTACACTTCATTAACTTGGGCAGCAGGTGACTGGAAACATTGGAACTAGCCTGAAAGAAGGCATAAAGTAAAAGCACTTATTTTACTAAAAAAGAAAAAAAGAAGTGCATCATCTTTTTCCTTCTGGTTTATGGTTAGAGAAGAAAAAGAGTCTTTCTCCCAACAGGCTCCATGGTTCCTTTCCAAGAAACCCTAGAAAATCATGATAGATAAAGGTATTACTGTCTATGAACTTCATCTCTCATAATTTCAGTCCAGTGGGTACAAATAATGGACTCTTTGAAAGTTAACCTCATCATAATCTATTTGTTAAGAGCCCCTAGTGGCTGAAATGAATAACATCCTAGAGTTTTTACCAACCACACCTCTGCTGGAGAACCATTCCTTTGGGATAGATAACAAATAGCCACCTAAGAACCTGGCTCCTCTGTTTCATCCTCTGAGGCATGATTAGTCACCTCCATTTCTTTTTTTTTTTTTTTTTGTGAGGAAGATTGGCCCTGAGCTAACATCCCCTGCCAATCTCCCTCCTTTTGCTGAGGAAGATTAGCCCTGTGCTAGCATCCATGCCTATCTTTCTCTATTTTGTATATGGGATGTTGCCACAGCATGGCTTGATGAGCAATGCATAGGTCTGTGCCCGGGATCCGAACCTGTGAACCCCGGGCCACCAAAGTGGAATGCGTGAACTTAACCACTACGCCATCAGGCCAGCCCCTCACCTCCATTTCTTTCAACCATCTGCTTCTGCTTTTGGACTCTTTCACTCATTTCTTTAAGTTCTCACTTATCCTTCACTGAAAAGTTGATGACTTCCATGAAGCCTTTCTCAACTAATGGCAAGTAATAAAGCAAGCTTCCTGGCTCCAGGTTCCAATCACAATACAAAATAAAATAAAATGCACGGTCCTTCTGGCTTGTTCAGAATGATGATACGTATCATGCATTTTAAAACCATAGGTCTGTTTGATGCTACTATGACTACTGAATTCCATGATTCCATTTCAGATCTAAGGTTTCTAAATAATTATTCCTACATATTAGGTTGAAACATAATCATATTTGACAAGCAAAATGGCAATTTCATATGGTTCAACATAACACATTGAGGCCTTAGATGCATGTGTGTCCTCACCCAAGGACACACAACTAGTAATTTTTCCATGGAATTGGCATCTTAAAAACATAGTCTGATTACAGAGCCCCCATTCTTCACTATTATACTATATTGCCATTTTTACTTGCTTTCCACAGTACTAGGAATGGTAGATAGTCGACAGTAATAGCAGGCCGTATGCAAAGCAGTTCGGCGAAAGCTTCTGAAGATGCCAATACTTGGCAAAATACCTGTTCATTATAACATTATAATCGAAGTTACTTACCCTATTCAAGCAATACAAAATATAGTAAGAGAATGGGACGCAATGGAGCACAATAGCTTGCATTCTGGCCCTCCCACTTACATTTTGAACTAAATCTTAAAATCTTAATATCTCCTCACTTTACAGATGAGAAAACTGAGGTTTAGAAATGCCAAGATAAAGCACAATGTAATACTCAAATGACATACGTTTTGGGTTAGTCTCTAGTCCATGTGTGCGTGTGATGTGATTCTTTCAATAAAGTAAACTTAAGGCAAAGGCAAGGGTGGTCTCAAACTACACTGCCTAGTTTTGAGCATAGGGTATTAGCCTTTAACAAAATACTGAGTACTTTTTAAACTGATAGAACTATCAGTCAGTTGACGGCAAACACTTGACAGCAAACATCCTAACCAATGCTGATTGGTGTATTTTTCAGTATGTGGATGAAGAGGACCTGATGAATGCCATCAAGGGTTTCAGCTCTGTGACTAAGGAACACACCACATTCACCGACACCCACTTGTGAAGGATGGACACCCCCAAGACGTAAAGCTGGGACGCGACGCTACAGCCCATTCCCACTGGGTTATCACCGACTGACACACAGTAAATGCTAAAAAGCCATTGCTTATTATTCTGTAATCGTATAACGAAATGAGGATTGTTTTTGAACCTGTTCCTCCCTAATTGAGGTCTAAGTGTTATTTTTCTGGTTGTCTGAAAGGAGGGGTACTATCTATATGAAAATACTTATTTTTCTCTAATTATTTTGTGGAAGCTAAAGCAGCATGTAATTTTCACTTGGCTGTTTGGCAGTGATTCCACTGGTTAAATGAAAATTTAACGAGCGGCAATGCCAAGTTGGCCCACAGTTCTTACAAGTCACTGAAGAGAAGTTATTAGTTTAAAAACTAAGTGATTCTTCTGAGAGCATATCACTGCCGCTCCTTTCAATCTCCTTTTTCCATGAAGGTTGACACCATCCTGCAAGGAACAATTCTAATGATCATAGCTGCAAAATAAAATCCCAATTTCAGGACAACCTGAATCACTTAGAGAAAAACAAACTCTGCATTAAGGCTCCACAATTGGCTGAAGGTTCTATTTAACTACAACGTTTAGGGATAAATATTCACCAAACCTTTTGACAGAACACCACCTAAATTTACACAATGTCTGTTCTTGCATTTATGAATCTTCCGAAAACCTAAGGAATAAACAGCTAATTTATATATTTTAGAGAGAAAATGAAGTTTCAATAGAAACACCTCCACGTATTTTAGTTTTGAAATTCCAATCAGTAATTTTCATAAAATTCTGTCAAATTCACTGCATAACAGGGAATACTGACATCTTCAACTTAGCACATTTCACGTGGAAACTACTGCTCTATTTGCAATATTTCATTAGCAAACGTGGAATTTAAAAAGGAAAAATTTTGTTTGTGCTCCTTCCAGCTTTGAAATTAATATTTACATGTAAATATGAAATTATACATATGCACATATATATATATTACTGTCTACTCTATCCCTTCATTTCAGACTACTCACTATTTTAGCCCTAGAATCACTAAGAGCAGATATTTAACAGTACCAATCTCCATGGGTCAAAAGTTTGTGTCATCTGCTCCAGCTGAATTACAAAGTTATTGGTGAAAGTCCTAGAGCAAGAAACTTTTTTTTTCCCAAGTCATCAACATGAAATTAAAGGTATTTGTTTGTTCTTCATGGAAAACAATGGAAGAAAACTTCTCTTCTTCTGACATTCTTAAAGGTCTTAATGACTTCAGGAAGCTATTCTGAATCTGTATGTCTCATACACAATTGTCTGACAATGTTTTGTGAATTACTTTCAGAGGTAGGTGGATTTTCCCAAAGCTGAGCTGGCCAAAACTTGTTAACTAAAGGATAACCTTACATATTCTGCTTGAAAACTATGAATTACCCCCACGGTCCAACAGTCAAAGACTGTGGACTGTGGAGGTACTGAGACTTTAACCAAATCCATAGCAGAGCAGCTCCTCAGACTGACCAACTCCCAGACAAACCTTGCCAAGAGTTAAGTGTCAAAAGCGCAGACCAGTATTAAGCAGAAGTCGTGCCCCCTTGTTAGAAGTGCTCTAAGCAAACACATCTGAAATAATTGTGCACTTTTGGCAGTGGATGTACAAATTATAAGATACTTTTCACTCGCCAAAAGTTTTATACTTTCTGAAATGGAAAGATAGCATTGGCTAATTTAGTTTACTGCTTTTAGTTCCCCTTTGTTGATGTGGGTCAATAGTTGTTGAAAGCTGGAACAAAGGAGCCTTCGGCTGAGTTTCTGGATTCACGTGAGCTACTTAAGGCACAGAGGGAGAATGCTCTTTTCCAGTCACACACTTGCATCCTTACCCTTGGTCTACACTCTTCCGCAAATATGATTTGCCATCCACAGGGAGATTCAGACTGAGCTCATCCTTGGAAAATTAACTAGATACCTTTATCACAGCATCAAACTTTAAAAGAACACAAAGAGAAAACTGCAGGGGAAGTTATCTTAAATCAATCTCCACTTAATCATCTCATTAGACATTGAGTTATTACACGAATTCTTTCAGCTGAATCATTTATATTTTGATCCCATAGCTCAGAGTAGACAGAAGCCTGTATGGCTTCCACCAAAAAACGCTGCCCCCTGAACACTCTTAATCTGATTTATTTCAGAGAAGAAGCCCAAGATTTTGTTTTGCTACTTTAAGTGGTATTGTATGCCAAGCCTCCACTCAACACCTAGAGATTCTGATTCAGTTGATCTGGGGTGGGGCTGAGGCATCAGTACTTGTAAGCTTCCAGGTGTTCCTAATGTTAAAAACCAGTGATGTAAAGCTGAAAGAAAGGAGCAATATGCTGTGCACAGGGACCACCTTCCTTGGCCCACCACTTCTCCTTTACAGAGCAAACACCAGCAGTTGTCTATGAACTCCTTTAAATCTGCTCTAAATCTCCTAACTCATGTCTTCTCCCTTGTAAAGGTCACACTCTCAGCTTAATTTAAGAACTACTATGTTTTGTTATTCCTAATATTAACTATTTGATAAGAGTACATAGCTACGTTTTTATAAGCTCTATTAAGAATTGTGTTTATAGATGATCTATTGTCATTTCCACTAAATGGAAAACCTATATATGAATGTTATCGTACCTTATACCAATCTAAAAATCATGTTGGCATCAATGTAATTCAACCTGAACAACCTGTAAATAAAACATAGACCAAGTGGAATAATTCAGCAATAAGGAACTTAATTATGTCACATATGAATAGCAGTTTATTTCCAATGCACAATATCATGTAAATTAATCTAAAGACAGTTTGCTTAATAAATATTTAAATGTGAACCAAGTTTGATTTAATGTATTTATGAAAAAATACTCTTAATAGCTATGAGTTGTATTTACAAATTACACATAACCGATGATAAGAGTGAGCTCATTTAAGAAAACAGGATGTTCCGGATAATCTCTCAACAATCAATGTACATTAGAATCAACATGGTACTTTTTTCAAAATATGAGTCTCAACCATCAGAGACTCAAATTTAGCAGGTCTGGAGGGAGGCCTGGACAACTGTACGTGTACAGCCTCAGGCAATTTTGACATATAAGCCTGGATGAGAAAGCCAGGAACAGACCATAGGCTCCTGAACAGGCAGACCTGGGTTCCAAAGTTGGCTCAGTAGCTAACGAGCCTTGTGGCTAAGCTCTCTATCCTCAGTGGATCTCAGTGATCTCATCTGTGAAATGAGGATAACAATGCCTATCTTACTGGTATGACAATACTTAAGAGTGCTGCTTTGAAATAAGTACACAATTACTTGAAAAACTCTTTTCCATCATGAGAATTACAATTCTGTTCTCGTTTTTCATCAGTCACACAAAGTAAATAAATTCATTTCAGTTCTTTTTTTCTTTCAGTCACAAAAACCCTAAAAAGGTAGGCATAATGAAACAACTTAGGCATAGCAGGATAATGTGCTTAAGGTCACAAAGTTAAGTGCCCGAGTAGCTCAGGCCCCTGCTGTAACACCAAGGTTCAAACTCCTGTTAAGTGGAAGAAATAAATAAGATTTGACTTGCAGTATAATGCAATCCATGGTACAGTGAGTTGCCTTTTGTATGGGATTTTACTACATAAGTCTTTTTTTTTTTCAATGGGCTTTTACTCTTGGAAAGGCTGGGTAAATACTCAATTTTTTTCTTTAGTTTTCTTACTGCCCACCCAACTTGTATACGACTATGATGGGAAAGAGTAATTACAGAACAGATAATTGCAATCCATAGTAATACTGAAATTATTCCTTGCCTACCGTTTTCCCTCACTGATAATATAAGTTTTCATACATATTAAGTTCTCCCTACTCCTTCCCATTTTTTTTTTTTTGGTGAGGAAGACTAGCTCTGAGCTAACATCCATTGCCAATCTTCCTCTTTTTAGTTGAGGAGGAATAGCTCTGAGCTAACATCTGTGGCCATCTTCCTCCGTTTTGTATACAGGATGCTGCCACAGCACGGCTTGATGAGTGGTGGGTATGTCCACGCCTGGGATCCAAATCCACAAACCCCAGGTCGCCTAAGCAGAGCGTGAGAACTTAACTACTACACTACCAGGCCAGCCCCCCTACCCCTTTTTTATTATGGGAAGCAGCAAAGACATGAACAAACTCATACAGGTACACTTTAAACAGGATAACTGTTCCTTAAGTAACTGAAAACATGTAGTCTTAATCATTTTTATTTGAGTTCATTGATAAATAAATACAAAAGAACTGTTGTGAAACCATTGGCAATATAGTAAACCTTAAAGAATTTATTCCAACTTCACTCACAATATATTTCTTGGAATGGGAATATATACATTATTCACCAATAAATGCATAATGCTTTAAATTTACAATTACTTTACTTGCAGAAAAGAAAATCATTCCAATTAAGTGAAAAAAAAAGTAAAAAAAATTTTTCTGTTGTTCTTACAACTCAAAATATATTCAAAACAACATTTTTACAGCAGCCAAAACCTTTTAACCTGTAGTCTCATAAGCTTAACAAAATGGCCACATTCTAATTTAATTATCTTGATTATTAACACTGGAAAAAAAATACGGTGGTTCCTAAAACAAGGCAGACTAGCAACTAGTAGTTTCCCCTTCTGGGCACTCAAAGCTTTGTCCTTGATTAGTATTTTTATTTCATCTGTTCAAACACAGACAACTGCTCCAACTTTAAAGCAAGTTTAAATGGACTTTCAGCATTTAATATTGGTGATGCTTGCTAAGATTTAAGAACTCCAACAGTGAGAATTAATGACCCACAATTAAAATAAAATTACTAAGGGACTTACTACTACGCAGTGTATCTGGTATTCAACATCAATAGTGTTTTTGAATGACATGATATTTTTTCACAAACATAGCACCTCATTAAATATCTGGTAAACACTTTGCAATCACAATAAGGGTCGAGAAACCAAGTTCCAAAGAGAATTACGTAATTCACTGAAGATAACATTGCAAGACAAGTCTCAGGCACAATCAAGATTAGGAATGCAGTCTGTTGGTTCCCACACTCTAAGGGGACGCTCATCTCTATGGGCATCATCTTATTAAGACATGGTACTAGGTTTCCAAAATCCAGAGTAGCTAAACATTGAAATGGACTCTCGCTTTTACAAATGATCTGTTAAATGTATATGTAAAACTAAAAAAATATTCCAAAAGGTCAAAAGAGATAGTTATCTCCTTACTCCAGGTAATTCTGTTAAAAAGATACTAAACGAAGTCCAATTTTAATTTGTAAAGTTTTGGTGTAAAAGCTAATGTACTGAAGTTCGGTAGAGTTTAACTTTCATCTAAATTAACAAAACAACTACTCCTTTTGGTAAGTTTTCATAAGCTGTACTCTTGACCTAAAGAATCACTTTTTTTATGCCGAGGAGATGGAGTCGTCTTTGTAGGAGACGGGGATGCGGTACCAGGTGAGTCAGTTCCTCCGTCAGAGGTACTGGGTGATGATGCCAGATAGGGAACTTTCTTTCTTCCAAGGAATCCTCCTCCTTCAAATCCGCCTTTCTTCCTTAATTCCACTTTATTTTCATTTTCATCTTCTGATGACCTTTTCTTGGATTCTAGAAAACCTTCAGCTATTTTATGTACTTCCAATCCACTATCTGATTCTCTCAGACTTTTTACTTCTGCTCCAGGAGACTTTCGCTCAGACACATTAGCCTCTCCCGTTGCCCACTTGACTTCAGCTTGTATTGGACCCAAGTTACCATTTTCGGGGACAGCTCTTTCTACATTTCTGTTCAAATTAACAGTCTGGAAGTCCCTGTAACTGTGAAAGCTCTCAGTCCTCCTTGCTCTTGCTAACAGAGGACTCTCTCTGTAAGGCCTTATGGAACCATAAGTAGCTGCTTCGTGGATGGTTTCATGGTGCTGCAGCTGAAGACTGAAATACAGTTTTTAAATTACAGCTCAGATTTCTTTCTGGGATTTTTCAGGGGCACATCTCATTACTTCAACTACCAATAAAAACACATTATATAAATATATAAAAAATACCATATCCTTATTTCTGTATATAAAAATGTACTTACTGAGTACCCTATATATTATATACATGTGTATGTATGCATATGTGTATAAAATTACCAAGGCAAATAATACCATACATATATTCACAGCCAAGCTGGATCTGTGAATAGCTGAAAAAGCTGAGGAAAAAACAAAAAACCTTAAAAACCAATGAGAAACAATATAATTCAGTATTTGGCCCTTAGTTCAGATTTTGGAATGTTTTTTTAATATGGTAACTAAAAAGATATACTTTGTCATTGTATATCTTTTGAGATACAATGTATATCAAATGTATATCAAATTTAATATATCAATGTATATCATTAAAAGTATATCACGTATACAAGTATCAAATCATTATGTTGTACACCAGAAACTAATGTTGTATGTCAGTTATATCTCAATAAAATAAAAAATAAATAAAAGTACATAATGCCTAAATGTAAGATTAGACAAGATACTGTAATCACTTTGATTAGTGTGTCCCTGAAGCAAGAGGAACAAAAGCTCCACATACTACCCAAGGTGACCTGGGATTTTTCTAATTTCCTTTGAGTGAATTCTTGATCACATAATAGGCATCCAAATTGGCAGCAATTCACAAAATGAGTTAAAGAGTAAAAAATGTTTTTCTATGCAAGAACCAGATACACATACAGATGAGAAATTTAGTTAAATTAAAAAAAAAGTGAATATCAACATAATGTCTGAATTAAAAACATACTTTGAAAAATATGGCTTTCAAGAACAACTGTGATTACAATATCTCAGCCAATTTTCCCAAAAGCAATCAATTCAACTTACGATACAATATTCAACTCTTTAACCTACCTAGAATTTGATTCACGGAGACGGCTATGCTGAACCACGGAAGTTGCTGGACTGATGTTAGGAGTAGCACAGCGAGATGTGCTCAGATCACACTGATCCAGTAACTTGAGCAGCTCTTCCTCAGTCGGACCGCCTACATCTTAGGAAAACACACACTCTTTATAATCACTTACATCAGAAGCTTACCCTGTGACAAACATCTCTCCATATGAACCTACCCTTATCTTCACTTTTGTTGACCATATCCATAGCAGTGGTCAGATCCCACATCTGAATGCTGCCATTTGTATGGCCTGTGAACAAGTAGCGCCTTGGTCTTGAGCCCATCCTACTGGATCCCTCACATTCTCTCACTGTAAATGAGGATATTGTAGTACAGTCAACAGCTTGGATCTCACATATTCTGCAAAAGATATTGTACAGTTGTAAACCATGGGAACAAATAACATTTTATAATTCAGGTTTTTGAAATTAATTTCTTATTTGCAAAGTTATAGTAGAATACTCCACATATGTAAAACAGATTTAAAGTTTAAAGGTTTAAACTTGCTTTTAACAAGGCAAGTTAATAGGAATAAAATCCAAGTCTTGTTTCTTTGAGTCTAGAGAAAAGGCTCTTATAAAACCATGTATTAAATAATTGAAATCAGGCAAATAATTTAAGTCAACCTTAGAAGAAAAACACAAAGAGCCTTGATGGGAATTGAGAAATTCTTTAAGAGGAAGTTATGAAACCAAAAAGGCAGAAAGAAACAAAGCAAGTAGACACCATACTAGAAAAGATCATGAGAAGTCATTTAAAATTTATGTGTAAACTTAAAAATCTGAAACCACAAAAAATGTACAGTTGTATAAAGATGCCTAAACAGTATCCTCCATTACAATAATACTCAACTTTTTCAAAGCATTTTTATAGCTATTTTATTGATTTTCATAAAATACAAAAAAACCTGAGAAAGAACAATTATTATCCACATTGGACAAATGAAGAAACCAAGGGACAATATTGAAAATGATTTCCCAAAGTCACATTAAGGGTTGACTGAATTGTACTTGATTGAATTATTTATCCCAGCCTACTTCAAAACAGAGTTGAGGGGCCTTATCTAAAAACAAAGATTAACAACAATTAGTACCAGGCAAATGAAAGGTCAAAAAATAAAGGAGGAAGAGGAAATACAACCCATATTAATGTGAGAAACATTATAGGAACAGAGTATGAAGCTTAGCTGAGCTTCCTAACAGGCAGGGCAAAAGGGGGTGGGGAGTGGGAGTCAATTCCCACGTGTCCACATACAGTGACAGAGTCTATCCTAGTGTCACTCCCAATCTCAAGGGAAAAGCTTGCGATATTTCACCACTGAGTACGAGGTTTGCTACAACTATTTTTGTAGACATTTATCAGATTAAGAAATCTCTCCCGAAGGGAACTCTCATACACTGCTGGTGGGAGTGCAAACTGGTGCAGCCACCATGGAAAACTGTATGGAGATTCCTCAAAAAATCAAGGTTAGAACTACCATATGATCCAGCTATTCCACTGTTGGGTATTTATCCAAAGAACTTGAAAACACCAATTTGTAAAGGTACATGCAGCCCTGTGTTCATTGCAGCGTTATTCACAATAGCCAAGACTTGGAAGCAACCTAAGTGCCCATCAAGGGATGAATGGATAAAGAAGCTGTGGTATAGATACACAATGGAATACTACTCAGCCATAAGAAACGATGAAATCCAGCCATTTGTGACAACATGGATGGACATTGAGGGTATAATGCAAAGTGAAATAAGTCAGAGGGAGAAGGTCAAATACCATACGATTTCCTTCATTAAGTAGTAGATAATAACAACAATAAACACATAGGGACAGAGATTGGACTGGTGGTTGCCGGGGGGGGGGAGGGAGGGGGGTGAAGGGGATGTGTGGTGATGGGTTGTAGTTGGTGTTTTGGTGGTGAACATGATGTAATCTGTGCAGAAGTGGAGGTGTAGTGATGTACACCTGAAATTTTTACAATGTTGTAAACCAATGTTACTGCAATAAACAAAAAATTAAAAAAAAAAAAGAAATCTCTCCCTTATTTTAAGTGCTAGGATTCTTTTTTTATCACAAATGAGTGTTGAATTGCCAAATGTTTTTTCTGTGTTTATCGAGATGATCACAATTTTTCACATTATTGTTAATGTAGTTAATTACATTTATTTTTAATATCTGCAAATTGATAAAAAATATTTTTAAAAATCTAGATTCCTGTTTACGTTTGAAACAAAATAAATCAACCTATGTGCATGAAAACAAACATATAATTGCGCTTGTTTTATTTTTCCTATGGGACAGATTCTTTAGAATTACTTCTTCCTTTAAAAATTTTTAAAGTTTTTTCCCAGCCCACTTTCAATATAACCCTTCCATTTCACTTCTCCCTGTTAAGAACCTGCACTATCTTTAAACAGAAAGCTTTGCTTCACATTAGCTTCATGAGGGGCTAATTTTCTATTTAATTCTACAAAGTAATTTACGCTTGTTATTTTTATAACTATAGCTTTTCCTCTGGAATTGTAAACTTAAAAACTTTAACATTTGCTTTATCATGCAGAAACTGAAGCTTATTACAACACACTGCTTCTGTGTGAAGTAACAGAAGAGGATAGGAAACACTACGTTGTTAGAGGATGTTACGTTATAACCGCAGTATTAATAAACATTTGGCAGCTTCTTCACCAAATACGCACAGCACACTAAATCACAGTGACTTGTAACATTTCTCAAGATAACAATTTGATTTCTAACTAGATTATAGGCTCCTAACACTTCTTCTTTAAAAAAAAAAAGAAGCTGACAAAAAGAGTTTATGTAATTCTGGAATCAATTCATTTAATAGTTGCTAATGACTACATGCAATAAACTGATGGAAAGAAAATTGATCATCTCAAAGAATTTATTCATTAAAATATTAAAAAACTAGAGATGACAGGCTGAAGAAAGGATAACCAAGAAATCATTAAAAATATCAGTAGCATTAGTAACATTAGTATGAAAATCCATAACCTTTTCAATGACTACTAATAGGAATTTTACCTTTTTCACTTGTTTGACATGCAAAAAATTTTATGGTTTTAAAGAGAAACATCACAGCTCAATCTGCTTGAGGCTATAAATAATGATTTTAAAAGAAGTAAAATTTCAGTCAAATGGAAAAGGAAGAGGAAATTAACTTCTATTAAGCATCTATTATAGTCAGGGACAATGCAAGATATTTCATGTTTTTAACTCATTTTATCCTGTGACATCCTGCCAAGGTAGTTGAACCTTATTTTATAGAGAAACTGGGGCTCAGAGAAACAAAGTAACTGAAGTTGAATTTACACAGCTAGTAAGAGGAAGTGCCAGAATGAGAATTTAGTTCAGCTGTCTGCCATCAAATTCTCTGGGTTCTTCTACTATATCACCAGTCCTTCCTAACTGTCTGCAGCATCTGTGAACATCTTAAATAAATCCTAGAGAATAAGCACTAAGTATACTGTCTTCATTTTAAGTTAAAACAATCACAAGATAATGAATAGACTTCTCTCTCAACAACCTGTTTCTGGGGGCCGGCCCCGTGGCGTAGCGGTTAAGTGCGCGTGCTCCACTGCTGGCAGCCCGGCTTTGGATCCCAGGCGCGCACCGACCCACCGCTTGTCAGGCCATGCTGTGGCGGCGCCCCACATAAAGTGGAGGAAGATCGGCACGGATGTTAGCTCAGGGCCAGTCTTCCTCAGCAAAAAGAGGAGGAGTGGCATGGACGTTAGCTCAGGGCTGATCTTCCTCACACGCACACACCAAAAAACCTGTGTCTGATAGCACTCCTTTAGCAATATGTCAAATTATTCAATACCTTTCAAAAGACAAAAGCAACTTCTGAATATAAATATCTTTATAGTAAAGTGTTACCTTTTCCCAGTAGATGAGAGTCTTACAAACAGTTTGTTAGTGATGGGAACAACTTTCTGGATAAACACCTGTTGATCATCTCGTTCTCCAAAAGGCCCTTGGTCCGAAAACAGAAAATGTCAAAAGAAGTTAATTAAAAAATTCAATTGGTTTCATTTCACAAAAGGAACATTAATACCTATGCCAAAAAAAAGAATTTTTCATGCCTATCAACATGGCACTACATTCCAAGTCAAAATCAGACACAAAATGCAGCACCACAAGTACTTCAATTTGCATTAAAAATTTTTTAAAGAAACACAGCATTTCATAATTACACTTTATGTGCTAAGGCTGTAAAAGCTGAAGGCTAGCTTAAGACTATATATTATCAGTACTAGAAGAAAACCTGCTAAAATACAAGTTCTATGTTTACTATCTTTGAGAAGGTGTTCAGTTCCTTACAACTTCAAAAAAGGGATGTATAAATGAAGTTACTTTATGTATTGATTTTATCTTTTTCTGAAAAGCCAACATGCAAAATCTTAAAAAATAAAGTACAGCTTCATTAAATAGAATTTAACTAATCAGAAGCCTGTTGCACCCTGCAAGGTTTTCAATCTAAAAAGAAAGATTTAATTATTTTTACTTTATTGTACCTAGCAAGGCAGGTAAATGGCTCATATATTTTAGAAAGATTCTGTATATCTTCTTTGGAAAAATGTCTGTTCAGATCCTCAGTCCACTTTTTAATTGAGTTGTTTGGTTTTCTGTTGCATGAGTTCTTTACACATTTTGGATATTAACCCCTTATTGGATATATGATTTGCAAACATCTTCTCCCAATTGTTAGGTTGTCTCGTTTGGTTGATGATTTCCTCTGCTATGCAGAAGCTTTTTAGTTTGATGTAGTCCCATTTGCTTATTTTTTCTTTTCTTTCCCTTGCCTGAGGAGACATGATATTCAAAGAGATGCCCCTAAGGCCGCTGTCTAAGAGCATAGTGCCCATGTTTTCTTCCAGGAGTTCTATGTTTTCAAGTCTTACATTCAATGGATGAATGGATAAAAGATGTGGTATATATACGCAATGGAATACTACTCAGCCATAAAAAAAGATGAAATCTTGCCATTTGTGACAACATGGATGGACTTTAAGGGCATTATACTAAGCAAAATAAGTTAGATGGAGAAAGCCAAATACCATATGATTTCACTCATATGTAGAAGATTAAAAACAACAACAAGACGGGCCGGCCCCATGGCTCAGCGGTTAAGTGCATGTGCTCCGCTACCGGCGGCCCAGGTTTGGATCCCGGGTGCGCACCGATGCACCGCTTCTCCGGCCGTGCTGAGGCCGCATCCCACATATAAAACAACTAGAAGGAGGTGCAACTATGACATACAACTATCTACTGGGGCTTTGGGGGATAAAAAAAGGAGGAGGATTGGCAACAGATGTTAGCTCAGAGGCGGTCTTCCTCAGCAAAAAGAGGAGGATTAGCATGGATGTTAGCTCAGGGCTGATCTTCCTCACAAAAAAAAAAAAAAAACAATAACAAACACACACAAAGACACAGAGAACAGACTGGTAGTTACCAGAGGGGAAAGGAGGAGAGGGGAAGGTGAAAGGGGTAAAATGTAATGATGTATACCTGAAACATATAATGTTATAAACCAATGTTACCTCAACATAAATAAATAAATAAAAAATAAAGTACCAGAAAATAAGAGAGTCTGAACAATATAAATAAAAAGTGTTTCCATGCAAAACTTATAAAATTTTAATAATTCTTTTTTCCTATCATATTCATTAGCTAGAATAACACCAACTTATTATTCACAAGCATGTGACATACAACACAATTTTTAAAGACAGTACAATCATGTGTTGCTTAATGACAGGGATACACTTTGTTTTTTTTTTTTTATTTATTCATTTTTTTTCCCCCCAAAGCCCCAGTAGATAGTTGTATGTCATAGGTTCACATCCTTCTAGTTGCTGTACGTGGGACTCGGCCTCGCGTTGGACGGAGAAGTGGTGCCTTGGGGCGTGCCTGGGATCCGAACCCGGGCCGCCAGCATCAGAGCACACGCCCTTAACCGCTAAGCCACGGAGCCGGCCCGACAGGGATACACTTTGAGAAATGCATCATTAGGCAATTCTGTTGCTGGGTGAACATCATAGAGTGTACTTACACAAACCTAGACGGTACAGCCTACTACACACCTAGGCTCTACGGTACTATCTCATGGAACCACCGTCATGTATGTGGTCCATCGTTGACACAAACATTGTTATGCAGTGCATGACTGTGTATTCCAAGTTATCTTATGTGAATCATATCTATAAATGGATACAATAAATGGAACAATAACATCTTTATTAGCTGGCAAATACTTATGTTTACTATGTGGCAGAGTAAATGCTTTACACATAACTCATTTTCATCATCATTATCACCACGTAAGGGATGCACTACTACCATCTCCATTTTACAGAGGAGAAAACTAAGGCACCGACAGATTTGTTCACCTCAGATCTCACAGGTCCTACTTGATGGAACTGGAATTCAAACCCAAGCTGTCCGGCTCTTCACTAAGCTATGCAGTTGCTCAGTTAATGGACAACTTTCTGAACTCTAACTCTGTTGAAAAGAAATGACCTCTTTCTATCCTCATTCAATAATCTATAAACAAAGTCAAAATAGTGATGATAAATAAAATAACTAGGAATGAGGACTATGGGACTCTCCCCTCAAACTTTATACTGACAGATATGGGATTCTCACATAATTTAACTCTACTAATTATCCACACCTCTCCCCTTATAATTTCTCTAACTTCTCTCCCCCAATTGGCTCCTTTCCTTCAGAACACAAAATATCCTCATATCTCTCCTATCTTCAATGGAGGAGAAGGGAGGAGGGATCAAAAACATGACCTCTGAACTTCCCTGCCTTCTAAATAGCTCCATTATTTCTTTCTTTCATGGTCACCTCTGATATTTGTTACTCTATTACCCCCTGCAATCTAGATTCTACCCATACCACCCTACTGAAACTGGACCTTCTATTCTGTTTCACTAATCTATATGTCTATCTTTTAGGATATTTTTTTAAATAAAACTATAAGGAGAAAAAAAAAATCTCCCTGCTCCCTTTAAATATTTTACAGGGCTGTTGTAAGTAAACATCTTTTACAAACAACTCATTTTAATTATCATAATCACCACAAAAGGGATATACTATTATTAAAGTTTCTAAATATCTTTTTATTAACATTAGACATGCTCTCCCTGATCTGACCCATGACCTGAACCCCCATCCACTCCGTCTCATGTCCTACTCTTCTTACCCACACACCAGCAATTAATGACCCTCTTGACATTTTCCAAACTTGCCAGGCTCTCTTGGCCTCTTTCCTTTTAACATGCTGTTTTCCATGCCAGGAATGTCCCAATCCTAGAGCCTTCCAAACTTTCATGTCTCAGCTCAAACATTAAGACCTCTATGACGTGTTCTCCATCTGAATGTCAGTTTCCATGAGTGTTAAGTGGGGATAATAGCTACCTCATAAAATTGGCAAGAAGATTAGAGAGTATGTGTTACATCCCCTAGTACAGAGTCTAGCACTGTCTCCCCAGGTGCTTTTTGCCCTACGCACTTGAGCACAGTGTGCAAAATACAATTGTTTGCTTTTTATTCCCACTGCTTACTATACTATAAGTTGATGTTCACTGCATTTTCTTAGATTTCTAATGCCTGGAGCAAAAGGACTCAATAAACATCTGCTGACGCTACACCTTAAACTTATATAATGTTATACATCAATTATATCCCAAAATAAGACTTAGAAAAAAAATGTGTTGATGAAACAAAACTGTAAACTTCCAGTGCCTAGCATCACAGAGGGAACTGGGATCCCAGAGCAACTGTTAAAGTTGACAACACTGAGCATTTCTTTTTCTAAAAATACTAAGACTATGGTAGTACAATCCTCATGAGGAGCTTACATTTTTAAAAGATAACTATTTTGAAATCTTTACCGTTGGAAGCATATTTTGGAAGGACATATATTTAATATTTTCATGCAAAAACAATTCTAATGCACTCCTTCCTATTTTCCATCAGTGCTATAATTTCTGCTTATACAAAATGATAGAAAAGTACTTTAGTTAACCAACAGGTCCTACAGAATTATTAATGTCATGTGTGTATAATGTATGGAGAGACAAATCAAACTAACTTTATATATCTTCTGCTGAAATCAGAGCATATCGATGGAGATGCTACGTTGTTTCCTAATGGATATTACAATGCCATTGAAACAACTCTCAGTATATGAGTGCCACCCCTTTTCTAGCTTCAAATTTTATTTTCAGATTAATTATTAGCAATAAAAAAAATATTTCAAGTTTCAAATATTCACAGCCATCATGGCTTTTAAAAATAAACAAAAGTGGTTAGCATCTGGACATATTATTTAAATGAGGAAATTCTAATAAGATGAAAAATTCACTCTCAACTTTTTAAACAATGAAAAATGATGCTATAATTTTGCGAATTTATAGAACTTAAGAAAAACACACTAAATTTGTTTTAAATGAGTTTCAAAACTAAAATGAAAAATTTATATTTAAAACATTTTTTAGGTTTCTATTACAGTTAATACACTTCTGCATTGCCAACATAGTATTTGAAAATGCCCCAAATTTTCTAACTCACCTATGTCATTTCCAGAGGAATAGCTTCCATGACTTTCTGTCTCCTCCAGAGACAGGATCTTAAATGACGCTAAAGGAGTAGAACCTGGCTGAGTAGAGATCATTCCTCTGAATCGCGTTACTGTCCATGTCCGGACATGATTATTATCTGCACAGACTAGAAGCGAAAGAGAACACAGAAGAGTTGCTAAATATAGATTATAAGAGCACCAACGAAATCACTTTTATAGACACACTTTAACTTTTTTCACTATGATCTACTTTAAAGAGATCATAGCACATTTCGAGTGGCAAATGATATATTTATCTTAAAATTATACTTAATTTGTACCTAGCCAACAAAAATGAGAGAACTGAATATAGTTTACCTTGCTGAAAATATAGGGTATATAAGTAAATCTATGGATCCTTATAAAAGTAGCCTGTAGGGTATAAATGTAGAAAAGGTTAAAAAAAAGTATATGTAAAAGAGAAGATGCTGAACATTATCCTGCTCTGTGGCTAAACTAGACAGCAAACAACTTGCCTTGTTTACTTTTTTCAACCATAAAAACTGTCTCTGTTTATGTTACTCAAATACTAAACAATCTAGATCAGGAGTTACTGAAATTTATTGTCACAAATGACCTTTGTCAAAAAGCTTGTAGGAATCAGCTATCTATTGTCCACTCATACATTAAGAAAAATTAAGATTCCATACTAAAGCTGAAAATTATTTTTATATAAAATAAGAAAATCTGTATTTAAGAAACATAATGCAATTAGATTAATTTATTTTTTCATGCAAATAATATTAAGTGGGTATATATTGTGCTATCCCCTAGCAAATAACCTCTCTTTGCTGTTTTTTTGTCTAGATACTCCATTAGAAAATGTAAACCAAAAAATGACATCATTAATGCAAAAACTGCACTTTTGTGGTATGCTTAACAAAAAAGTGTACTAATCTGTCATTTATTATGATTTCAGAAAATTTTTTATTATTAGCAATGAGCTATGAACTTATCAGTAAGTACCAGGAAAGTATGCAAAATTTCTTACAATGCATGCAAACATTTCCTACTGGGTAGGATATTTTCTACTGTTTCATTCCATACTACTATTTCATTTCCTACTGCGTTGCATATTTTAAACAAAACTTTAGAAAGAAATTTAATTTTGGCAAATTGCACTAAGAATAAAAAGTGCACAGATGTTACCTATGTAATAAAATTCTCAATACTCAATGTCAGTTTTCTGGCGAAAAGGAGACATTTAGTTTTAGGCTGTTTAATCCGTTTCATGGAAAATAATTTCCTAATTTCACTATTAAGTTTACTAGGACTCAAAAAATAATTTAAGTCTCTTTAGCTGATTCAAATGGGCAATTATGGCAATTCTGTTGATATTAATCATTAACTAAAGTTTTTATTTAAGACATGAAAACTCACACTATGGAAAAAAGAATATCACTACATATTATGTTAATATCCACCAGGTGGCAGAATAACATAACTGAGTATACACAAAATACTCCAGATTTTTTGGCTAAACTGGACATTTTTCTTGAGAAATTTATTTCAATTTCAATCCTACATGAACTACTTGATGTTAAAATGCAAATTTTACTACGTAGTCCTTTGGCATCACATCCTACAATAACGTCATCACCATCAAAATAACAGCAATTACTACCGAGTATCTCTAAGCACTGTCATTTAAACACTACAACAAGCCTGAAACATAGTCTCTTTCCTCACAGGATCAAATGACCTCATTTCATACAACATTTATTCAGCATCCTTTGTGTGTCAAGAATTATGCTAAGTGCTAAAGAAAAAGATGAAGAACAAAAGTTCCTGCTACTGTAGAACTTATTATATTCTAGAAGAGAAAGACAAATGATAAATAAGCAAACAAATAAATGATCAGATGTTTAAGTCTATGAAGAAAACAAATCGAGGTACTGACAGAGAAAGTGACTGTTAGTTAGACACAGTTTTGGGTAACTTAGACTGAGTGGCCAAGGAAGCCTCACTGAGGAGGTATTTGGAATGAGACCTGAATGACAAGAAGGCAGCCAAACAAACATCTAGGGGCAAAACATTTCAAATAAAAAGAACCACTGCGGGGCTGGCCCAGTGGCGTAGTGGTTAAGTTCACGCACTCCACTTCAGTGGCCCAGGGGAGAGGAAGAAGAAGCAGCTTGAAAGGTGGACACAATCCAGAACAGGAAAAGCTGTATTAACTTATTTATTCTACACACAATAGGAAGCCATTGGGAATCTGATCCGGTTTACATTTTTAAAAGATATTTCTGGCTGCTGTACGGAACATGTACCATAGAGAGGCAAGAGATAAATAGGGAAGAATTGAGAAGCTCAGTAATCTAGGACAGAAATGATGATTTGAGCTACAGGTTGGCAGCAATGGACGCAGAGTGAAGTGATCAGATCTGTGACATATGTTGAAGCAAAGCTAACAGGACTTAACTGATGGATTACACCTACGTGGGAGATGAGAGAAAGGGAGGAATCAAGCGTGATTCCTAGATTGTCAGCTTGAGTAAATGAATAGATGGTGATATTGTTTACTAAGATAGTTTTTGAGAGATATCAAAAGTACTATTTTAACCAGGTTAATTTTGAGATGCCTATTAAACATATACCAGATACAGGCACTGGATATACAAGTTTGGAACTCTGCGAATTTCACAGGTGGAGGAAGAGTCTGGGAGTCACTGACATAAAAGATAATACTCAAATCACCAGGGAAAATATAGAGAAAGAATGGAGAATCTAGGAAAGAGCTCTAAGGCACTCCAACACTGAGCCATTGGGCAAAAAAGCAGGAACTAATGATAGGAGTGAGAAGAGATTCCTTGGTGAGGTGGGTGAGTATTGCTTTATGAAAGCCTAAAGAAGAGATTTTTCAGAAATGCATAATTATACCCAAAACAATTAGACATTTGATAAAACCATATTCATCCATCATCCATCCATCCATCCATCCATCCATCCATGTACAAGGTATTTCAGCTCCATCTGGTGTTTAATTAGAGTGGAGAACAGTGAAAGACACATCACCTTTTTATACTATGTAGTCTTCATATAAACAAACTTGATATATGAAAATGATGTTTATAAAAAGTTTAAGTCAGGCAGGAATTGATCTACAAAAGATTTAATATAAAAGCAAGGTCTACTGATCTACCAGACTCACAATTCAATTTTCCTAAAGCCTTTTAGAAATCATCCATCAAATGCAATGAATCTCATAATGGAATTTTACTTTGTGATCATTTTACTTTAATAAGCTTAAAAATCTGTATCTAATTTTTTTTGAAGAAGAAGAAGATTGGCCCTGAGCTAACATCCGTGCACATCTTCCTCCATTTCTTGTATATGGGATGCCGCCATAGCATGGCTTGATGAGCGATGCATAGGTCCACACCCAGGATCTGAACCCCGGGCTGCCAAAGCTGAGCGCGCAAACTTAAATAACCACTACACCACTGGGCTGCCCCCTGTATCTAATTTTTAAGTATCTAACTAGTATCTACATTTTTAAAAATTTTATATGATTATGAGGAACAACAAACCCACAAAAATGTTATTTTCTTCAAATAATCTCTATACATTCTACTAATTTTTAATATTTTTTAGAAGCTGATCAAACAACAAATATACATCTAAATCTACTACTTTAGCTTTAAACCTTAAGATAATACAAGATAAATTTATATTAAATTCATACTTGGAAAATTTCTCTCATAAAAAATCCTTCTCAACAGGATTATGATAATATTTTTAAATAAAATACACTATAAGAATAAAATATTAGAAAAGAGAGTAAATGAAAGACATGATACCTCCTAAATTTATGTATACTACAACCAGGCAAAATGAAAGAAATCCTTAAAAGACAATCAAAACATTTCTTCAGTTACTAAACCTCTCTACCATTTCTTTTAGTATGTTTTTCCCACATAAAACACTGCTTTTATATTCTTTCAATTTGTAGTAGGAGTCTAGAAAATTACACACAAGGCAAGGTTCTACAGGAGGTGACCTCCCTCCCAGTACTAATAAAATCACTTTACCTGATACAAGATGCTTCTCGGACAGCATGATTTTTGTCACGGGACTTCGGTGAACTGTGAAAGTCTGAAACAGCTGGGGGCCTGACCCAACTGTCTCTGGGTGCTGCACAATAACTCGCACTGCTCCAGAGCTCGTACCATAGGCGATCTCAATCCAGTTACCACTGACACCTACATGGTCAAAAGTTGAAAGGGGTATATTAGATGATGACGATGGAAAGAAAGCTGCCCTTGCAAAGCTTCCATGTGATAAGAGGCAGAGCTGGATTCAGTGCTTGTATCAGCCCCAAATCCAGCTCAGCACAAAAATCTTAAGGCCTCTCTGACCACCTTAAAATCACGTTTCCTTTTCAAGTCTTTTCCTAACCTTCACTCACAGACATAAATGCTCACCTCCTCCCTTGTACTAGGCATTAGATTCTATCATGGCAACTATAATACACTAAGCTTCAATCTATTTCCAGGTCTACCTACCCCTACTCCTTATTGAGGGACTGAACTATAATCATCTTTTTATCTATGCCACCTTCCAGAGTACCTGAGACATAGTAGGTACTCAATAAATGTTTAAAGAATTAATAAATCTGACATAAATACTAAGAACACCACATACACAACATAGTATTCCTAAAGCAATATTCCACACTACTTCTAGCTTAGAATGACCATCTGTTTGACTTTTACTTTGGTACAATATTGAATCTTCCTTGAATAATCAAGTCTTGTATATACTATTTAATAGTTTCAAAACACTTAACTTATGGAACAAATATATCCATTACATTGCTTACATCATACCTATGTTACCTCTTCTAATTATGTACAGCTCATCATGTCAGGTTCATCTGCAGCTTTGTTCTTTAAACAAGTGCCCAGACTCCATAACATATTTAAAGATAGGATGGAGTTTGGTGACCTGTATTCTTAAAAAGCTTCACAGATAGAGAACCTCTTAGAGTTAATGGCTGTTCTTTCTGATTCACCTGAGAACACTTGAATCAAAGGAGACAGAGTATGCCATAGAAAACACTTTTTATAATCTAAAAGGTGACTCCATTCTCCCCCTGCCACTGTAAAAGAAGTTTTATCCTTCATTTCTAACTAGTTACAAAAAAACTAAACAAAAAAAATGCAAATTTCATTCTACAGCAGGGGTCAGGAAACTTTGTGTAAAAGGCTAGAAAGCAAATATTTTAAACTTTCCATGCCATACTCTCAGTCACAACCACTTAACTCTGTCATTGTTGCACAAAAGCAGCCAAAGACAATAGGTAAAACTATTAATAAAAAGAGCATGGTTTGCTGACCCCTGTTCTCATGCAATATAGTGGAAATCCTACTATAATTTCAATCAAAATCATCTGCATACACTAGAATATTTATTTCTCTCAAACTGAAGATAACGATTTCTTTCAATGAATTCAATAAAATGATTTTATACAAATAACACATTCAAACCTATTAAGATTACTGGATAAATGTTAATATTTCCTAGAATTCCTTTCATTACAAATAAATTTTAAATTTCCCGTTCATGTTTATCTTTCACGCTAGAATATAAAAATTCTTAATAATTTACAGAACTAGTTTGTTAATTTCATTGCAATGACCTTTGAAAAGGCAAAGTTATAGATATTAAACTTCCAAATAAAATGTACTTTTTCACAACTTAAATTTAAAATTTCCCAAGGAAATAAGCTCCTTTTCCAAGAGAGATTAATAATCTAAGGTTTATTTTTTTGCTTAAAAATATAAAAGTTCCTAATTTCAAAACAAAATCAGCTACTATAATAGGAAGGTAAATGTGTGGCTAATTTTTTTATAATTTCAGTTAATACTGCAATAATATGGCTTAAATACAATTCAGAAGAGGAAAAGTTCTAATTTCCCATCTCAAGTAGGTTTGTTTATTGGTCATGTTTGACTTCAATATAAAACCGAATATAAACTTAAGAGTAACAAAGATGAAATCCTTGGCACTGCAGTTCTCAAAAAGAAAGGACCTGATTCGTTTTAGCATAATAAACCAATGAACAGACATACATTCTCAAAAAAACTCCCAGAATTTATAATGATTTTGCCAGGTACTAACTTGTTTTGGGTGTGAGGTAAACACTCAGAGCAGTAATAGCATCATTTGAAGGATCATGATAAAGTTCAGTTACAAGAAGATCATTATCCTTCATTCGCAAAGGGAACTTCTGCATATCTAAAAAATAAAAATTTTTAAATCACATTAAAACAAATAGTATATCTATTTAAAATTTAAAAAGGTACTGTTTTCTTGTTCTCATTTTTAAAATCACGTTAAATACGACCATGTTCAGTGTCAGTACACTTACCTATGTAATATATTGATCCATTGTTACATCCCAGCAGAAGGAACGACCCAGCAGTGTCGTAACTAGTTATAGGAACAACATCTTGAACCTGAAGTAGTAAGATTATTATTAGATGTTAGATATTAATTACAATTCATATATTCTGCTCAATTTCCTCAAAATTTTGATTCTTTTAATAGAAAGGACACAAATATCCAATTCAGTAGGGCTTAGAAAATGGACTTTCTTTACACACACCCTCCCCACACATACACCATCCCCCCACAGACAGAGAACTCTGAAGAGCCACCAATATAGTTCCTTTTAAAGCTTTTTTAAAAAATTGTATTTCCAACAGCAGCACTTTCTTTTCAGAATTTAGATGGATTATCTCCTTTTTCTGCACATGATTCTGAGAACACAGCACACATTAGAACTAACACGCCAAGTCTGACTAGGTCCCTTTCTTCCTTCTCTTTCATCTGAGAGATTAAATGACCTGCTCAAAATCACATAGTAAGTAAGGGACAGAATTAGAACTAGAAAACAAATCAACTGATTTCCAGATAGTACCTGCTCCCTTGATAATTTATTACCATTTCTTTGAAAAGGTAGTATTCTCTATTTTCATTCTCCCCACTGAAGACTTTATCTCTATTTCCTAGGAAATGACAAGACAAACAAGTTCTCATATGCTTTTCTTTTTTCAAGTACTAGAATAAAAAAACCTGTTTTCCAAGAAAATCAATCTAGTTACAAATTAACAGCTGCCTGTACTCGTGCTAGAAGAAAAGCAAAGGGCATGATTTTTACTACAAAACAAAATAAAAAACAAACAAAAAGTGTGTTAGAGTAGTGGCAACACGTAAGACCCAAATGAATCTTCCCAGTGGACAGCCAGGCCAAAGCTCCATGTGAAACCTCACAGATGACATTTAAATGAAATACTTTTTATGTACCAGATATTCTCCAAGGGAACAAGTACTGGACTGTATAAGGGATGTGAGATGCCATTTTTGCTCTGTAGGAGCTTGTAAACTTGTGAGCAAGAAAGCAACATCAACACAATTACAGCGAGATGTGCACTAGAATAGCATGTGCAACACAATCACAGAGGAGGAGGAAGGATTCTCATCTCACCCTAGCCGAGAAGAAGGGTAACGATCAAGGAAAAGTTCAGAAAGGAAGCAAAGCTTGAAAACTGAAACAGTCAACTATGAGTCAGGTAGAAGAAAGGGAAGGGGCATGTCTGACAGAACAGCAAATATAAAAGCACAGAATCCAGGTCCACTCTAATTAAAAGACGAAATTAGGGGCCAGGCTTGTGGCGTAGTGGTTAAGTTCAGTGCACTCTGCTTTGGCAGCCTAGGTTCACAGGTTCGGATCCTGGGAGCAGACCTATACCACTTGTCAGCCATGCTGAGGCGGCAACCCACATAGAAAATAGAGGAAGATGGGCACAGATGTTAGCTCAGGGCTAATCTTCCTCAAGCAAAAAAAGAGGAAGATTGGTGACAGATGTTAGCTCAAGTTGAATCTTCCTCAGCAAAAAAAAAAAAAGAAAGAAAGAAAAGAAATTTCAAAAAGAGCTATAACTTGGAAATAATGATTCCTATAAGCTGTTCATGTACATGACCCCAATTTCTGTACATATGTTCTGGTGTCATGCATGGTTGCAAGTTACACTAGAAATATCTCTGCAGTCTCAATTACCACTCCCTAATCTCAGGTCAGGTTTCTGTTTCATCAGAGCCAATAAGTTTTGTAGCAGGGCAACACTGAGAACTTTTCAGTGACAGGAGTAAAGCTGTCTGAAGAATGGAGGGAAGGCTGCTTTACACCCCACTGACCAATTTTGTCACACCAATGTCATCTTTTTTAGCTCCAGCACTCCAGCAAGAGCTTCAACTCCTACCCCAGAATCTTTATAATAGGAAGATGGGGGTAGGTAAAGCCACGAGATGCCTCTCCCTTGGATCCAGTTTTCAATGGAGCAGTGGCAGCAGCCTGGAGTTACCCAGGGTACATCTAAGACAAACGTTTTTACCATTTGTTCTCTGGGAGGATGGGCTCTAGGCTTAGAGGCCTCCTACCTCTTTTTCTGTAACCCTTGACTAAGTCCTGCTGTTCTATTCATGCCTACCCCTCAGTACAAGGAGAAAAAGGAAAGTAGAGGATAAGTAAGGTTCCAGAGGAGTTAGTACTGCCAAGTTCTTCTCTCCTAGTGAGCAAGGGGTCAACCATCTTGTGGCCTCCTCTTCTTTACCCTAACCACTTCACGTCAAGAACCTGAGGTACTGACTAGTATATATGGTTCAGTCACAGTGGTCACAAATCTAGGATGGAAGTGGACTTTCTCTCCTAAGGTATCATGCAGTGATTTTCATTAATTTCTACATGTCAATTTAAATGATTTACAATTTAAAAATAATCAGATTTTCCCAAGCAATAGAAGGCCACTTGACTCCTTTAATCACAATCTCTACCTGGATAACCATCATTTCTTTTAACAGTATGATTTAACCCTCATACATTACTTTAATCACTTATTTAGATTTACCAACATACCTACCAATGTCTTTGCAAATAATGTTTATTGCATTCCACTCCTTCCCCTTCAAAGTATAAATAACCTTCTTATCAAAGGGTCTTTCTTTTGCAGTCCTTTCACTGAGGATTATAAGTGACAAACTCTCTCAGTATTATCTGAAAACATCTTTCTCATTCACATCTGAATGATAGTTTTGCTGGGTGTAAAATCCTAGGTTGAAAGTTATTTTCACAACCAATTTGTGAATAGCCTATTGGTCTTCTGGCTTCTACTGCTGGTGATGTGGAGTCTGCTTTAAGTCTAATTACAGTTAACCTGTCACCACGCTGTGGACAATTTTATGATATTTTTGTCTTTTATTACACCACAATATGTGTAAGTATGAATTTGATCTTATTTAACTTGTCAATACTTGGCGTATTTCTTTAATCAATAGATTCCTGTCTTTCTTCAATTCTTCAAAATTGTTAGCAATCATCTTTTTTAAAATTGTCCCATTCCATTCTGTTCCTTTCTGAAATAAACTTTCTCTTCTTTTCTTTCTTTTTCATATTTTCCAGCCCACTCTCTCTGTTTCATTGTGAATGATTTTTCTCAGATGTGTCTGTCAATTCACAGTCTTTTCAGTAGTGCTTCTATTTAACCCATTAAGTAAAAGTTTTTGTTTTGTTTTTAATTTTCAATGACATTTTATTTTATTTATTTTTTTTTTAAAGATTTTTTATTTATTTTATTTTTTTTTTCCCCCCAAAGCCCCAGTGGATAGTTGTATGTCGTAGCTGCACATCCTTCTAGTTGCTGTATGTGGGACTCGGCCTCAGGATGAACGGAGAAGCGGTGCCTCGATGCGCACCCGGGATCCGAACCCGGGCCACCAGCATCGCAGCGCGCGCACTTAACCACCAAGCCACAGGGCCGGCCCTCAATGACATTTTAATTTCTAGTATTTCCTTTTCCTTCTTTCCAGACTGGTCCTAGTCCTTTATTATAGTCTATTCCTTCTTTTATCTCTTTAATAACTTTAGAAATTTATTCTATAGTAGTTTTCTAATTGTTCAATTATTTTCAGTTTGGGGGTACAAATATTCCTATTGTTTGCATTTGATGACTTCCTCTCATTTCCCAGGACTAACTTCCAAAACTGTCTTTCTGCTTTGATTTGAAAATGAAACATGTATAATCTGTGCTTCCAACAGAAGCCTAAATTTAAATTCAAACAACTTGGGAAATAATGACTAAAGCTGCTATGCTGCCATGGAACTCACCCTAAGCTACCTATTTGACAACACTAATTAATTCCTTATTATTAATCTTCTCGTAATTTTGCAGAGGGGGTAAACAAAAAAGACAACAAACAACTGAATTTCTTTGAAAAAATAATTTCTTTCTTCTTACTCAAATTAGATACAATGCTTTCATAAAATCTTCATGAACATTTTATTGAAGCGGTCCTAATAACAACTGATACACCAAAAAAATTTCACAACAGCTTTAAGGCTTAAACACACACACTCTCTCATTCATCTGACTCAAACACTTCAAATTAATCTTGACTATACAACCAGAGTAAAGAACTACAACAGTTGTCCCGTGTACTTTCTGTGTTATTCACGAGCAGCACTGCTGCTAAAGGCCAAATCAGAACCTACTCAACCAGGAGTCTCAGCAGTCAGAGGAGTCAGCCTCAGGTCACACTGTCTGTTGAGATTTGAAGATGAGACGCTGAGATTTCATTACAGACTACCTCTGCACTGCACTACAAAGATCTTCATCTAGCTGGTTTATAAGTTGCTGTACAAATGCTCAACTTTCCTCAGATCTTCCTGAAATGTAGTAACAAATCTACTTTGTCAGATATGGTTTTCAATTCATGCATAAACCAAACAAGAAGCATTAGGTTTTATATGGCACTAAAAGCTTAAGATAAAGTGTCCACTTTGAGGACACTAGCACAGTTCTCAGGATCTCAAAGACATGAAAACTTTTGTAGGTAGTTTTTAAAATGTTCACAGAAAACAAAAAAGGTAATAAAGAAGCATATTCCTTTAAGAATCCAAATTTACCCTAGCGGTTTTATGACGCAGATAGCATAGTGTCCCCTAGCCACTAAAAGTTCAGAATTGACATCATTAGCCAAGTAACCTAACCTGAGAGCAGACCTTCCATAAAATATTAAAATTCACATCCCTCTCTATAGAAATATCACCAGCTGAAGAATCCCTCTGATCAACTTCCCTCTACTTAAACTTTAGATCCACCTAGATCAGTCTTTCCCCACATTCCTTGGCCCACCATTCTAATGGTGACAACTATAAGGCCTCTGTGCTGTGCCTATATGGAAGGTCTAGCTAGTATTTTTTTCCACAAACAAGACTTCTCTGTCTTTACCTAAAATGAAACCTAATTTTCCCTGATTGTAATCCCTTTTATTGAAGGTCATTCATTCTCTCACCATCTCCCCAGTACCTCAGGGCCATAAGATCTCAAGAATGGTCCTCTACAAGCTCAACTCAGTCACGACATTCAATTACCACATCTCTGTCCAGCTTGTAACTGCCAGATCAACTCACCACCTTTGCTGAGGATCTGGGCACCTGGATCAGTTTACTTTTACCCCATTCTTTACTACTATTCTGACACATAAACGTCCATATTGATGACTCTTACAGGTCTCTGACTCATTTCAATTACTTTCACCTTTAAGTCAGTTCAACGTATGATTTAAATGGTTACATCAGTGAGAACAGCTCCAACTCCTAAATCTTAAATTAAATCTTTGACCATAACTTCCTATCTTTCCAACAATGTTCATTCCTTATAAGTCATCAGTCTGCTTTAACTTCTCTCTAGTTTCTTGATATCCCTACATCCGTTTCTGTCTACATGGCAATTCTTCACTTCTTGATCTCACAATTTCAACTACTTTGCCATCTTTATGTTTTCTCATCCCTTGGTGTGTCATATCCATTTTATTACATCTCCAATCCCAAATCAGGCCAATACTGTGTTCTTTTCTCTTGCTCTTATTCCCAGTACTGAGCTCTAATGGAGAAACTCACATAACTTTACCTCCCAGGTCTACTACAAACGTACGATTTATAATTTGCAATCCCTGATACATACTTCCAATGTCTTTCTCTTCCACTGAATTTATCTTCTTCAATACTCCTTAGCATTCTGTCACAGAGAAAGAAGTGTCTCTAGCCTGTTAGGTGACCCACTCTAGCTGTGTTCTAGATCCCATATACTCCTGAGATCTATGGGCCTAGAAATCATCTCCATTCTTTCAATCTTCATATGCTTTCTCTGGCGCCTCCCCTCTCTGACTACAAGTAAGCTCAAGCTTCTCCCATCCTAGAGAAAAATTAAATAAAGCAGTGAACACCTTTTCTTCAATCTAGCCTTGCTCCTTAAGCTATCACTTTGTTTTTCTGCTTTCCTTCACTACCAAACTTCTTGCAAGATAACTTGGAATTGCCATCTCTAATCTTTGATCTTTTATGCTGCAGTTCCTGCGATCTGGCTCCCCTATCCCCAAAACCTAATCAACTTACATTTGTAAATGATATCCTACTGCCAAAATCAATGTCACTTCTCAATCACATCATACGTGGCCCTATGGCTCTTGGTTTCCTGTCTTGCCCCTTAAGATGCTAATGTTCCCCAGGGTTTTAATTTTTGGCTTTTCTTTCTGTATATAGACTCTCCCAATGAAAAATCTCATCAATTCTTATTTTTCAATTATCACAGAAGTGTTGTGGTTCCCAAATACCTTTTTCTAGCCCATTCTTCTCTCCTAAATTCCAAAGGGATACTCCCAACTATAACCTGCACCTGGATGCCCATAGGACTCGCAAAGTAAAAATATTTAAGCAACCTAATTATTCATTACACTATCCACCAGCATATGTGCTTCTCTTCCTATGTTCCCTATCAATTCAAAATATTACTAGCCACTCAACTGTTAAAACTAGAAATATCTCTCTCTCTCCTTCCTTAATTTCCACATCTCATCAGATACCATCTCGTCATTTTTGGAAGGCTTATGAAATGTTTTCCAGTCTCGTCTTTGCTATCTCTTCCACCACTGTTTTAGTTGACTCCCTCTGCTTCTTTTGCAGGATTACTCCTCTGATCTCCAGCACATCTTTCATATCAGCTACTACTGTTATCTTTCTAAACATGGATCTGACATAAAGTACTTTACCTTTTCCTCTCTCCTTCAGAATCAGGAATTAACCTCTTTTTAGTCTTATCTCCTTCTTGATCTTCTCAAGTACCTGAGATCGTTTAGCTTGCTATCTTCTCTAACAGGCTATGTATTTTCACAGATCTGTGCTTCCACTCAGGAACTGAAGTTTGCCTAAACCACTATTCCCAAGGCATGGAACTTAAAATATTTCAAGGAAACAAAGGAAAGTCAAACTACAGATTAAAAACCCACTCATTTTCCAAAGTAACTTAAAATTCTTGAAAACATAGTCAAATCTGTATCTAGAAGCAAACTTACCACTAAATATATATTCAATATCCTGTATAATCCAAAACAGGAAAAATATGAATTCCATAAGAATAAAGCAGATGCATAAGCAGCATGAGTTTCAGAAGTGTTTTTATTTCTATAACATGCTTTAGTTAAAACTAACCTGCCAGTGCTGAGTGACAGCATTCCACACCCCCACTTTCCCTGTATGACTCGTGGCCACCAACTGGTTACCAATAAAGAAGAGAGCATCGACTGGAACGCCCAGGCTGAACACACCTAAAAGGGTAATAAAAAATAAAGAGGTTAATCAGTATGATCTTTAGAATTAATCAAAACCCAGATTAAAAACATCCTGTAGGTGACTATTTAAACCTATTCTCATTTCTACAAATTATGTGCTGACACTCTGGGGACCAAAAATAAGAAACTCATCAGCTCTTCAGCAGCTTACGCAACTCCTACTGTAGGTAAGTCTGCCACAAGCAATCTCCCACTGACAGAACACCCTGTTATGTGAGCTGTGGTTCCCACACCCAGCTGATCATCAAAATAAGTGGGTAGACGTCAGCATCATGGCGGAGTGAGCTTTCCCGTGAACTCTTCCCCCGACAAGATACAACAAAAGGAACAGTCACAGACCAACAACGGAATCCCAGACAGTGAAAAGCTAGAGCGGAAAGATCCACACTGCCGCACATCTGAGAGCGGAACGTGCTGGGCCCCCAGAGGAAGTGGGGAGAGGTAAGGAGAACTCCTCTCCCTCCCCATCAGATCAGCGATCCTGGTCTGAGCGGCTCCCAGAGAGGGGGGAGGGGCGGCCATCGGCGGGGAAACCGTAGCTCTTCGGGCTCCCTCAGCCAGTGGGAAACTCCCGCACAGAGGACTCAGAAGAGCCACAGGGCTACCATCAACATCTGAGCACCCCAGAGAGCAGATAAAGAGGGGCAAACGAGAAGCCTCCCACGTCAGGGACCCAGAGGGCAAAAGAGAGCTCCCCCCTCCCCGCAAACCGGACCCTGCAGCTCAACCAACCAGACCAGACCTAGCGATCCGTGGCAGACCAGACCAAGTGATCTGCGACAGACCAGACCAAGTGATCCGCGGCAGACCTGATCAAACGACCGGACCCGTGGATCGCAGCGGGAAAAAAAAACAAAAAACAAAACTGCGGATCGCAGCAGAAAAACCGGGGCAGAGCGCAGGGGGCTTAGACTACACAGCCCTTTACCACCAGACAGTGGCGGCAGGTGGAAATTGCAACCAGAGATTTCCAGGATGAGGAAAAACAAAACCAACACAGGAACCACAATGCAAAAATATATGAAATCGCCAGACCAGAAACAAAATGACAAGCACCCAGAAATCAACCCCGAAGACACAGAAATCCATAAACTAAATGACAAAGATTTCAAAATAGCTATCATAAAAACACTCAACGAAATACGAGACAACACAGACAAACAATTCAATGAGATTAGGAGTTTCTTCACAAAAGAGATTGAAATCATAAAGAAAAACCAATCAGTGCTGATGGAGATGAAGAACACAATGGAGGAGATAAAGGAGAATCTGGAATCTTTAAAGAACAGAGCTGACAATATGGAGGAAAGAATTAGCACTTTAGAGGATAGGAATACAGATATACTCCAGATGGAAGAGGAGAGAGAACTAAGACTAAAAAGAAATGAAGAAAGACTCTGAGAAATATCTGACTCTATTAGAAAATGTAACATAAGAATTATAGGTATTCCTGAGGGAGAAGAGAGGGAAAGAGGAACAGAGAGCCTATTCAAGGAAATAATAGCTGAGAATTTCCCAAATCTGGGGAAGGAGCAGGAAATACCAGTAAGCAAAGCCAACAGGACACCTACATATATTAACAAACAAAGGCCTTCACCACGACACCTAGTGAAGGCTAGCCAGGGTCAACGACAAAGAAATAATATTAAGGGCAGCTAGACAAAAACAAAAAATAACGTACAAAGGAACTCCCATCAGGCTCTCAGAGGATTTCTCAACAGAAACTTTACAGGCTAGAAGAGACTGGAATGATATATTCAAAATACTGAAAGACAAAAACTTTCAGCCAAGAATACTCTATCCAGCAAAAATATCCTTCAAATATGATGGAGAAATAGTAACTCTCCCAGATCAACAAAAGCTAAGGGAGTTCATGGCCACAAGACCCCCACTATAAGAAATACTCAACAAGGCCCTCAGGCCTGAAAAAAGAAGAGAAAGGGAACACAAAGCTTGGAGCAAGGAGAAAAGTAGGTAGACAAACTCAGAAAAATAGTAAATCTTTACCGGAATAGGTTAACAACCACTTAAATACTAAATTCAAAGATCAAAGGAAGAAACTCACCAAAAATAAATTTAACCTCATCACTGTAAACACACAGCCACAACACAAGATAGAATAAGGTATAACAAGAACAACTTAGAAGGGGAAGAGGAAAGTGATTGAATTGACTTAGTATAAGGAAATAGGAGGCCATCAGATAATGGACTATCTCATACACAAGATTTTTTGCCCAAACCTCAAGGTAACCACTAAACAAATAATCAAAACAAAACCACATATGATAAACAAAGAGAAAACTAGAAGAGTCATAAGACAGAACAACCAAAGTGAATTGGCAGTCCAAAACAAATGGGACAAGAAACAAAGGAAATGCAAAAGAACCAGAAAATAAGTGACAAAACAGCAACATTCAGCCCTCATATTTCAATAATTACCCTAAATGTAAATGGATTGAACTCTCCAATCAAAAGATACAGAGTGGCAGGATGGATTAAAAAGCAAGACCCAACAATATGCTACCTTCAGGAAACACATCTTAGCACTAAAGACAAGCACAGGCTCAGAGTGAAAGGATGGAAGACAATACTCCAAGCTAATGGCAAACAAAGGAAAGCAGGTGTTGCCATACTCATATCAGACAAAGTAGATTTCAAGATAAAACAGGTTAAGAAAGACAAAGAAGGGAAATATATAATGATAAAAGGGACACTCCATCAAGAAGACATATCACTTATAAATATATATGCACCCAACACAGGAGCACCAATGTACATAAAACAACTATTAACAAACCTAAAAGGAGAAATCAACAACAACACAATAATAGTAGGGGATCTTAACACCCCACTTACAACAATGGATAGACCATCCAGACAAAAAGTCAATAAAGAAATAGTAGACTTAAATGAAAAACTGGACGAGATGGACCTAGTAGACACATACAGAGCACTCCATCCAAAAACAGCTGACTACACATTCTTCTCAAGCGCGCATGGAACATTCTCTAGGATAGACCATATGTTGGGAAACAAAGCAATCCTCAATAAATTTAAGAACATTGAAATCATAACAAGTATCTTTTCAGACCATAAGGCTATGAAACTGGAAATGAACCATGAAAAAAAAACTGGGAAAGTGACAAAAATGTGGAGATTAAACAACATGCTACTGAACAACCAATGGATCATTGATGAAATTAAAGGAGAAATCAAAAACTATCTGGAAACAAACGAAAATGATAATATGCCAAATCAAACCATATGGGATGCAGCAAAAGCGGTCCTGAGAGGGAAACTCATAGCGATACAAGCCCACCTTAACAAACAAGAAAAAGCCCAAATAGGCAACCTTAAATTACACCTAACAGAACTAGAAAAAGGAAGAACAAACAAAGCCCAAAGCCAGCAGAAGGAGAGAAATAATAAAAATCAGAGCAGAAATAAATGAAATTGAGACCAAAAACCAGTAGAAATGATTAATGAAACAAAGAGTTGGTTCTTCGTGAAGATAAACAAAATCGACAAACCCTTAGCCAGGCTTACTAAGAAAAAAAGAGAAAAGGCTCAAGTAAATAAAATTAGAAATGAAAGAGGAGAAATTACAACGGATACCACGGAAATACAGAAGATTATAAGAGAATACTATGAGAAATTATATGCCAACAAATTGGACAATCTAGAAGAAATGGATAAATTCTTAGACTTATACAACCTCCCAAAATTGAACCAAGAAGAAATGAAGAATCTGAATAGACCAATAACAAGTAAAGAGATTGAAATAGTAATCAAAAACTTCCCCAAAAATAAAAGTCCAGGACCAGATGGCTTCTCCAGTGAATTTTACCAAACATTCAAAGAAGATTTAATACCCATCCTTCTCAAACTATTCCAAAAAATAGAGGAAGATGGAACACTTCCTAAATGATTCTACGAGGCCAACATCACTCTGATACCAAAACCAGACAAAGGCAATACAAAGAAAGAAAATTACAGGCCAATATCGCTGATGAACATTGATGCAAAAATCCTCAACAAAATATTGGCAAACCGAACACAACAATACATTAAAAAGATCATACACCATGATCAAGTGGGATTTATACCAGGGACGCAGGGATGGTTCAACATCCGCAAATCAATCAACGTGATACATCACATCAACAAAACAAAGATTAAAACCACATGATCATCTCAATAGACACAGGGAAGGCATCTGACAAGATACAACATCCATTTATGATAAAAACTCTCAATAAAATGGGAATAGAAGGAAAATACCTCAACATAATAAAGGCCATATATGACAAACCCACAGCCAACATCATACTCAACGGGGAAAGACTGAAAGCCATTCCTCTGAGAACAGGAACGAGGCAGGGCTGCCCACTCTCACCACTCCTATTCAACATAGTACTGGAGGTTTTGGCCAGAGGAATTAGGCAAGAAAAAGGAATAAAAGGAATCCAAATAGGTAACGAAGAAGTGAAACTCTCACTATTTGCAGATGACATGATTGTATATATAGAAAACCCTAAAGAATCAGTTGGAAAACTATTAGAAACAATCAACAACTACAGCAAAGTTGCAGGGTACAAAATCAATCTACAAAAATCAGTTGCATTTCTGTATGCTAATAATGAACTAACAGAAAGAGAGCTCAAAAAGATAATACCATTTACAATTGCATCAAAAAGAATAAAATACCTAGGAATAAATCTCACCAAGGAGGTGAAGGACCTATACAATGAGAACTACAAGACATTATTGAAAGAAATCCATGATGACATAAAGAAATGGAAAGATATCCCATGCACGTGGATTGGAAGAATAAACATAGTTAAAATGTCTATAATACCTAAAGCAATCTACAGATTCAATGCAATCCCAATCAGAATCCCAATGACATTCTTCATGGAAATAGAAAAAAGAATACTAAAATTTACATGGGGCAACAAAAGACCCCGAATAGCTAAAGAAATCCTAAGAAAAAAAGAACAAAGCAGGAGGCATCACAATCCCTGACTTCAAAACATACTACAAAGCAATAGTAATCAAAACAGCATGGTACTGGTACAAAAACAGACACACAGATCAATGGAACAGAATTGAAAGCCCAGAGATAAAACCACACATACACGGACAGCTAATTTTCGACAAAGGTGCTAAGAACATGCAATGGAGAAAAGAAAGTCTCTTCAATAAATGGTGTTGGGAAAACTGGACAGCCACATGCAAAAGAAAGTGGACCATGTGCTGTCGCCATTCACAAAAATTAACTCAAAATGGATCAAAGACCTGAAGGTGAGACCTAAAACTATAAAACTCATAGAAGAAAATATAGGCAACACACTGTTTGACATTGGTTTTAAAGGAATCTTTTCAGATGACATGCCTACCCAGACTAGGGAAACTAAAGAAAAAATAAACAAGTGGGACTATATCAGATTAAAGAGCTTGTTTTTTTTTTTTTTTTAAAGGTTTTATTTATTTATTTATTTCCCAGATTTTATTTATTTATTTATTTCCCCCCCAAAGCCCCAGTAGATAGTTGTATGTCATAGCTGCACATCCTTCTAGTTGCTGTATGCGGGACGCGGCCTCAGCATGGCCAGAGAAGCGGTGCCTCAGTGTGCGCCCGGGATCCGAACCCAGGTCACCAGCAGCGGAGCACGCACACCTAACCGCTAAGCCACAGGGCCGGCCCCTAAAGAGCTTTTATAAGACTAATGAAACCAGAATCAAGATGAACAGACAACCAACCAGCTGGGAGAGAATATTTGCAAAACATACATCTGACAAGGGATTGATCTCCATAATATATAAAGAACTCACACAACTGAACAATAAAAAACAAACAACCCGATCAAAAAATGGGCAGAGGAAATGAAGAGACACTTCTCCAAGGAAGATATACAGATGGCCAATAGGCACATGAAAAGATGCTCAACATCACTAATCATCAAGGAAATGCAAATCAAAACAACACTAAGATACCACCTCACACCCGTTAGAATGGCTATAATGACCAAGACAAAAAACAATAAATGTTGGAGAGGATGTGGAGAAACAGGAACCCTCATACACAGCTGGTGGGAATGCAAATTGGTGCAGCCTCTATGGAAAACGGTATGGAGATTCCTCAAAGAATTAAAAATAGAGATGCCCTATGATCCAGCCATCCCACTACTGGGAATCTATCCAACGAACCTGAAATCAACAATCCAAAGAGGCTTATGCACCCCTATGTTCATTGCAGCATTATTCACCATAGCTAAGAAGTGGAAGCAACCTAAGTGTCCCTCGACTGACGATTGGATTAGGAAAATGTGGTATATATACACAATGGAATACTACTCAGCCATAAAAAAAGACAAAATCGTCCCATTTGCAACAACATGGATGGGCCTGGAGCGTATTATGTTAAGTGAAATAAGCCAGAAAGAGAAAGACAAACACTGTATGATCTCACTCATATGTGGAATATAAACCAACACATGGACAGAGAAAACTGGACTGTGGTTACCAGGGGCAGTGGGGGTGGGGGGTGGGCACAAGGGGTGAAGGGAGTCATATATATGGTGACGGACAAACAAAAATGTACAACCCAAAAATTTCACAATGTTAGAAACCATTAAAACATCAATTAAAAAAAAAATAAGTGGGTAGATTTAAAGTGAACAAAATAAAATAAAAAGGATCCTAGGGCTCATGCTGGACTTACTAAATCAGAAAATTTTATATAAATTGCATTTTTATAAAATCCACAAGAGATTTAGCTGCAGTTTGTTCATGACTGGTTACTGGGAACCACTGATCTGAAGACAGACTTGGCAACCTCAACTATCCAGAATGTGTCTAGAAATCTGGACGTAGGCAAAAAAGCAAAAAGAAAAAAAAGCAGTAAGAAGTCATACTATACCCAAAATAAACATTCAGGCCTTTACTCAGAACTTATTTTAAACTCCTCGTTTCCTAGTATTGTGGATCTCAATTTAATTCATTCAAAAGGCACTACAGTAGGCAGTTAGATTAAAAAACATGAGAAGAAAGGATATTACTAGGAACTTACGGTTTAGAAGAGGAAAAAACGCAAACAACCAATTGTAATGCAACAGGAACAGAAGCATGCACAGGGTGTAGTAATAAGGAATAAAAAGGGGGTAGCTACAAAAAGGGGGTTGAGAATATTTCTTAGAAAAGAAGCCATCTGAGTTGGATTTTTTAAAAGATGAATAAGAGTTCATCAAATTGGGGGACTGGGAATCGGCAAGTCCAGGGAATCTGAGAAAAGGGCAGAGCGATGTAGGTGAGGGAGGCTATAAGGAGCAAATATCCCACATTAATAGCAGAAGAGCCAAGACTGTGTGAAGCAGAGAATTCTAGGCTCACCTTGGTGTGGCATTTACAGCCCTATATAGCTGACTCTCTTTAACAGAGCACTTACTGCACTAGTAGTCAGGAGAATCAGAGCTGGAATCCTGGCCCCAGGAGTACCTTTCTTTGCCACCTTTCTGGTTCTTACTTACCTCATCTATAAAACAGGGTCCAAGCTATAATGTCTAATGCTCACTTTCACCCTAAAAATGTTATAATCCAATTTTGACACTTAAATATTATCTTAATTATCTGAAAAGCATCATATGAGAAATATCGTTTTACCTAATAATGCTGGGAAAAAAGTCTCACCTATTCTATACTGTGTTGTGTGGATCGTTAGCTGTTACAGGTAACGGTTTTTTTTATTTTTGAATAAAGTACTTATTATGTGACAACATGAACAACTTTCTCAGCATCCAGCTGAGAAAAACAAGGATGCATAAGAGTTTGAAGAACTTACGGGAAAAAATGAACCAATTAAACGCAACTGCAGCATGTATTAAAAGCATAGACCGGGGGGGTCGGCCTGGTGGCGTAGTGCTTAAGTTCGAGTGCTCCACTTTGGCAGCCTGGGATTCACAGGTTCAGATCCCGGGCGCAGATCAATGCACCACTCATCAAGCCATGCTGTTGTGGCATCCCATATACAAAATAGAAGAAGATGAGCACAGACGTTAGCTCAGAGCTAATGTTCCTCAGTAAAAAGAGGAAGATTGGCAATGGATGTTAGCTCAGAGCCAGTCTTCCTTACAAAAAAATAATAAATGAGGGGCCGGCCTGGTGGCGCAAGCGGTTAAGTGCGCGCGCTCTGCTGCAGAGGCCCAGGGTTCGCCAGTTTGAATCCCAGGCGCACACCAATGCACCGCTTGGCAAGCCATGCTGTGGCGGAGTCCCATATAAAGCAGAGGAAGATGGGCACAGATGTTAGCCGAGGCCCAGTCTTCCTCAGCAAAAAAAAAAAAAAAAAAAAAAGAGGAGGATTGGCAGGTATTAGCACAGGGCTGAACTTCCTCACAAAAATAAATAAACGAAAAAAAAAATTAACAAAATAAAATAAAGGCATAGGCCAGAGCCAGCCCCAGTGTCCTAGTGGTTAAGTTCAGCATGCTCTGCTTCAGTGGCCCAGGTTTGGTTCCTGGGTACGGACCTACACCACTCATCTGTCAATGGCCATGATGTGGCAACGACCCACATATAAAAAGAGAAAGACTGGCAGCAGATGTTAGCTCAGTGCAGATCTTCCTTAGCGCAAAAAAAAAAAAAAAAAAAAAAAAGCATAGGCCAGAAAAGATAACTGATTTCTTTTGAATCTTACACCAGTGCAGGGTATTTGCCTTTCTGTTCAGAACTGTACTACGGACAGACAAGATCAGTGGCAATAAATAACTCCTTGAAAATTCTTAACCAATCTTGAAAAAGCCAGGTATCTAGCAGGAAGAAAAATGATATACACTGAACAAAAAGAAAGTACTGCTAGCAATGTCTTCTATACACACATTTTAGTTTGTATGTACAAACACATATTTATACATATGAATACAACATCTCAGCCCAACCTATCAACTAAAAAAACCAAACCAAGATAAAATACAACACAGACAAAACAGCCCTTTGACCAGAAATGAGAAATAAATTTGCCATTTCAAAGCAGAAAGTCATCATTTCACACACAATTTTAGAAATTTTTATGTAACAGTACTTTAATTTTGATGTCAAACAATTTTTCAGAACATGTGAAACTAACTGTATTCAGTACTATGAGCTATGTGAAAGGTAGCAATAAAAACAAGAAAATCAAATACGATGACTCTAGAGAAGGATGAGGTTCTGGGAAATTAAGGAAGACATTCTGAATGACCTCAAGAAATTTAAAGTGTCACTCTTGCTTAGGCTCAACAACCCTGACCACTATCCACAAGGAAGACAACAGTATAAGTAATGACAAGCTCCTGTCTTAAGGGACCCTCTCAGTAAAATATTGCTCATAGCAGCAACCCAGCAGCACTATCTTAAATAAGTTATAAGGAAGGGAGTCCAGCCTCTGGGAGAGCTCTATCATGGATATACCAGACCTAACAATTTTCTTTGGATGGTGCTGTCAAGTTGTGAAGAACATTTGTAACAACGAATGGTTTCTTTTACAGGGCGAGAACCAATTACTATGTACTATCTCATAACATAGCTACCTACCACATTAGCTTTTGAAAACAAAGTAAGGCATAAAATCTCCTGCACTTATTGGCATGTTACAAGTGGCAATTAGAAAAAAGAAAAAAAAAATCACAACTGATTCCCTTTCTGTCTTATTATTAGAATATTATAATTTCAAAAATGTTAACGTTAAAAACTTTTTTCTAAAGTTGTTAGGGAGGACTTCCACTGCCAGTCATGATGGAATTAATGTCATCAGATTATTCCTGACTGTAGCACAACATAAAATTGGCCAAAATGCAAGGCAACTGTTTTCAGGCACTGGACAACAGCCAGCAGAAGACTTGAAAGATGGGAAATACACCAGATACGCCCCGTGTTCACCCTGAATTTCTGCGTTAAGGACACTGTCCTGACCATACCATAGGGTGGTGAAACTCAAGCCTCTTCCTTGAAACAAAGAGGCTGAGCTCAAAGTCTACAACTGTCGAGGTGACCAGGATTTATGAGCAAGTTATAAGAAAGGAGGGAACTGCCAAGCACCAGGAGTGGGGACAGCACAAAGTTGCACAGGGGTTTCCCTACCCCTTGTCTGAAGTCAGACTGTACCTAGGCAGGGTGAGACTCTCTCACCCCCAAGAAATAAGAGAGGCTGCACAGAACTGAGAGCTGAGTGGAGACATCAGAGGTCATATGTAGGCAGATGCACTAGTTCTAGCTCAGTAAGAGTGGCTCTTGCTGAGCACCACAGGCATCCAGTTCAGACTCCAAAGAGGCAACACTTTAGGAATAAGGACCACACCCTTGAGTAGGAGCCAAGCCCTAAAATAAAGAGTAAAGCTGAAAGAGGCCACCTATCCTTAACAAAGCATAAAAACAAGCCTAGCAGGATCAAGAGGATTCTCCAGTAATTTAATTGCCTGCCAAAACAAAACTCATATCTTTTAAAGGAAGACAATATAACCTATACCCTCTACATAATGTATCATGCACATGTTCAGCATATACAAAATCAAAACTTTCTAGATATGTGAAGAAGCAGGAAAATATGACCCAAAATAAAAACATGAGATGACCCAGATATTCGAATTAGCAGACAATAACTAACAAAACAGTTATAACGAATATGTTAGATTTAATAAAAAGCAGGAAAAGACAAGAAATCTCAGCAGAGAAACAAACTTAAACGGAATAAAAAAAAGGCAATTTTAGAGCTGAAAAGTCCAATATCCTAAATGAAATACTTACTATATGGGCTTAACTGCATATTGAATACTGCAGAAAAAGGGCAAAAGACATTAAAGACAGATCAATAAAATTTATCTAAGCTGAATAATGGAGAGAAAAGAAATGGAAAAAAAAATAGTGCCTCAGTAACCTCTAGGCCAATATAAAGTGGTCTAACATGAAACTAAGTCTCAAAAAGAGGAAGAGAGGGGGCCGGCGCGGTGGCACAGGTGGTTAAGTGCGTGCACTCCGTTGTGGCGGCCCGGGGTTCACCAGTTCGGATCCCGGGTGCGCACCAACACACCGCTTGGAAAGCCGTGCTGTGGCGGTGTCCCATATAAAGTGGAGGAAGATGGGCACGGATGTTAGCCCAGGGCCAGTCTTCTTCAGCAAAAAAAAAAAAAAAAAAAAAAGAGGAGGAGGATTGGCAGATGTTAGCACAGGGCTGATCTTCTTCACAAAAAAAAAAAGAGGAAGAGAGAGGGAGGGAAGGAGGGAGAGAGATGGGAGGACCCTCAGTTGTGTCAACCAAAAATGTCTCCAGATATTTCCACATGTCCCCTAGGGGACAACATTACCCCTGATTGCAAATCACTAATCTAGTATATGTAAAGAACTATAATAAATCAATAATAGGAAGACAACGTCATAAAAAGAGGACAATAATTTAAACAGACACTTCTCAAAAAAAAAAAAAAATACAAATGGTCAAAAAGCACATGAAAAGATGACCAATACCATTAATCATTAGGTAAACTCAATTAAAACCAACATTAAAATCACTGCACATCTACTACAATGGCTCAAATCAAAAAGACTGACAATAAAAAAGTGTTGGTAAGGATGCAGAGCATCAGAACTCTCATACATTGCTAGTGCAAATGTAAAATGGTAACCACTTTGGAAAACAGTTTGGCAATTTCTCATAAGGTTAAGCATACACTTTTCATATGACCCAGAAACTCCACTCCTGGGTATTTACCTTAAGAAAACATGTCCACAGAAAGACCTCTACTTATAGTAAGACTAGGAACTGATCACAGGATTGAGGAGAGTACAGATCACAGATAACACTAACAAGAGTAGTCTCACGGAGTAGTCGGGGCCAAAGCATGTTTAGAGCAACTTCCAGAGAGAATAGCAGAAGAGGACACAGAAACAAGATCAGATAACTATTCTCTCTTGCTTTAAGAGGAACAGAAAAATGGAGCAAAAACTGGAAGAGAATGTAGGATAGTTTTTGTTGTTTCTTTTAAGGCAGAATTACAGCATGGTTGTATGCTGATGGAAATGATCCAACAGAGTGGGCAGATTTTAATGCAGGAGAGAGAGGGAATAACTACTGGAGTAATGTCTTGGGAAGGTGGAAAGAAATAAGATCTAGTATACAATCAGATATAGAGTTGGCCTTAGAGAAGAGCAGAGACAATTTAAGCACAGTAACAAATGGGACAACAGAGTATATGAGCACAGAAACACACAGACGGGCAGGTATGATAGCAGGAAGTAAGGAAAAGACTCTTCCGATTTTCTCTGTTTTCTCAATGAGAATAACAGACCGTATTGGAGGTTTAAGGAAGAAGAAAAGGTATGAGACAATCATCTAGGAGAGCGACAGAACTGACAAGGATAATGTAATAGGGTTTCTGGGTAACTTTTAAAGGCGCACTTGAGAGCAGAGGTCATGAAGTGAGACAAAGTATTGTGTGCCTGTGTTTTTCCTAGCCATCTTTAGCTGTTCAGGTGGAAAGGCAGATCTGGCCAGGGCTGGGGTTTCTCCAAGTAAGTAACACAAAGAGAGAGCTGCAAGAACATGGCGGCTCTATGCTAGAGTAATCGTAACGATGGAAACCAAGCCTGATAAAAAGGGAAGTGATAAGTGAAGACCCCAGTGGAGATAAAGGAATTTTTGAGTTGGGGAACTAAAGCTAGTAACTTCAAAGGAATGAAGCATAGTAACCCAGAGGGCAGCTGAAGACTACATCAAGTGTTAAGTACAGATGGCATGAGATTCAAAATTTCAGGGGTTGGGGCGAGAAGAGGGAGAAGGTTGGGAGAGAAGGGAAGGAAAATGATCTAGCACAGTGATTCCCAAAGTATGGTCTGGGAATTCTTGTGGGTCTCTGAGACCGTTTCCAGAAGTCTGAGAGGTCAAAACTATTTTCATGGTAATACTAAAGCATTATTTGCCTTTTTTTACTCTCTTTATCTTAAGAGTTTACAGAAGAGTTTTCCAGAGGCTACATGGCATGTGATGGGGTCATCATTATGACAACCAATGGAATCTGCATATGTATTCTTATGTTTTCTAAAATTGTCTATGGTGGTGGGTTTAGTGTATGCAAGCCTCCCAAGATTAACTTAGTTTGTTCTAAATACTTCCACTATGTTCCTTTCTAGCTTTCTTCAATTATATCTGCTATGTAATCTCTGTAACCTCATTATTGTCCAATAAGTTATTATTTTGAAATCTAAGTTTTCCTTGCACCTACAAAGAAACACAACAAGAAATAGGTACACTGTGATGTGCTTTGCAATATTAGTTTTAAAAAGTTCTGAAAACCTTTCAAAATTTTTAAATTTTACCTAAAATTGTTTAAAATATCTTATTCTAAAGTAAATTTATTATTATTATTTTTTTGTGTGAGGAAGATCAGCCCTGAGCTAACATCCACGCTAATCCTCCTCTTTTTGCTGAGGAAGACCGGCTCTGAGCTAACATCTATTGCCAATCCTCCTCCTTTTTTTTTTTCCCCCAAAGCCCCAGTAGATAGTTGTATGTCATAGCTGCACATCCTTCTAGTTGCTGTATGTGGGACGCGGCCTCAGCATGGCTGGAGAAGCAGTGTGTCAGTGCACGCCTGGGATCCGAACCCAGGCCACCAGTAGCGGAGCACGTGCACTTCACTGCTAAGCCACGGGGCTGGCCCAAAAGTAAATTTATTTTTAATATATTTTTCTTATACAGTCAAGCACCACATAACAATGTTTCAGTCAACAAGGGACAGCGTATATGATGGTGGTCCCAGAAGATCAATACCATACGGCCTAGGTGTGCAGGAGGCTACACCATCTACGTGTGCTGAAATTCATGATGACAATGATGAAACTGCCTAATGACGCATTTCTCAGAACACATCCTGTGACACATGACTGTACTCAGTGATGGATCTCACACAAATGTTTGGAAAATATAGTTATTTTTCACTAAAAATGTTCTTCATGTTACCATGCAATGGGTTTATTATTGCTATTTTTAGATTAATTAGAGTAATTAGATTAATTAATTAGATTAATAAACATTTATAAGCATTTCAGTTGTAATCCCTATTATGGTAAATATCAGTAGATATAACCTACACAAACAAAATCTCTTAATGGTCCTGAATGACGTTTTAAGGCTATAAAAGGGTTCTGAGACCAAAAAGTTGAGAATTTCTGGTCTAGAAGCAGCAATGAGGAGGAATAAGAAAGTTATTTACCCCAGCTTCAGGCCCAGCATTATGAGAGGGATGGAGAGAAAGCAGCCACCACTGAATGGGTTTCAAGAAAAGCAACATTCTCATGGAGCAGCCAGGATTCAATTGGAGCAAACTGGTGAAGACTCTTTCCTCTCACCTAAAACATTAATTTCTTCCCTCTTTATCAAATCATTCCTCTCCCATTGAGTGGTCCTATTATCACTGGACCCTGGAAAGAAGATGTGGGAGCTCCAGCTAACTAACAGTCCAGTTGGACATTTATGGGCAATCCCTGTTAAACTTCAGAAGATTATATATCCCAGCAAAATGCAGCATAAACAAAGTTTTTCTTACCAATTTCACTTCCACTTCCTCCATCTTGAACACTCCATAAGATGATGCTACTCTCTGAGGCAACAGCAACCATTTTGTCTTTGTCTCCATGTGGACCTCCAACCACTTTTGCATTTAAAGCTACTCGTTCAATAGTCCAATCCAAATATGGGCTTGTAAACACTTGTTGCCACCCTGAAGATTCTTTGATTCTGTTAAGTAAGAACAGCTACCTCAGCAGCAATTAAGTAAACAGAATATAAACGAAACCAAAAGATATTAATCACAGCTACCTATCTTTATGTTAAATATAAAATTTTGTTGATATATACCATTTACAAATCCAGAATATTATCCCCAAGATACCCTATATTTACATATATGTATGTAAATACATACATATGTATGTATACATATACATATGTATATGTATAAAGCACTTAAAAAGAGCCTAGAGACTAGAGTTCTATATTTCTCCAAAGAACAATTTAGGAAAGCCCTTCAAATTGTAAAAAACATTAACAACTTAAAAAAAAAGTTGGATCTTTCACTTTTCACCACAAAAAAGTGCTACTGTCATTATCTATGGGTAGGAACAGACAACAAAAATCAGAATTGTAGGATAATTATTATTCCTTTCAGTTACTAATCAGTTATTCAGCTATTATCATTAACTACATGCACTCCATCTATTGTTTTCTCGTACTTCAGATGACAGCCTATCCTGGCAAACTAAGACAAGGGACTGATCCGGTACAACATACATATTCCAACACCTTGGCACAATCAAATGCATAAAATGTGGGACTTTGGAAATCCTTCTCTGAGGACTGGACTTTAAAGATTCCATTCTAAATGAAAAACCATGGGGACCTATTCATCCCCCATACGTAAAGGCTTACCAGGGTTCAGATTTGCAGTCGACTGAATATAAATGCATTCTTTATTATTTAATTTCTAATAAACATATTTGCAAATTTTCAATGTTTTCCTGCCCTATCTGAATTTAGTCCTTCAGACATGTATTCTGTGTGATTAGAAAACAAGGCTTCACACATTTAGAACCTACAGTTGTGCAATAATAACAACAAATGACCTGAACTTTAACTACAGAAGATCTGATTTTAAAATCATACTAAACAAATGATCCAAACCAAAGTGTAAAGCTTCTGTTTGCCTTACCTAAACAGAATAAATAGAACATGAAGAAAATAAGCACTCTTTTATATACTACCTGATTTTTGTGATATTCATCACAAAAAATCAAATTTAGGTATTCATAAATCATGGTCACCTAAGGAACTAAATGAAATCACTTTAGTTACATTTTTGTTTAAAAATGTAGCTAAAGTAATAAAGCTATAATTCACAAAAATATGCAATTCAAGGGGCCACCCCGTGGCCTAGTGGTTAGGTTCAGCGCACTCCGCTTCAGTGGCCCAGGTTCAGTTCCCTGGCATAGACCTACACCACTCATCAGTGGCCATGCTGTGGCAGCATCCTACATACAAAATACAGAAGATTGGCATAGATCTCAGCTCAGGGCAAATCCTCCTCAGCAACAACAACAACAAAAAAAGCAATTCGGCCTTCTTATTAATTTCAAGAGTCAATGATTTCTTTAAGTAACTTCAAAGCAATACATAGAAAAACGTTTAGTTTTTCCTAAGCATCGTATGATCTGTAATTACTCTATTCAGCCACCAGATGGAATTCATGTGCTAAGATAAACCAATGGAAAGAATTACTTAATAAATTCTAAAAATTGACACTGAGAAATGAAATACAGGGCCGGCCCCGTGGCTTGGCGGTTAAGTGCTTGTACTCCGCTGCTGGCGGCCCGGGTTCGATCCCGGGCGCACACCGGCACACCGCTTCTCCGGCCATGCTGGGGCCGCGTCCCACATGCAGCGGCTGGAAGGATGTGCAGCTGTGACATGCAACTGTCTGCTGGGGCTTTGGGGGAAAAAATAAATAAATAAAATTAAAAAAAAAAAAAGAAATGAAATGCAGATGCTCTTAGGAACCATCAGACTGGGCACAAAGTAGGGACAGCTGGCACTTCAGGAATAATAGCAATAGGCTGCTATGTGGATGCAGACATGTGCTAGGTTTACAACAGTGTTCAATGAAGAGATGCTGAATTGATTTAATGAGGTGAATGATGTGATCTTGTGATCATTAATTTAGGAGCAGAAATAATAAAACTATATGTGATCTAATCTTTTACCGAGATCACACTTCTGAGTTATTTTTCTCTATAAAAATTAGGGTATTATAAAACAAAGAATGGCAAAAAAAGAGTAAAAGAATCAGGACAGCATATTTGAGAGTGACTATAACAATTAGAGAATTTAAATCAATAAGATATGTGAATTTACTTCTGTTTTTAAGTTAAAATTACATACAAAGAAGAAAGAAACACATATTGCTCTATAATTTTCCATACAAGTAGTACAAAATTTTAAATATGTAAAACAAGAGAGAACAGGCTCTGACAGTTCAGCTCTCCGTCTCCTTACTGCTGTCCAGCGAACCAAGGCTCAGGAGTCAGGACAGCAAGGTGAAGAATGTGGTTATCATCCACATTAAGATCTCAAAGAAATACAGTAGAAATACATGCCCTGCAAGATTCTGAAACTGACTTTAAGCATACTCTACCTCAAACTGTATGGAAATAGACAAATATGTCAGAAGAACATGAGAGAGTCTAAAATTAGAGCCAAGTATATATATTGGATATATACAGAGAGAGAGCAATATAAAGGGACTTTCAAATTAAGTGTGAAAAGATGATTTATGTAACAGATAATCAAAACATAATTAGCTACCTACTTGGAAGAAAATAAAATAGATTCCTAAATCGTACACCACATACCAAAAGTAAGTCCCATATGAATTAAAGATCTAAAGTGGGCTGTAAGCTCCAAGAGGGCAGCAATTTACACAACTCCTCTTTGTGAATATAAGTAACACTGTCATAAACTCAGTAAGAAAAGAAATATAAGAGTAAAGTCTCACGATGTAGCAAATTAGTGAATCTAGAGAATCTAGGTGAATACACAGGGGTTCAGTATACTACTCTTTCATTTTTTTAAGATTTTAAATTTATTGATATAGAAAGCTGTGGAAAAACAATTTGTAGAAAAGAACACACCCTCAAAATAATTTGAATATTTTCCTTTATTTTGAAATGTTATTGCCACTGTTTTGAATGAGTTAACCGTATGTGAGAAAATCCAATACGTCCTCAATCCTTTTCCTTTGTCACTCTGCATGGGCATACTGCTCTGACATCAGTGACACTCAGTAAAAGCAAAGAAAGGTCATGGTCAAAAGCAAACACAAAGAATGGAAAATGTAACAGCATCATTCTTCTTATACTTGTCACTCAATGAAGTTTTGTGCAAAACTGTGTCTCTGACTGGCAAACAGAAATCTCTAGCATTGTTGTGCAATAACAAAAGATAAATTATGCTGTTACACCTGGATAACTTATCATAATCATTTCACAACTCCTCTGGAATCCTTAATCAATGAAAATATGTGCATAATATTTAAACAAACAAAAAGAGTTTTGTCAATTCAGATCCACAAGATTGTAAGTTCAAAACAACACTCCTAAAAAAAAATTCCTTTCTTCAAATTAATCATGCTTCATACGAAAGTTATCCGCAAAATAAATTATCTAAAAAAATAATTTCTATATTATTCAATAAAATAAGAATACACAGAATGCTTTCAAAATGGAAATTTTGCACTGAATCTCTACTGCAATGAAAATAGACAGTGGAGATTATTGATAGAAAAGGATTTTTCCACATATAGCAAACCTATCATCCACTGAGATTTTTAAAAAATACACCTGGGATTCTTTAAAACATATCTGTAAACTTGTGAAGACATTTTAAGTATTTTTTAATCTATTGTGGCTATTTTTTCCTTCACTAAACTCAACAGTGACAAAACATTTATATATTCTTTGATTTTTCAGCAATTAAATTAACTATGGGATCATAGTCTGAACTAGTATATCTGTCTTTGTGCTTCTACACCACTTCTCCGTCATCAACACTTCTCACTGCAGTAAGGACAGTGAATTAAGAATCCTATCCTTTCTCCAGTTTAAAACAATCACTGGTCTACACTTTTCCTCATTCCCTTTTAGTTTCTGAGAATTCAAGAATTAGTAAGACCAAACTGCCTCTGTGCAAGTCTCACACATGACAGCTATTAAACTATATCAGTTCTGCCCACAACCGTCCTGCTTCACGAGTCTGACTCTTCACTACTATAGAGCACAAAAGACTGAAGCATCACAGATAGAAAATCACGAAGCTCACATTAATAATCCTGCCCAGTCATTTAATACAACAGATAAATGATGCAGAAGCTGGCTATAATCAACAAGAAGGAGTAACTTCAAGATATCTCAGTTATATCACAGTTCATACTGTCTGGGAAATACTTAAGACATATTAAGGCTATCAGCAATATTTACCAACTTAGCAGTGAAAATAAAAGCAAACTGAATCTAATCGGGAGATACAGAAGTGGGTAAAATATGCAGAGAAAAAATTTAATGACTAAAAGAAACAGCTCTTCAATCTATGAATATAAAATCACAATTATTAAACACTAGCCCCCAAATAACAAACCATTATTAATTATACAGTACCTGTAACACACAGCAAAATGGGCATATGCAGCTACAATCCAGTTGTGATGGCCGGCCACTATGAGCACCTTTCGTGGATCCACAGGAAATCCTATTGATTTTAGAAAAGGAAATGTTTCATATTCTAAAGCAAGGGCTGGCAAACTATGGCCCACAGGCCAACTCCCGTCCTCTACCTGTTGTCATAAACAAAGCTCTGTTGGAGCACAGCCACGCACATTTGTTCACATATTGTCCACGGCTGCTGTCATGCTACAATGGCAGAGTTGAGCAGTTCTGACAGAGCCCGAATGGCCCACAAAACCTAAAATATTTACCATCTGGCTCTTTACATAAACAGTTTGCCAACCCCTGTTCTGAAGATTTAGAGCAAACAGAAGATCAGATACTTTTTCAATAAAAATTATATGTTAAATGAGACTTTTCAAGATATAAATAATAAATTTGAATTAAAAAGAGAGGAGGCAAAAATTACACCTTTAAAAATAATTACTCAATATCACCTAGAACTATGAACATACATATTTTTCTTTTTCTATTCACGTAGTCTTTGCTTACCTAGCCTAACAGTCTCTTCTCCAGTTCCAGAGAGAACAGGCTGGGTACCATTTCCCCGAGCTTCACCTTCTGTAGAATTCAGTCCATTCCTAGAATCAGCAGAGGACCTAGTTGTGTTGTTTATTTTACGACTAGGAATACCTATAAAAGGAAATAAGAAGATAAATTTATTTCTCAGTTCACCTACCAAAAATTAAAAATTTCACATTGTAACAAAAAAACATAAAAATGTAAATTTCATTATAGCCAAAATATATTTTCCAATATAGCAATTGATTGCAAATAATTTAATTAACAAAGAAAAACCACAACAAAATGAAAATGAAAAAACAATAAAATTCTTTCAACAGATTTCTGGTATTTGCCATGTTATGTATAATGAATAAGATTAAGATTTATCATATTATACTCCATTTTTACCTAGCTCTAGGTTATACTGAAATCAATCATTAATTCATTCAATCTGTGGTGACCAATCTTTATATTCATGGTACAGTTACTAGGTTTAAGGTACTATGTACTAATTTAAACTGCTTTAAAGATGAACTGCCTCATACTTTTAAACATCTTTTACTTGGCAGAGAATCTTTTTTGGAACGAAATCTTGCTCAGAAGCCCACTGCCACACAGGTAACAGCAGAACTCTTCTAACTAACTGAAGTGGGGCGGAGATGACATTGCGCCTCCCCTGCCTCTGTCCTGTACGATGACATCTCTCTGCAGGCTCCTGGGGTTCTACAAAAAGGGGACTGACAACCAGTGCTCTAACACAGGGGTCAGCAAACAACGGGCCATGGCCAAATCCAGCCTGATGGCTGTTTATATAAATAAAGTTGGATTGGACACAGTCGCATCCATTCATTTCTGCAGTGTGTATGGCAGAGGTGAGTAGTTGCCATAGAGATCCAGCTCACAAGCCTATCTGGCCTTTACCGAAAAAGTTTGGCCCATCCCTGCTCTAACATAGTATGACTTCAATTAAAATTAAAGTTCTCACGATTTCTAGTAGATTTATAAATGAGAAACTCAATAATTAAGTAACAGATCTTCCTTCTTCCTATTTACACATGTGTATAAACATATTTGCTTAACACTTATTTGTATATACTTGCTTAATGATAATAAGAATTTTTAAAAAGACTAAATAAATAACGCAGAAGTACCTGGTGGAGGCAAGTAACCATGGAAAAGGACACTGCCACAAGATGAGCGCTCCAATTCTTCACATAAGAGAAGCCTTCTTACTAAAAACATTTCAAAGCAAACTTGTCAAGAGTACATGCAAACAGAAAAATAGTACTCCATTTTTATTTTCTCTAGTTAAAGAGGATGGGGAAAAAAAGGAAAATGTTTAAGTTATATCAGTTGATAGTATCCTTTTACTATGAAAATCCACAAAAAGTAAGCACAGAACTAGTCCATCAAAAGTTAGGACCTAGTATAAATCACATTTCATTTGGGTAAGTTTAGTGCACAAAGGGTAAAATCATAAACACAAAATATTTGGAGAACACATACCTAATGGAGTGATTCCATAAAATTCTGCTTCATGCCTGAGAACGTTAATACTCACTCCCCTACAAAGAAACAAACAAACGATGTAAATCCTCTAACAATGGCAACTTGGATTATCATCTGAAGCAAAAGTACTCAGTTCTTAATGTGAACAAGATCATGAGGCTTTAAAACAGTTTTCTCCTAAGATCCTTAATCATATGAAAAAGTCTAAATTAAAAATCCGCACACCAAAACATTTTCTTATTTAAAAACTATTCACACATAGATGAATTGGGTGACTAAAGGAGAGATTAGTGCTTTATAGGGTTAGTACAAGTAAATTATCAAGAAGTATCTAATAAGGCAAACAGGAGTGGAAATCATTCTTACATGGCATTAATTGCTTTTAACTTTTTATCAGAATTATTTCTTTTTTTTCCTCCCCAAAGCCACAGTACATAATTATATATTCTAGTTGTAGGTCCTTCTAGTTCTTCTATGTGAGCCACCGCCACAGCATGGCAACTGACAGACGGGTGGTGTGGTTCCGTAATCAGGAAACAAACCCAGGCCACCAAGGCAGCGCGAGTGCCGAACTTTAACCACTAGGCCATCAGGGCTGGCTCTTCTTTTTTGGTTTAATGAAGTATAGTTGACATACAATATTATATTAGTTTCAGGTATACACATTGTGATTAACATTTATATGATTCACCATTTATATACATTATGGAATGATTACCACAATAAGTCTAGTAACCATCTGTCACCACACAAAGTTATTTACAATATTATTGACTATACTCCCTATGATGTATACTACATCCCTGTGACTTATTTATTTTATAACTGGAAGTTTGTACCTCTTAACCCCCTCACCTATTTTGCTCAACCCCCCCCACTCCCTTCCCCTTGGTTCCTTGTATCTATGAGTTTGTTTGTTTTGTTTAGTTTTTTAGATTCCACATATAAGTGAAATCATTTGGTATTTGTCTTTATCTGTCTAATTTCACTTAGCATAATACCCTCTAGGTCCATCCATGTTGTCACAATAGCAAGATTTCATGCTTTTTTATGGCTGAGTAATATTTCATTGTATATATATATACACACATCTTCTTTATCTATTCATCTATTGATGGACACTTAGGTTGCTTCCATATTTGGCTACTGTAAATAATGCCGCAATGAACATGGGGTGCAGATATCTTTTCAAATTAGTGTTTTTTCTTTTTCTTTGGATAAATTCCCACAAGTTGAATTGTTGGATCATATGGTAATTCTATTTTTAATTTTTTGAGGAACCTCCATAATGTTTTCCATAGTGGCTGCACCAATTTACATTCCCACCAACAGTGCACGAGGGTTCCCTTTTCTCCACAACCTCTCCAACACTTGTTATTTGTTGTCTTTTTGCTAACAGCCATTCTGACAGGGATGAGGTGATATCTCATTGTGGTTCTGATTTGCATTTCCCTAATAATTGGTGATGTTGAGCATCTTTTCATGTACCTGTTGGCAATTTGTAAATCTTCTTTGGAAAAATGTCTATTCAGGTAAGCATGATCACTTTTGATCCATTTTTGTATACCTCACACAGTGCCTAGCATGGTACTTGTACATAAATTATGCAATAAATATTTGTTGAATGAATAAATTCAGATAAACTGACTCCCTCATCAACAGAAATCAAAAATAAAAGCAAAATAGAAAGTAGGGGAAAAACAGACCAGCCTTAGGAAAGGCTATGTTATCCAGATGAAGATGTGAGAGTATAGTTAAATAAAATGAAAATAACAAGTAAAAAGAACGAAGCTTAAGTGTTTACAATACTAACGATTCCTTTTAGACTTTAGCTACAGTATGTCCTTACTTCAAAAATACTGCCTGGGCAGAAATGAGAGATGGCATCACTATAGATCCCCAAGAAATTAAAAGGACATTATAGGAACACTATGAACAACTCTATACCCACAAATTTGATAACCTAGATGAAACGGACCAATTCCTTAAAAGACACAATCTGTCAAAACTCACACAAGAAGAGATGATCTGAATATGCTTGCATCTATTAAAGAAATTGAATCAATAATTAAGAATCTTCCAAAACAGAAAGCACCAGGCCAAGGATTCCCTCTTCCAAACACGTAAGAAAGAAATTACACCAATTCTCTATAGTCTCTTTCAGAGGACAGAAGCAGAAGGAATACCTCCTAACTCATTTTATGAGGCCCACATTACTGTAATACCAAAACCAGACAAAGACATTACAAGAAAACTACAGACCAATACCTCAAGAACATAGATGTGAAACTCTTCAACAAAATATGAGCAAAGTGAATCAAACAACGTACAAAAAGAATTATACACCACACCCAAGTGGGATTTATCCCAGGTACCCAAGGCTGGTTCAACATTCAAAAATCAATGTAATCCACCACATCAACAGGCTAAAAAAGAAAAATCACATGATCACATCAACAGATGCAGAAAAAGCACCTGACGAAATCCAACACCCATTCATGATAAGAACTCACAGTAAATTAGGAATAGAGAACCTTCTCAACTTGATACACACTACCTAAAAAAAAACCTTACAGCTAACATCATATTTTATGGTGAAAAACTTGAAATTTTCCCACTAAAATCAGGTACAAGGCAAGGATGTCCCCTCTCAACACTCCTTTTCAACATGATACTGGCAATCCTTACAAATGCAATAAGGCAAAAAGGAAATAAAAGGCATACGGATCAGGAAGGAAGACATAAAATTACTGTTTCCAAATAATATGATCATCTATGTAGAAAATCCAAAAGAATCAATAAAAACTTCTGGAACTAAGAAGCAATTATAGCAAAGTTGTATGATACAAGGTTAATGTACAAAAGTCAACTGCTTTCCTATGTACCAATAATGAACAAGTAGACATTGAAATTAAAAACACAATACCATTTACATTACCACCCCCAAAAATGAAATACTTAGGTATAAATCTAACAAAATATATACAAGATCTGTATGAGGAAAACTATTAAAACTCTGATGAGCAAATCAAAGAACTCTAAATGGAGAATATTATTCCATGTTCATGGAGAGAAAGACACAATATTGGGCCGGCCCGATGGCATAGTGGTTAAGCTCACACGTTCTGCTTCGGCAGCCTGGGGTTCACAGGCTCAGATCTCAGACGGGGACCTATGCACTGCTCGTCAAGCCATGCTGTGGCAGGCGTCCCACACACAGAGAGGAAGATGGGCACAGATGTTAGCTCAGGGACAATCTTCTTCAGCCAAAAGAGTAAGACTGGCAACAGATGTTAGCTCAGGGCTGATCTTCCTCACACTCACACACACACAAAATCCAAAAAATAAAAAAAGACAGACACAGTATTGTTAAGATGTCAGTTCTTCCCGAACTGATCTAAGATTCAATGCAATCCCAATAAAAATTCTAGCGAGTTATTTTATCAATATTGACAAACTGATACTAAATTTTATATGGAGAGGCAAAAGACCCAGAATAGCCAACACAATATTAAAGAAGAACAAAGTTGGAGGACTGCCAGTGTAACCGGACTGCAGAGTCCTATCGCCCAGGTTCTCGGGTCAGTTTGAGAGAGGAATTGAGACATCGACACAATGGCAACAGCGAGCAAGCAAAGATTTATTAGAGGAAAGGTCAGATACACTCCAAGTGAGGAGCGGGCAGTGCCAGAGAACGCATCTGCCTGTGTCTTGGGTTAGCTTTATTTTTATTTGGGCTGTTTAGAAGGGAATTAGCATTATCTGGCTATCTGCCAATAATGGTTTTTCCTCCACTCACAAGTCGGGAGGGGGAGTTCTTGACCTTCTAGGGGAAGCTCTGGAACTGTCATGGCAGTCATGCCCCAGGGAAGGGGGGCTAATGCATATGGAATTTGTATGTAAATTAAAGAAAGGTCAATGTCCTCTAGAGGTGCATAGCAGAGGCTCTGTATGTGCTGTTTGTGCACTCGTTATTTTTACTGTGATGGTTGGTGGCCTCAGACTCCGGTGGTGGCACCAGGCAGGTCTCAGTTCCCCTTTATCTGTATCTTGTAGGATGCCAGCAAGACGCTCCACTGATGCAGCAAGGTCTCTAGCCATGATCCCCCGCTTATGTCTGGATGCCAGTAAGATGCTCCACTGATGCAGCAAGATCTCCAACTACGATCCCCCACTCATGTCTACCTAGCTACCTATCTCACCCGTACCCAACACCAAGATTTACTATAAAGCTATAATAATCAAGACAGTGTGGTATTAGTGAAAGAAAAAATAATCTGAAAATGCTACATACTGTATCACTCCAAGTATACACCATTTTGGAAAAGGCAAAATTATGGAGATAATAAAAAAATCAGGACCAGCCCAGTAGCTTAGCAGTTAAGTTTGCATGTTCCGCTTCGGCGGCCTGGGGTTCACCAGTTGGGATCCTGAGCACGGGCGTACTCACCATGCATCAAGCCATGCTGAGGCAGCGTCCCACATAGAAGAGCTACAACTCTACAATTACGATATACAACTACGTACTGGGGCTTGGGGGAGAAAAAAAAGAAAAAAAGAGGAAGACTGGCAACAGATGTTAACGCATGGCCAATCTTCCTCAAAAACAAAAAAGATCAGTGGTTGTAGGGGGTGGAGATCAATAGGCAGAGCACAAAGAATTTTCAGGGCGGTGAAATACTTTGTATGATATTATAATGATGGACACATGTCGTTATACACTTGTCCAAACCCAGAGAATGCACAACACCTAGAGGGAACCGTAAGGTAAACTATGGACTTTGAGTGATTATATTTATATGTGTCAATGTCGGTTCACCCTTGGCAAAAATGTAGCACTCTGGCAACTGATGTTGATGATGGGGGAGGCTATGCATGTGTGGGGGCAGGACATACATGGGAAATCTCAGTACCTTCCTCTCAACTTTGTTGTAAATCTAAAATGGCTCTAAAAAGAAGTCTTAAAAAAAAACAAAGAAAAAAAAAATTCCCTGGGATTTTTAATAAACATATGCAATTGCAATATTAAATTGCTTTTATTTGTGAAATTGGTTGTGACTAGCTTAACATAACAACAGTTACAACTTTCTTATTCTATTTCAAAACCATTTGTGCTAACAGCACAGTAGTACTGGCTAATTACAAGGTAGCTCAGGACATACACACGTTCTTGAGGAGCTCCAGTCTGCTGGGGAGGACAGGCAAACACACATGGTTACGCCAATACTGTGTGATAGGGGCAACACGAGAATTCTATACAAGGAAAAGAATTAGAACATAGCATTTTTTTTTAATTCCTTCCCATCTTCTTTTGGGAAGAGAATTTTAATTTGCTACTAAAGAGAATTTTAATTTGCTACGCCTCTTTAAGTGAAATAAGGCAGCAATTTGTAAGAAAAGCAGTCAGTAAAGACAGATATTTACACTAACTCTGCCTTTCATGGGTTATCTAGTTGTGGATTAGTGGCAAGGACACTGATTAGAAGTAAATTTATTCTTCAATCAAATGCTATGTGGCAAAATAATTTTACTCAAGAATTAAGTAGTTAGTAATACTTCCCACCTCTACCAAATCCCAGGCGAAAAACCAGACAAACAAAAATCCCAACAAATCTTATTCATTCAATAAATATCTACTGAGCAGGTACTATATGCACTGTTATAACACTGGGAATACAGCAGGAAACCAACCAGACAAAAAGAATCTTTGCCTTCAAGGAGCTCATATTCTAGTGAAGATAAGCCAAAAATTATATAATATTATAAAGAGGCAGCTCAAATAAACAATCAGAATTTTAAAAAGCTGTATCTAAAAAAATGTTAATAAATCTCTTGTGAAAGTTCACTAAGAATACACGAAATAAAAGAACAATAAAACAAATTGTATTCCTACAATGAGCCTGTGGCAAAATTAAAGAAATAGTTTAAATGGTCATTCATTTACCCACCAAAAAAAAAAAAAAAACCCCCATGTACTGACTCCCTACTATGCATCAAGCACCATGCTAGATCCTGGGGATGTATAGGGCTCACCCTTCTGGAATTTAAAGTGTGACGGAAGACAGACAGCTGAAAGAGCAGTAAGTGTAATAAACACTGTGGTAGTGTCAGCACAGGAAACCATGAATATCTGTATTAAGTGGAGACAGCAGGGATCACTGCAGAAGCCAGGATTAAGCGAAGAGCAGAGAGAGCTGACAGTGCTGAAGCAAGAGAAATGAAGCAGGGGCCAGATCACAGATGGCCCTAAGAAACACGATCAGAATACCAAAATCCGCAACCATCAAGTCAGTAACATATTAAATGTGGGTTTTTTAAGCAGAGGAGTAGCCAGATGAGGTTTATATTTTTGGAAGATAATGTTGACTACCACGTGAAAGTGAATTGGAGGGATGCAAGGATGAAGGCAGGAAACGGGGTTTGGAAGCTGTTGGAGTATTCGAGATGAAGAGATGATGGGGGCCTAGATCTATGAGAGTTTAATTCCAAGGAAACTTTTAAGCCAAATAGTCTTGGGAGAAAAAAAAAACACTTTTTCTTCATAAAATATACCAAAAACACATCTATCAATAAGAATTTACTTAAAAGGATGGATTTCTTACCTTAAGTCTAGTTCTTTTGTCCGAAGAAAATTTAAAATGGGTGCGAATGCTGCTGGATCTCTATCAATAAATATCTGTAAATAAAGAACTGTTTTATTTTCAAATTATAAATAAAACTTTTCACTTCAATATCCGTAACACCAAGTCAGAGAACAAAGACTGATTTATTTATATACTGTATTTCCTTGATTCTACTCTTAAATTTTTTTTTGGGGGGGGAGGAAGGTCAGCCCTGAGCTAACATCCATGCCAATGCTCCTTTTCTTTTTTTTGCTGAAGAAGACTGGCCCTGGGCTAATATCTGTTCCCATCTTCCTCCACTTTATATGGGACACCGCCACACCATGGCTTGATAAGTGGTGCTTCGGTGTGCACCTGGGATCTGAATCCGGGCCATCAGTAGCGGAGCACATGCACTTAACCGCTACTCCACGGGGCCGGCCCCTCTACTCTTAAATTTTAATGTTTCTAACACTGGAATGCAGTTATAACTGTGTACATTTAATGTAACATTGTCTTTTTTTCCTTGAAAAGCTATTATTAGACTGATGATATTTTAATGTGTAGGACAATGGTATCTACTAAGTCAGTTTTCTCATTTCTGTTTACTTACATCTTTGGTAGAAGTGATACCCAAAATAAAAGTTTTATCTGAAATATCCTAGAATTCAATAAATACTTTGAAAACATTATGCATAAATAATACTTTCTTATATTGTCTGATTATTAATTATTGGTGAAAGTGATTGTGACTTACATAATCTGTGATTCATAGGTGAATCATTAAAACAACAATGTACTTTTACAGCACACACAGGGGTAATCAAGAAAAGTAAATACTGCATGCTGCTGTCAACACTGGAAAAGAACACCATTCTCATAACACTTTTACATCCCTCTATCTCAATTTCCTCAAGGGTGTGGGAGGTGGGTTGGGATGATGACAAAAAAACATTTTTTAAAAATAACAAATACAGCACCACAGAATACATGAGGGGAAAATAAAATGCTTAAAAACATGAAATACATGATTGATAACTTTTTACAGGCATGTGTACCAACACTATCTTGAATCAATTACAAATGCCCTAACCATAAAACTGAATACTTGTGAAAGCTTACATAAGTCAATTAGACAGGGGAATGAGAGCAAATAATAAAACTCTTTTTACTATGATCAATTATTATACATAGCCAGTGAGCTTCTTCTAGCTTCATCAATTCCTGCTTTTGTTTTTATTAGAACCAATCGGAAGCTGAAGAACCACAGATGTGTGGCGATCTTATTACTAATGTCTTTTTCATAATCTCCCACGGACATACCTGCTTTTGCTGCTTTATTTCATCTGCAAGTCTCACCATAGCAAATAAACACTTCTGGTCACTTTGGTGCCTCCAAACAGAAAGCCCTTTTGTTTTTGGGAGCACTAGACACTGACTTTACGCACTATAACTGCTTTTTAAACGTATAAACCAATTTTTTTGCACTGAAAAGAGTTCTTTACTTCCCTCTCTCCACCACTGATGACAAGGTCTTAAAGTTATTCTCCAAGATAAAAACTTGGAAGACTTCAGTAATTTTGCAACATCTTGCCATTCCAATTCAATATCAAAATATTTTAGTATTTACATTCATCTATTTACTGTTCAAGTTTTAATTATTGATTAAAATCACGATTTCCTCTATTAACAATGTAAGCTTATATCCTACAATTTCTCTAATCATGCATACTTAAATTGCCTTATGCAGTATTCCCTGTTTACAGTTGTCTTCTATAAATACAGAAACACTCTATACATGACAAGAAATAAAAAAGTTTAAATACATATATGTCACTTTCATTCAGTGGTTATTAAAGTTTTAGCTTTTCTATCTTCTTAGAGTCACTATATAATAAGGATCAAGCATTATAAGCAAAATTACTTTAATTTAGAAATATGCATCAACATTATTATACTCACAGCACCAGTTTCATCCCGAAGCGTTGAAATTCTTCCACTCAGCAAACTAGAAGTCATTAACAATAAGCTAGAGTTAGTTTTTAAAATCTGAGTATGAATAAATGTTCTAATTCTTCATCAAATGTCAAAGGCCAATATAAATGAGTCACCCTCTCCAAAGTAAAATTTTAAAAATTCTATTTTAAGAGTTAAGATTTTTTATTCAAGAAATAAAAATATTCATGTAACAGACAAGGAAAATTTTTATTATTTTGATAAATAACAAATGCATTAAAAATGGTACTAAAGAATTATATGAAATACCTGGAAAAAAAAGAGTCTGGAATCCACATAAGAGTTTGTCTTGAGGTACTAAATCTGCAATTGAAAATTATCTGGTATTATAAAGTAGGACATGATTTGAAATTTCAATGTTAGTTCACTTGCTTTAATATGCTGGCCAATGATTTACAAGTTTGTTGCATAGCTATATGAGTTATATTTATTACATTTAATATTTTTAAATTTTGCTACTTTCAATTCAGAGTTAAGATTATTCAAAGAACTCTCAACAAAACCAATTAACTCACTGACATCTAATGCTTCCTAAAATATGACTGTCCAGCATGTCAATCTGCTGAAGAATCAACAATTAGCCCATCCCACGAAGTCTAAACTTCTCAACATAACATTCAAAATTATACTCAGGTCCCCTTTCATCTCTCCAACACAAACTGTTTTTCCTTCTAACAAAGAGTAGTTCTTAATATCCCAAACAATTCATGCTCACTGCCATCTCAGTATCTTGATTTACCCCAGCTAGACAGCCTCTGTCATGTCCCATAATCCAAGTCTAATCCATCTTGGTTGATACCATTTAGGTTTTACCTTCTCTTTAATGGTGTTTCCAATAGTATCATTTTGAGCTCAGAGTAATTTCACTGTACAATATGCATTTAACACTTTATATGTAGTAGTGGGCTATCTGCAAGTGTTGCATTCATTCATTCAAAAGTCACTCAGTCAATACATCACTGTTTCAAGGTTAACTACCATTTGCTCAAGCCTGCTTATTACCACCAATGGGGGGAACTTTACCAAAGGACTGTGTCACAGACTGGGACAAAAAAATCAACAGCTACTGTAAACTGACATGACCAAGAATGCAATATAGGGCTCATACAGCCCAGCCCTTGTTGTCTGAATATTTTCATTTTAAAACTCATCACACTGAACTACTGTGTATTTTTTACTCTCTGTCCCCATCATCATGTATCTTCACCAGAAGAGAGCCTCACAGACCTTTACTCTCACTCTATATTCATTTTCTAGCATGATAAGACTGTTTTAAAGCAGTTCTTGTGCCCACTAAAGAGATTTAAGAAAGGAGTCAAACAGTTTATTCAAGAAAACATGGCAAATCTTCCCAAGTGTATTTCTTAGCAGAATCTTAGGAAAAAATGAGAAGCAGATTACAACTAGTCACAGGAAACTGACTAGGTCAAATAAATAAAAGGAAATCCAGTCAATGGTAAACTGAAGGATCTACTGCAAAACTGAATCACTCTGTTTCAGATGTCATCAAATTAACGCCATGTAAGGATAGCTTATAACTTCTAACCTTTCATGCTCACTGCTTATTCAGCAAATTGTTTGCCAAATACCTCAAATTTTGTGTTACTTGGAAAACTACACAGGTCTGCTTAAACTCGTATTAGCAATTTCAATTAAAATCAGCAGTTTGGGGTGGGTTTAGTAATCTTGAATTTCTGGGAAAAGGCACTGGACTCTTACCCCCACCAATTTTTTTTTTTCCAAACAGAGGACAGAAGGGAAAAAACCAACAGAGCTCTAAAACTAGTTTCAAATACGTCTTCATGAAAACTACGACATTTAAAATTACACATGACAAGCATAATTTTCTGCAAAATACATGAAAGCCTTTTCTATGTTTTTTATCTCATACAAATAGTGTGCCAAGGAAAAGGTCACGTGCAATCTGGTCTCAACAACAGTATTACCAATGATATTAGCATATCCATATTTAGTATACTCTATGCTATTTGCCTTCTACTAAATTAATTGGAAGCAATCTAATCAAAATTATTTATTCTGCAATGTTACTATTGATAGTGCTAATAATCCTTGCATTTCCCATTTATTACTTCAAATTCCTTTATCAAGCCTGTAAAGCTAGTACTATTATTGTCATTTTACATTTTAGGAAACTAAGCAATAAAAAATAATTTGCCCTAGGTTGCTGAGCTAGTTAGAGGTAACAGCTGGGAACTGGAACCCCTAACTGTCTGACTCCAAAGTTCTTTGTCCACGAGTCCCCCACTGGCTGGTCCCAGACATCTCTCATGCGGCCTCAAATCATACTTATTCTAAAAGAATTAATCACAAATTGAGTCATCTTGGGTTTCTTTCACTTCATTAGTTTGTTTTTGAAATAATGAATATTAACATCTCTAAATGAAGCCTCATCTTGTCTACTTTCTGAATCATCCCAAAGTGTTAAATAAATCATAAAAATTGGTCATTTCTATAACTCCTTTGAGTATGTCCATTTTCATCTCTCTCTCCTCTTGGAAGAAAAAAAAAAAGATCTTACCTATGGCATATGCTTCTCTGCTTACAATAAACTCTCCTTTTGAGTTTTATTCTATCACTTCAGAGCCCACTTCAATTCTGCACCACAGATGGTTCTCCCAGTGGCAATTCTTCAACTTTAAAGACAATCACATCAGGATTTTTTCTTTTACAATGTACTTAAGTGACTGTGTTAATCTGTTTTTTGCACAAGATATAGATGACTTCTAGATCCCTCCTAGCTCTAAAATGCTGCAACAGGCTATGATTCAAAGTAACTCAAGAAAATAGCCTTAGAACACTCTGAGTTGGATGTTCTGTTTTCTACAGGCCATATCATTACTTATAAACTATTTTATCCTAGCAATTCTAAAGTTTGTGCGGTTTTACTTTCTCATTCCTATGTAACAACTTTCACCTGTCTTCTAAATTGTTTAATCTAAAAATGTATTTATCTTATTTTGTCTTCTTTGCTAATACCACTTAGAAAAATTGAGAACCTGATCAACTCAAATTTCGTAAGTAATAAAACGTTCCAGCTCCAAAATAGCTGCCTTTTATACAAGGTAAAATTTTAAACTGAATCTACGGTCATTAACAAGAGTTCACTCATAATTAAGCCACTGGCTTTCAATATACAATAAATAACTACTGTTTAATTTTTATCATAATACTCTATGTCCTTTAGAATGCCTAATAAGAAATATACAACTGATAGCAATTAGAAACCAGTGTAGGGATTTTAAATGACTACAGTGTTAGTCTTTCGTATTAACACATTGAAGGCCTACTCTTGTAGGGTATCTCGTTTTTGCATCCGTAAGTTACCAAACCTGCAATATTTTCATGTGATCTCAGAAAAATATCCATTTCTTCCCTAAGATTGGTATACAGCGGCGATAACGATGTAATTTCTTAAACTATTAAACAGTTTTGCTTTGGGAGATGAGGGGAAAAAAAGAGCAGGGAAGGAAGAATTACTGTTTCTTATGTTGAATTCTTTAGGACACTTAGAAAACTATTACATGTTTAGAATTAAAACACTATACATTTTTATCAAAATGGTTCACATTGTTGCCATTTTGCATTTTCAAAAATATCGGTTAAAAGTCTTAGATGTTGAAAACCTTTCGTATTCTCGAGCACAGCAAAATATACTATATTCCACAGCATTTCATCGTGTTATCTCCCACCAAGCCTAACAGTCAACTACGCCGTCCTTCAAACAGAGCTGCACACTCCCATTTCTGAGAAGTGACTCAGAAGCCATAGCAAATCCACAGAAATATGATTTTTTTCCCCTAACAAGCTTAATAAAAGTCATAGAAACGCGTGGAAGGCCAGAGGAGCTTTCAGTCTGTTTACTACGAGTGCGCCACACGCTGCCAGCATCCAAAGCTTCCCAGAGCCAACTGTTCCAAGTGCAGTTCCTGGACACATCGCCCTGAAAGTTGATCCGATCCCTCAGAGCCGTGCACCAACAAACTCCGAAAATAAAACATGATGTCCTTCCCGCAAATCTACTGCACTCCCTCCACCGAAATTCTTCGAGATGACACACAGCCCTTAATGAGGCGTGGAAAAGAAAAGAACCCTGGACTGTTTCTCGGCCAAGCAAGCAGACACCTGGTTGACCGAAGAGAGAGGGAGGCAGGTTCGTGGGAAAGAGGCAAACCACGAAAGGCCAGGCTGCTACGAAATAAATTGCTCAAACACACTCCGAGGTTGGGTAGGGGAGGCTATATAATGTTCCTCCTCGCCGGGCACCTTAGAAAGCGGGAGGGACAAAGGTGGGCATCCCAGGATGGCGGCGACCCGGCCACAGGGGCCCGGCTCTCGGGGATTCCAGGAGGCCTCCCGCCTCCCCCTGCCCGGAGCCAAGGCTTCAGCGACCCGAGAGCCGCCCCGCGTTCTTCCCGCCTGGCGCGCCCCCCACGCTCCCGGACGCCGGGTCCCCGCCGCCTCACCTGGTGCCCCCCACGTTCAGCTGCACGATCTCGCCGCTGCCGGCCGCCGCCGCGCCGAAGCCGCCGCAGTGCCCTCCCGCCATCTCCGGCGGCTCCGGCCGCGCGCGCCGCCCTCCTTCCCCGGCCGGGGCCGCCGAGCCCGCGGCGGCGGGAGCCCGCGGCGGCGGCGGCGGCTGCAGGGCCAGCGGGGCGGCGGCGGCGGCCGGGGCGCGGGCAGCGCGCGGAGCCTCCTCCACCTTCCCGGCGGCCAGGCGAGGCTCTGGCGCGTCCGCCTCTCCGACGGCGCGCGAGGGCGGCCCGGGCTCCCCCTCTGGCGGCCTCCGGGCCGCCGGGCCCGGCGCGGCCTCTCCTCAGCGCTCGGCTGCCACGGACGCGGCCGCCGCACGCCGCAGCCCGCCCGGAGGAGGGGTCGCCGCTCGGGACAAAATACCGCAGCGCTCTCGCCTTCGCCGCGCCGCCGAGAGGGAGGGGGAGGAGGAAGGAAAGGCGGGGAGGAGCTTCCCGGCCGCGCGGAGCTGGCGCGCAGGGCGAGGGGAATGTGCTCCTGGCCCGGCGCCCGCCCGGACGGGATTTCTTCTCTCGCCTCGTCCCACGCTGGCCCAGCCCCCTGCCTTTTACATTTAAGAATTTCTAGCTCGAGGAGTCAGATTTCCCAGACTGAGGGCAAGTCTGGGCAAACTGTCCTCAGCATCTTTATTGTCTCTCTTCTCCACGTGGATTTGGGAGATGGAAGGAGTTTCCTGGAGGTAGTAGAAGTTGATGCCGAACTGTAAATAGTGCAACGGCAGGGGAAATTTGGGGATTTTAAAACTTTATAGCGCTTACAAACCCCTTACCTCCCCGGCTCCAATCTCATCCCTACTCCCAAGCAGTTTTTTTTTTTTTTTTTTTTTTTTGGTTAAGCATGGAAGGAAACAAGGCAAAAACAAACAAAAAAACTCCTAAGCTGTGTAGGGCAACAGGTTTCTGGAGTATAGTAATCACTCAACTAATGTTAGACACACACAAATACACGCAATTTTTAAAATTTGATTATCTTTGCTTTAAACAGTATATATTGGAACCCAAAACAGTAGTAGCTACTAAAATATGTTTTTTTACATTGTATATAATACCTGATGCCAGCTAACAAAAGCTAACAAAGACAGTGCATTATGTTTCCAAGTTCATCCCTCTGTAGTACTAAATTCTTAGCACGGATTGTGTTTTGTTATAGTTTTACCATAAGAATTCAAATTGAAGACCTACATGATGTTATGTTTTTATTTTCATTGTCATAATTTTTTTAAAAATCTCTGGTGGCAAATATACCAGTGTTGCAATGACTTTATCCAAATTTGGCTTAAAAGAGGATAGCAGTATTTATAGATATAAGATAAATATTATTTACCCCAGTTGATGATAATAATAAGAGCTAATTTGTATTTACTAGGGATTCATCATATGCTAGATGGTTTAGAAATTGTCTGTCATTTTTTTCTTCACAACTATTATTACACTATTTTAAAAATAGAAAACTGAGATTTTAAATGATCAGAAAACTTGCTCAACAATTCATGGCTGGCAGGGGCCGGCCCGGTGGTGTAGTGGTTAAGTTTGCACACTCTGCTTCAGAGGCCCAAGATTCACCCCCAAGATTCCAATACCGATCCCGGGCATGGACCTACACACTGCTCATCAAGCCATGCTGTGGCGGCATCCCATATACAAAATAGAGGAAGACTGGCACAGACGTTAGCTCAAGGACAATCTGTTACCTTAGGGCCAATCTTCCTCACCAAAAAAAAATTCATAGCTGGCAAGCGGCATAACAGGAATTTGAAGGCGGTTTGATTTCAGGGCCACTCTGCACTTTCTTATCTTCACTTTATACAGAGAAGATGAGTAACAGTTCAGATTCAGGTAGCAGCAAACTAAGAATCCCTCACATTTTACACCGTGTTAGCTGTCTTTGCTCTAACCGATAATATCTGCTTCTATCAGGATCTGAAACTTTGCTTTCAAATTTGCAGGATAGAATTAGGTGGTGAAAAGGCCATTTAATTTTCAGTAGGCCCGCATCTTGGAAGAATGTAAAAAAGCACTTGCTGACAGATTTTTGCCTTTAATGAATTTGAGAGTCAACTTGAAGTTAGACTAAGGCCTGTGATATTGTTGTTACGGAGCAATGGGCTCACTCTGCTGGCTGCAATCTGAGCTGATTAATCACAACGAGTTAGGGATCGAGAAACGAAGTTTTAATTCAATTAGCCAGCATACAGCATAACTGGGAAGATGGCAGACTAATGTCTCAAAAACCCATATTCAAAAATTACAGAATCTTGAGGCAGTTATACAGGGAAAATGGGCAGGAAGGAGACGGTCTGGGGATGTTGGTTTCCAAGTGTGAGGGGCTGCAGGCATAACATTGTTCCATTCTTCTGTCAGCTATGATGGATACCTTGTAGCTGTGTTTCCCGCTTGTGGTCAGCCTGTTGCTGGAGAGAAACTCATAGAACAAAGCTTTAATCTATCAAGCTATTGGGGAGTACATATGTAAGTGGAGGCCATAAATGAAGAGAGCCTGTGATTTATTTTTAGAGTACATGTAGAGCAGCAAGTAGTTACACAGAGGAGGAGCTGGGGCCATTTAGCGTAACAAGATGGCCTCACTTATGTTCACTGACGTTGTGACCTATAATAAGAAATATATGTTTGCTCTTCATCCTTGATTCTGGCACAGAGCTCCTAAAACCTTTGGAGTTTCCCACGAGATGAGAGCAATAACAGTTTCTTTTGTTATGTTAATGAGGTGACTTTTGGAGAGCATTTTAGGTAACCTGAGGATGGGGGATGGTTGCCAGGGGAACCAAGCATGTGATTAGCTGGTTGGAACTTTCAGTCCCACCATCTTGAACCTCCACCTGTGGAGAGGGGAGAGGAGCTGGAGGTTGAATTAATCACCAACGGCCAGTGACTTAATCAATCATGCCTATGTAATGAAGCCTCCATAAAAACCCAAAGAACAGGGTTTAGAGAGCTTCCAGGTTGGTGAGCCAGAACACTCTCATGTGTCAGGCTCCAAACTCCACGAGGTCAGAAGCTCCTTTGTGCCAGACCTTGCCCTGTGTGCTTCATCTGGCTGTTGATTTGTATCCTTTAATATTCTTCCCAATAAACTTGTAATCTAGTGAGTAAACTAGTTTTTCAGTTCTGTGAGCTGCTCTAGCAAGTTAATGGAATCTAAGGAAGGGGTCATGGCAACCTCTGATTTATAGCCAGTCGGGTTGGAAGCACAGGTGACAACTTGGGCTTGCAATTGGCATCTGAAGTGGAGGGCAGTCGTGTAGAACTGAGCCCTTAACCTGTGGAATCTCATACTTTCTCCACGTAGATGTCAGAATTGAGATGAATTGTACAACACCAACCTAGTGTCCAAGAATTGCTTAGTGGTGTGAGAACAACCCCACACACATTGAAATTGACCTTATAAATTAAAAAAAAAATTGTGAGAAGGCTTCTTGTCTTTCCTGAAATAAATAAATGAAACAATATTCATCTCATTGCACAATAATATTAATTATTAGCAAGACATCTCATTAGGAGAAGGAAGAGGTCTCACTATTTTATAAAACAAATGGTCATGACTTCTTGATGTGTCCAAATCAATGTGAGATGTATCTGAAGGGATTTCTTACTCATTAAACTTAAAATTAGTACATGATTTACTTTTTAAGAATAAATTGGAACACTTAACAAACTCAAAGACAGACAGCAGAATGAGAAAAAATATTTGCAATATCTATCAGAGAAATGATTAAAATTCCACAGCATACGATTGTATGTATATCATTTAAAAAATCAACTGAGAAAACAAAAAATGAAAAATATAGAAAGTATATCAATAGGCAAGTAGTGGAATAATAACCACTAAAAACACCAAAATATTTATTCAAACAACAGAAAAAGATGTAATTTTCACTCAAGAGGTTGGCAAAAATTAAGAGTTTTGGTAAAATCCAGTGTTGAAATGGCCGTGCGCATGCATTGTTCATTGGAGTTTGAATGGGTACAGGGTTTTTGGAGGACAACTCAAGAGTATCAACATTTTAAATGTACATCCTCTTAACCCAACACTTCTCTTCTAGGAATATGTCTTATAGACATATTACACATGTGCATATCAAGAAGTGCATATTCATTGTGCAGTGTTATAATAGCAAAATCTTAGACTCAATCAGAATGTTCAGCCATAGAGGAATGATTTAAAAGATGGTGTTGCATATTATGACTATTATGGGGCAAATCTATATGAACTTGTTACCAGCACATCGGGTCCTTGTCGTTCCCCAGGATGGAAATCAAGAGAGACAACAAACGGGAGTAGGAAAGTAAAAGTTTATTAGCTTGTGCACAGGAAAGGCACAAGGGAGCCAATGGGGAAAGGAAAGGGGCAGGTGACTGGCTCCTTAGGGAGCGGGATTGTGGGGTTTTATTAGACAAAGGCTGGGGAGGAGTGCCTGGTTATGGCATGTAGGGGTGGGGTTGTACTTGCACCTGTGCTGCCTCATAGCATGCTACATGTATTATTAGCATGCTAGCTCTCCACCCCTGGGTGTGATTTTTACTATGCTAATGGGGCTAGGGTCATCTTCAGTAGACTCCTGCGTGCTAGGGCACATGCGTAAGCCTGGGAAAGTCCCGAATGTGGATTGTGGTTGTCTCTATCTGATTCTCTTAGCTTGCTGATTGATTAGGGGCCTTATCTTGTTAGGCCAGGGGCCTTGCGGATGACCCTGGCTCCTTAGGCTGCTTTCTGTCTCAAACTGACCAGGCAAGGACTCCGAGTATATTTTTTAGTGAGGGAAAAAATCAGGTTACAGTACAAAAGGAGGACAATCTCATTTATTAAAAAAAAGCAAAACTGAAATCATATGTCTATATCCACTAATATTTCTATATAAAGTATACACATGAAACAGAAGAAATATTACCTCTAGAGCAGTCATTAGAATCATGAGAAGGCAGCAGTAATGAACAGAGATAGAACCTTTTCACTCTATGCATTTTCATACTGTTGAAATTGTTTACAATGTTTTTATTCATGTATTACTTGTATGTATGCATGTGTAAATAAATAGAGTGCATTCAAGATTGTCCCCATGACAGCTTTTTAAATTTAGTAATGTTATTTGAATATTTATGCATGTAAAAATATAAATAAAATATTATTTAAATAACATTACTTTTTTAGTGGACATGTTGAATTTGAGGTGTCTTCCAATTCACTGGAGATCGATATTTGGTCCTACCGCACATGATTAGAATTCACCTCACACCACATGCAAGTCCTGCAAGTTTGACAACATCTGAACTGGTCTACACCCTGCTCCATGAGATAAGACCACTGAAATATACATTTGGTTATTTAGATGATCAAAATATATTTCTCATATATATTTAGTCTTCATCCACTATTCCTGGTTCACAGCTGCTAAATCGCTTCCTGCGTGAAGATGAACAATGAGAGCATCTTTTGTCATAATATTTGGTCTCTTGTCCTCAGTTCTTAAAATCACTTGAGAGGCATAAAGGTGAAATGGGTGTCTTGTTATTCATAGCAAGTCCCTTTCCACCACAACTGGGTTTATGTTAATGAGGTGACATTCGGAAAGCTCCTAAGGGTGGGGGCTGGTTGCCAGGGGAACCAACCATGAATAGAGGGTTGGAACTTTCAGTCCCACCCTGATTACTGGGGAGGGGAGGGGGTGGAGGTTGAATTAATCACCAATGGTCAATGATTTAATCAATTGTGCCTATGTAATGAAGCCTCCATAAAACCCCAAAAGGTCAGAGTTTGGAGATCTTCCAGGTTGGTGAACACCTGAAGATTCCAGGGGAGAGGCATGCTGAGAGAGGTCATGGAAGCTCTGCTCCCTTTCCCTCTACTTTGCCCTATGCATCTATTCCACCTGACTGTTTCTGAGATATATCCTTTGATAATAAACCCATAATCTAGTGAGTAAATGGGTTTCCTGAGTTCTGTGAGCTGCTCTAGCAAATTAATTGAACCCAAGGAGGGAGTCACAGGAACCTGTGATTCATAGCCAGTTGGTCAGAAGTACAGATAACAACCTGGATTTGCAACTGGCATCTGAAGTCCAAGGGCTGAGTCATGGGAACCTCCAACTGTAGCCAGTCAGTCAGAAGCACAGGTAACAACCTGGGCTTGCAATTGGGATCTGATGTAGAGGACAGTCTTAGACTGAGCCCTTAGTCTCTGAAATCTGATGTTACCTCCAGGTAGGTAGTGTCAGAATTGAGTTGAATTGTAGGACACCCAGCCAGTGTCCAAAGAATTGCTTGTTGGTGGCAGGGAAACCCCCACTCCCCCCACAGTGGAACTGAGTGCAGAACCCCTTAACAGATATTCAAGTGAGATGCTGAGTAGGCAGTTGTACAGAGAAGTCAGAATTTTGGGAAAGAGATTCAAACCAAAATGCTCTTGTCTTTACTGAAATAAAACTTTGGGAATTAGCGGTATAGAGAAGGCTTTTAGAGCCATGGGACTGCCTGAGATCACAAGGGCGAGAGTGTAGAATGAGACAAGAATAGGAGTCAGGAGGGAGTCCTTGACTATCCAATACTAGGAGATTGGGAGGAGAAGATGATCCAGCCAAGGAGATAGAAAGTCGTACTAGCAAATGGAGGAAAATCAAAGGAGTATGGGGTCCAGTGAGATACTAAGTCAAGTAAAATAAGGACTGAGACTTGACCATTGGATTTAGCAACGTGAAGGAAATTGGTGACCTTGTAAGTAAGGGCAGTTCTGATGTAGTGATGGGAGAAACAGGATTAGTGTGGTTTTGCCATAAAGATGAGTAAAGAAATGGACAGCAGCAAGCAGGGGAAATAAGGCCAAGAGAAGGCTTATAAAGATGGTAAAAAAATAACCACATGCTGGTGGAAACCATTCAGTAGAGAGCAAAAACTGGCAATGCAAGAGAGGCAGAAGATAATTATTGGAGTTATGTCTTTGGACATGTGAAGGAAGATGATATCTAGCCAAAAGAAATTGAGTCACAAGGAGGATGGGTAATTTGCTCAGTGTTTGCTATTGCCATTGTTATTGCTATTATCTTCTAACTCACTCTAAGTGAAGACACACTCATTATTTGGGTATGACCCTAATGATATACTCAACATATCAGATTTTAAAACCACAAGCTTGAGACTACAAACAATAGGGAAAACTATCTTCTCTCCGTGTTTCTTCCTACTGCTCTACTCCATTCCAGGTGCACTGGCCACCTTGTTATTATTCCAACACATCAAATATGCTCCTGCTCCAGGGCCTTGCACCTTGCTTTTCCCTCTGCTTATGAAGTTTTTCCTTGAGACAGCTGAAGGGCTCACTCCTTCAGGACTTTGCTCAAATACCACCTTATCGGAGAGGCCTTCATCCTTCTAAGTCAGCAATGGAAACAAAATAGAGTCATAAAAAAAAACTCGATTAATCCAAAAGAAGGTATAAGAAGAGAAGGCAAGAACAAAGAATAGACGAAACAAATAGAAAACAATTGACAAGCTGATAGATTTAAACCCAGCCATACCAATAATTACACTAAATGTAAATGGTCTAAACACTCCCACTAAAAGGCAAGATTTGTCAGACTGGGTAAAAAAACAAGACCTACCTATATACTTCCTAAATGAGATCTTTTTTAAATATAAAGTCACAAATAAGTTAAAAGTAAAAGACTGAGAAAAGATGAACCTTATGTAATGGACTGAATGTTTGTGTCCTCTCCCAAATTCATATGTTGAAATCCTAACTCAAAATGTGTTCATATTAGGAGATGAGGCCTTTGGGAGGAAATTAGGTCATGAGAGTGGAGCCCTCATAAATGGGATTAGTGCTCTTATAAAAGGGACCACAGAGAGCTCTCTTGCCCTCTTTCTGCCATGGGATGATACAACTGAGAAGATGGCAGTCTGCAACCCAGAAAAGAGACCTCATCAGAACCCAACCATGCTGGCACTCTGCTCTCAGAATTCCAGCCTCCAGCACTATGAGAAATAAATTTCTGTTGTTTATAAGCCACCCATGGTGGCTATGGTAGTTTGTTAAAGCAGCCCAAACTCACTAAGATACCATGCTAACACTAGTCAAAAGAAATCTAGAATAGATATATTAATATCAGACAAAGTAGATTTCAGAGTAAAAAATATTACCAGAGATAGAGAGATAATTTCATAATGATTAAGGAGTCATGTCATTAAGAAAACATAACAATCAAAAACATTTATACACCTAATAACCGAGCTTAAAAATGCAGGAAGAAAAAACTGATAGAACTGCAAGGAGAAATAGACAAATCCACAATTACAGACAGATGCTTCAATATCCCTCTCACAATAATCGATTGAACAAGTACATGGGAAATCAGTAAAGATATAGAAGATTTGAATAATACTATCAACCAACATAACCTGTTGATATTTATAGAACATTCCACTCAACAACAGCAAAAGGCACATTCTTTTCAAGTGCTTATAGAACATTTACCAAGATAGACCATATTCTGAGCCATAACACAAGTCGCAATAAATTTACAAAGATTCAATTTATACAAATTATGGTCTCTGGCCACAGCGCAATTATATAAGAAATAAGTAACAGAAAGATATCTGGAATATCCCAAAATATTTAGAAACTGCATAACAGTTCTAAATAATGTGTGGATCACAGGGAAATTAGAAATTGTTTGCAATGAAAGTCTTTTGAAACTGAATATCAAAATTTATGGGTTACTACTAAAGCAATACTTAGAAGAACTATTTGGCGCTCAGCTTATATATTAGAAAAGAAGAAAGTTCTAATATCAATGACCTGAGGGTCAACCTTAAGTAACTACGAAGTGAAGAGCAAATCACACTCAAAGTAAGCAGAAGAAAGAAAATAGTAACGATCAAAGTGGAAATCAATGAAATAGAAAACAGAAAAACATAACCAAAATTGATCTTTGAGAAGATCAATTAAATTGGTAAACCTGTAGACACACTGACCAGGAAAAAAAAGAGAAGATGCAAATGACCAGTCTCAAGAATGAGAGAGGTGACAAAACTACTGATTATACAGATATTAAAGGAAAATAGGAGATATTATGAAAAACTTTATGCCAATAAATATGATAACTTTTATGAAATGGACAAATTCCTTGAAAAACACGAACTACCTAGAATCAAGAAGAAATAGATAACCTGAATAGCTCTATTTCCATAAAAGAATTTGAATTTGTAGTTTAAAATCTTCCCACAAAGAAAACTCGAGGAACAGATGGCTTCACTGGTAAATTCTACTAATATTTAAGAGAGAAATAATATCAATTCTAAAATCTCTTCCACAAAACTTAAGAATAGGGAAAAATTTCCAACTCATTCTCTGAGGCCTGCATTACCTGGATACCAAAACCAGAATAAGACATTACAAGTAAACTACAGACCAATCTTCATGAACATAGCTGCATAAAAGCTTAACAAAATATTAGCAAACTGAATCCAACAAAATGCAAAAAGAATAATATATCCATGATGAAGTGGGGTTTATCCCAGGAATGCAAAGTTAGCTTAGCATTTGAAAATCTATCACTGTAATTCACCATATAAATAAATTAAAAATTAAAACCATTGTTTATGACACAGAAAAGCCTTTTGAAAAAAAATCCAATATCCATTCCCGATTAAAAAAAAAAAAAAACTCTCAGCAAACTATGAATAGAAAAAAACACCCTTAACTTGATGAAGGACATCTATAAAAATCCAGCTATCTTCATATTAATGGTTAAAGATTGAATGCTCTCCTCCTAAGATCAAGAGCAAGACAAGGATTATCTTGTCTCACCACTTCTACTCAACATTGCACTGAAGATTTTAGTCAGTGTAATAATGCAAGAAAAACACACAAAAGACTTCCAAATTGGAGAGAAAGAAACAAAAGTGTTCCTATATGGTAGTGGAATTTAATGCTAATTAAATTGTAGTTTCAAATTTATATTCTACATCTCTTAAGCATCTTTCTGTTTCTTGATTTATCTGTGAAATACCATTTTGAGAGCACAAGGTAGTGTTGGTCCATGATCAGCAAGGTAGCCAAGCCTGGGTAAATTGGGAATACTCTAGGTTAGAAACAAGTTAGAAAATTTACATTTACAATGGAGAAGGTGGCACAATATTTAAGGGGATTATCTGGCCAGAGAAGAGGACACACCTATCCCCCTGCCAGTAATCAAATTAATTAAATAGTTATTTTTGTATGACAGTGAATAAAAGATTCAGAATTTTAAGAAACAGACATTAAGTCAGAAAGGTCAACAAAATCTCTTTATGATCAGTCAATATAATATTAACAACAAGTTTACAAGAGCCACAGTAGTCTTATGCCTTCTGTTGATGAGGTGTTTTTCCTTTAACTCTATAGTCAGAGCAGAACTGGAAAGCAACTCCCTCTTTCCAAGCTTAGGCCAAAAGGAGGTTCATTCATGGTCAAGTTCTGTGGATACATCCTGGTCACTCTTTCTCTCCTTTCAAGGAAACCTGCATCTTTTTAATATGCAAAATAATTCATAATGATGACTCCACTTGCAATGTTTCCTTTCTCATCCAGGGGTACTGAGAAGTGAACTTCCTCTCTTCTCTTAGAAGAAAGAAAGCATGCTGAAGTTCCCATGACAGAGTGGGAGGTAGGAAAAGGGTGAAGCCTCTCATCCTTTCATTCCCCCTACTTCCTGTAACTTATTTAGTTTAGCCTGTGAGGATGGAATGGTCCAAGCCACTCCATTCTATCAGCCTATGTGTGTTTGAAGGACATATTGTCTCATGGTAGATGGCCAAAGAGCAGCTGCTCTTTTGGGGCAAGGGTGTCCGAGTCCCTGATGCAGACACTCACAGAAATTGGAGGTCAGAGTAACTAGTGAGCCAGCAACCAAATATAACTTTCCTGAAGTCAGGAAAAAGTTCAAAACCTCATTTTGGGATCAGAAGCTGGGAGTGCCATAGAAATAAAAGGATCAAGGCAAAGGGAGAATGAAAATGACTTGAGGTTCTGACCAACAAGAGCTTGATTTTGAGGCAAATACTTATCTCAGCCAGAAGTTTCCATCTTTTATGAGATTTCTGTTGACTTAGAGGCCAATTCCTAGTCAGAGCTAATCTAGGACATACGTAATTGTATGTTATTGAAAGTGAATGTTATTCACCAAGTACTCACTAAGTTAGAGGCACTTGTTTAGGCAGAAAAGGCACATTCTTTTCAAGGATCTCACATTTTAGCAGTATGTGAGTTATAATGGAGTATAGTAGGTTGAGTTATGATGGATGAATAGAGTGCTGTGGAAATACAGAAGACCCAATAACATTCTCTGGGGGTGTTATGAAGGGGACATTTAACCTGATCTTGAAGGATGGATGAGGAGGAGTTGCTTAGGCTTCAGAGAAGGCTACCCAAGGTAGGGAATTGCATGCTTATGAAAGGCTGTGGAGTGGGTGGGGAACTGAGAAACCATAGTGTGTAGGGAAAAACCTACAGTTTTTTCCTCCTGTGAATCTTTCTTTACTACTCACACAGAACAGTTCACTTCTGATATTTCTCATCTCCAAGAGTGTGTTTCTTTTCCCCCCACATCAAGCAATGCTCCATGACACCAGCTGGGTGTCCTACAATTTAACCCAATTCTGACACTATCTACCTGGAGATAGCATCAGATCCCACAGGCGAAGGGCTCAGTCTCACAAGTACTTTGCTTCACTTCACTGCCCTCACCCCACTTCAGATGCCAATCGCGAGTAGTAAGTCCTCAGGTCACCCACAACTTCTGTCCAGTTTGGCTATAAATCGGAGTTTCCCATGACCTCTTCCCTGGGTTCGATTAATTTGCTAGATCAGCTCAAAGAACTCAGGGAAACACCTACATTTACCAGTTTATTAAAGAATATGATAAAGGATACAGATGAACAGCCAAATGAAGAGATACATAGAGTGAGATCTGGGAGGGTCCAGAGCACAGGAGCTTCTGTCCCAATGGAGTTGGGGTGCATCACCTTCTAGGTACATGGATGTGTTGACCTGCCTGGAAGCTCGCCAAACCTTGTACTATTGGGATTTTTATGGAGACATCATCAAGAATGCATGTCAATCTTTAACTCCATTTCCAGCTCCTCTCCCTTCTCAAGAGAGTTGGGGGTGGGGGGGGTGGAGCTGAAAATTCCAAGCTTCTAATCATGGCTTGGTCTTTCCTGTGACCAGCCCTCATCCAAGAGCCGTCCAGGAGCCCATCCAGAGTCACCCCATTAGAACAAAAGATACTCTTATCACCCAGGAAATTACAAGGGTTTTAGGAGCTCTGTGTCAGGAACCAGGGTCAAAGACCAAATATTAGAACAAAAGATGCTCCTAGTGCTCTTATCACTTAGGAAGTTACAAGAGTTTCAGAATCTTTGTGCCAGGAACCAGGGGCAGAGACCAATATATATATATTTTCTAACATCTTACACATGGTGATTGTCCAGGGTCTGGTGGCTCTGGGGGTAAGAATTAAGGAAATGGAAGGACATGGTAAAAAAGAGAAATAGGTGGGAGGCGAATTATAAAGGGTCTTGTATGCCAAGCTGGAGAGTTTTGACCTAGTATTATAGACAATGGCAATCATCACGGAACTTTTAAATAGAGGAATAGTAAGATGAAGTGTGTATGCTAGAAAAATCAGTATGACAGCAGAGTTGAGAAAAGACTGGTTAGGAGAGAGATGGGGGCGACAGTCTTGCTAAGAGGCTGTTACATTATATCAGGTAAGAGACGCTGCCAGGACAATGCCAGTGGATGAACTAGAAGGAAACACTCTGTCAATATTTGTAGTTTGCTCTTCCTGTGTAGACGTCAAACATCTGTTCCTGTAAAACATTTTAACTGGTACTTTGAAACAAACTCAGTGGAGTTTCATGCTTATGGAGCTCTAATTATGAGCCAGCACATGGTTGCTGCTGATTTTTTAAATCTTTACCATATATTTGATGAAGTTTTTGTAAGGACTCACTACTGTTTAGCCAATACTCACTTGCCTAAGTGTGGACATAGTACATATAGGTGTAGATACCTGGACCTTTTCCTTCTCTTTTTCATATTAGTGCCTCTCTTTTTTGGAATAATGCAGTGTTCAGTATTATTTTCTGTAGTACAACATAACCATCTATTCAAACTCCTTTGATAGCCAAGTGGCTAGCTCTCAAGTAAGGAAAAGGAGGCCTTGCCAAATTAAACTAAATATTTCAAACCACTTATATTTAATGGGGAGGAAATGGAATTTCTTCTAAATAAAGAACCACCAAGAGCTTCATGGCTACCAGATTTCAGACTAAACTCTCTGAATTATCTTTGCTTTTGGAAAACTATTTCTTTCTTTCTTTTTTTTTTTTTTTTGAGGAAGATTGGCCCTGAGCTGACATCTGTTGCCAATTTTCCTCTTTTTCTTTTTTCTCCCCAAAGCCCCAATACATAGTTGCATATCCTAGTTGTAGGTCCTTCTAGTTTCTCTATGTGGGACGCCACCTCAGCTTGGCTTGATGAGCAGCGAGTAGGTCCACGCCCAGGATCTGAACCAGTGAACCCTTGGGCCTGTGAAGCGGAATGAGTGAACTAACTGCTAGACCACCATGTCAGCCCCTAGAAATCTATTTCTTAGTTGGGAGAAAAAAAGCCCAAAACAGATCCTAAAAGCAGCTTAAAATTGGAATAGCTTTTATGAAACAATGTTTTCATGAATTAAGATTAAGTAAATCAGAAATATATGTCTTAAATTTTCTTTGAAATGCACATGAGTACAACAACAGCACAGTTTATTATGAATCTGGAAATTTTGACTTCTTAGAGTAAATATAATAAGCAACTTATCACAATAAACAACTTATCTTCTTCATGAATACATCATACACACATTCACGTACATATGTACACACGCACGTGTGCATGCACATGCACACACTCACATCTATACACAGAAACCATCTCTTGGTTCTATAAAGCAATGATATTGTACACTATGACCTTCAGCCAAAATAGGCCGATATTTGTAAGAATATTTTAAAGAAATCTCCTCTGATACTAGGATTGTGTCACCATATTGAATCAACACTTTGAAAAATAAATAAGTTTAACATTTTGAGAAACTTCAATACTAAAAAATAGAAAATTGGATTTTATAAACTTAAGTTATTCTCCAATAAATGTATGGACTTCAGAAACTGTGCCCTCATATCAGTTTCCTTCTTGAAATTACAGACCACGTATTTGATCATATCAGCTGTAGCAGCAATGTATAGTGATAGAAGGAAAGAGTAAGGATGATTTCTCTTCCTATGCTCTCATATATGTTCAAACAATACCTTTCCTTGAAGAAATATATTGCTTTGCCAATACTATTTCATAAAATATGGACTCATCACTATAGGAAAAGAATTCACATTGCCCTACCAACGAAAAAAGAATAAAGTTCACCAGGTGAGTTTACTGGGACTAACTGTGGGCTCTACTTCTGACTCTGCCATCTACTAACTTTGTAACTTCCTGCAAGTTTCTTTAACTTCCTGAGTCTCAGTTTTGTAATAAATAAAAAGATGTCAAAAATATCTCACCCTACATGCCAATGTTGTTGTAGGATAAAATTTATGCATTCAAAACTATTTATAGACCATCTACTCTGTGTAGAGTGCTAAGAAGCTAATGAAAAACAAGGACAGTCCCTGATCCCAAGAGATTTACAGATCACTTGGGAGAATAGACAAGTAATTAGGCAATCCTGTTAGCTTAGGACTCTCCGAGAACTCATGAGGATTAACACAAAGATGTTTTTTACCCTTTTAAGAGTTGGTATGAGAATTCCTCTGGTGGTGTCAACCTTAAAAGTAAAACGACTATGAGGCTGGCTCCGTGGTGTAGTGGTTAAGTTCTGTGTGCTCTGCTTTGGCAGTCCAGGTTCACGGGCTGGATCCCGGGTGCAGACCTACACTACTTGTCAGACACGCCGTGGTGGCGCCCCACATTCAAAATAGAGGAAGATTGGCACAGATCTTAGCTCAGGGCCAATCTTCCTCAAGCAAAAAAAGAGGAAGATTGATTGGCAACAGATGTTAGCTCAGGGTGACTCTTCCTCAGCAAAGAAAATAAATAAATAAAACAACTAATTATTTTACCAGCATAATGAGTTTATTTGGAATTAGCCAAAGAATTGCAATTTGGGATGTGCATGCTATAGCAGACCACAGGTAAATCCAACAAACCAGAGAGAGGAATGTCATTTTATAGAGAAAAAGGAGGAAATTAGGCAGGGTTGTTGTGAATGAAAGTCCATTGGTGAAAAGCAAGAAAAAACCCTCAGGGTGGTGACGGTTTCTCATTGGCTGAGTTGCTGGGGTTGTCGATTTCTGTTTGAGATGCAATGTACATTTCTTTCTGTAATTAATGATTCTTTCCTGTCTTCCTATTGAAGACTTCTGTCTGTTGGGGTTTGTAATTGACTATCTTTCCTGTAATTGACCTCAAGTGGTACTGCACGGAAGCTCCACCGTCTGGCCTCCTGACTTCATTTTAAATGAGATTTCCCTTTATTAATTTTCACAGGAGTTTACAGTATGTGCTTGGAAGAAATACTCCAGTAAACCACTTGATTGGAAGAGGAAGTTCAAAAGACACTCAAATAGCAGTAAATGGTTGCCAGACAGACATCTAATCAGATGGGTTCTGTACACTGCAGGGCCTCTTGTTGTGCTCTGAGGCTAATGCATCAGGCAATTTGGAGCAGAGGGGAACTGCTCTGTGCAATACAGGAAAGGTGTCAATGGACATGGGGGCTGAGAGTGAGAAAAGAGACCTGTTGGTGGTAGAAGGTAGAAGACATTAAGGAAAAGAAGCACCAAAATGTGTAAAGGGATTTATTTAATTGAGCTGTTTATTGTGCCAGGTATGATGCTGAGTACTTGACAAATATATTTCCTTTAGGTCCCCAACAATACTAGGAGGTAGGTCCCATTATGTCCATTTTAGAGTTGACAAGATCGAACAGTTAGAAGGTGTAAGTTGTTTTGGGATGGTTTCTGTACAAATGCCACCTGTTCTGTCTCCCCTATGAAATCCCCAGTTAATCTAGCATTATTCACTAATATTTTATAGAAGTGGGTTTTTGGCATGAAAAGAAGTTTGAGAACACTGCTGAAATCTAGGTTATACGTGGAATGCGTGTCTAACTCAATGTGAGAGGGTCAGGTACTCCTTCTTGGAAGAGGTATGATTTGAACAGACTTGAGGAAGAATAGGATTTAGTCAAAAGGATGTGGGTAGGTTATAGGATATACCAGGCAGAGAGAGGAACACATACCCAGGCTGAGAGTCAAGAGCACCTACAGCACATTTGAGGAACCATTAAATGTTAACTTTTGCTACATGAAGGTCATGCATAATAAAGAATATCACATAAGACTTTGTTTCAGTTTCTTTCTTTCTCTCCTTTTCTTAACCATGGCTCCCAGTAGGGTTATGCTACCCACGAACGTTCTGAATATGCATAGAAGATACAGAATATATCAAAGCAGCCATTTCGAGTTTCATCTCCTATTTTACGTCATTAGCCAAGGAGATCCATCCATTTTATTAAATATATTTGTTCTATTGTACCATGTCTATCACAGATTGTACCATATCTTCTTTATATTCTTCCTCCTACTGTTACTGAGCACGGGCTCGCTGCCTGATGCACATAGAAGCCAGTATTATGGCACCAGCATTTGAGAGAAGAAAGAGCTTTACAGCAAGGTTGACAGGAGGCAAGGCTCAAATCTGTCTCCCTGATCTGAAGTGGGGAAAGACTTTTAAGGAATTGGGAATGGGAGCGGGTATACAAAACACTAGCTTGGCAGAATCTGATTGGAGGGTGGGAGTGTAACAGTCTTATAAGTCTGGTGTGCTACAAATCAAGGGACCCCTCACTTCTTATTAGGTTCCCTGTGCCACTTTCTCTTCACATTGATTTCTGCAATTAGGGAACTTTTGGTTCCTAGGCTGCTCAAGGATATCTGAGGACAGGATTTCCATCTTCTGAGCATGCTCTAGCTACATGACTTGCAGTTTTTGCTTGTGCAGTTTTGCTTGTTGCTCGTGCATTTTTGCTTGTTGCCCGTGCATTTTTGCTTGTTGACCCTGCAAAACAACTTTGACATTTTGTTATTAATACAATAGGATTCAATAGGGTCAATAGGGATTGGTCTATCACCCCAAATCAGGCCTCTTGAGTGTTCTACAGGATGATGGTAATGGTTTACTAAAGGCCTTCATACTGTTTGTCTTCTTTGCCTACCAGTACATTTTCCACACTGCTGTCCACATATACATAGAAGGTCCTCTGACCATGATCCGTAGCACAATCCTTAACAAATTAGGTCCAAACTCCTTCACTGGGAATTTTGTTTCTGGTATTCCTATGATGCTATTAATTTTCAGCATGTAAGTGTCCACCAAAATGCATTCTCTAAAATACCCTACATTTGCATGTATCAACGCTGTTATTCCTTATATGTATTCCTCTTGGCCTCACACCTTCCTGTGTCTTCTTATCAAGTCCTTCTATCAAGTCCTTCTTCCTCTGAATTCCACCTCTTTCGCCAAGACTTTCTCGATTCCCTTTTCATCATTCCCTACAGAGAGCAGATGAGATTAATTCTTCCACTGAATATCCACTGATCTTTAGGCTTATTTTGTATATTTTATATTCCCGTAATATGTGCTTTCATCATTGTGCATTACCCCTCTTGCTTGGCTCTAAATTCCTGAGGGGCAAACATCTCTAGCACCAAAACTTGAGTGAGGCCTGTCAAGCCCAATATGCATTCCTATGACCCCCATCTTTCTGGAAAAATGTAAGCCCAAGTATCTACTTGTCTGCTATTCTTTCTCATTCAAAAAATATTTATAGAGCATTTTCTATGTGCCTAGCACATAGCATTTGGGGCCATATAATGATAATGACAGCACGTTTCCTGCCCTTGTGCATTTACAATTTTGGTAAAAGGGTGGGTGAAAGGACTAACCATCAAATAATTTCACAAAAATTATTAAATTTCAATTGTATAAAGTACTAAAAAAAAAAGTATAAGGTACTCTGAATATTATCAATACTACTCTGAACTTTCCTTCCATTGATCAATTTTTCCACTGTTGTTTTTCATTGAAATCCTTACCATAGCGTTTCTTGTGCCTGCAATCTATTTAAGGCAGACAGTCCCGTCCTTTAACTTTTTCGTACGATGCTTTCTCTACCAACTCACTCTAACTGAGACCTGGCTCCCCCTTATACCACTTGTTCTGTGGTTCTCATGAATAGAGGGTCAGGAGGCATTTTAGTTACCCACCCACATCTCCCAGCCTGGACCAACCATGTTCTGCTTCCAGTCCAAAGCTTTTCCAACCTTGTTCTAAAACTCTACCTTTAAAACTTACATTAAGTGTTTGGAAAGAGCATTTCATGCATAATCAGGGAACTGAGAGGAGGCCAATGTGGCTGGAGTATTGAGTGAAGGGAAGTGTTCTAGAAAATGAGGCTGAAGAGCTCAGACCATCCATGCCCTGTGGGCCAGGCTGTTAGCCTTTAACATATGAAAACCAGGTGTGAAGAGTTCAGCTGAGTTGGAGAGAGCTGAGCTGTCAGGTTCCTCTGATTAAAAACAATGAGCCAAAAGGAAAGTAGCAATCAAGGCTTTAAACACCTTCTGTGAGAGGATAAGCAAAAGGCTAACCCAGAGAAAACACTGACTCCCGGTGTTCCGTTTTCTCCATGGAATGGCACGCCAGTGTAGGGTGAAGTGGATCAGCACAGCTGTGGGGGGTACTCTCACTCCTGAGGGAGCCCCTCAAAAAAGGCTCCTGCAGTTTTATGGACCCTCGAGTGGGAGGAGAGGAGCCATCATCCTGAAGCCAGATATCGCAGGAACTCTGAAACCTCACATGGTGGAACTAGGGCGTCCTGGATGAGAAACACCTGGAGCCCTGGTTCCTGGTGTGGACAGGGTCCTGATCAGCAGCATGATCAAATGGGGACCTACTTTCACCACCTTTGCTTCCATGGTATCACATCATATTGTGGGGAGGCCCCCTCCACCCAGGAGAATACCCAGGTGGTTAGGCTGGGCCATGGCATGACAGGCCTGGAGGGTTCCAGCTGCCCAAGGCCTGCTGAAGGCATGCATACTGTGCATGCATGTACCTAAAGCTTCAGGTTAGCCAGAGACTGGGAATAGTTCAAGGTCCCGAGAGGTTGAATCACCTGTGAGAGCTGTTGTGGGAACCAAGGCATCTGACTGACTCCCATCCCTAACCCAACCAATGACGCCTGTCCCTCTGAAGGCAGATCTGGGGGGAAATCTAAGGTCTTGCGGGGAGGAGAGGGCAGGAGAGAATGGGCAGAGGTGTCCTTCAGTAAAGGACAGCTGGGCACTCTGGTTGCTAGAGTGACCACAGCTGCAGGAGACCTGGTGGCGAAGAGCAAACTTCTCATGCGGGTTCCCATCAGCACTCTGCAGGAAGGGGGAATATGGGTCAGCTCGGGTTCCTTTATGGGGCCAGGAACAGGTTCAGGAGTGGCAGGTCACTATCAAGGGCTATTGGGGGGAACCAAGCATCTGCAAATGTCCAAAGGCCCACCTGTATAAACGACAGTATCACCCTGAAGCCAGATGTCTCAAAAACTCCGAAGCTTAGCTCGGTGGGACAAGAGCGTCCTGGAGTAAGAGACATCTGGGAACCCTTGTTTCTGGAGACCAGATCTTCATGAGGCAGCAAGTCCAAATGGGGACTGATTGTCTCCAATTTGTGGCTGCCACCTTGGAGGGATTTTCGGGGAGTGGCTCCCTCCACCCTGAAGGCTATGTAGGTGGATGAGTGTGGGCCCTGGTCCACAGCCCTGTAGGACCTGGGCAACCTAAGGCCTGCTGAAGGGGTGCATATGGTGCATACGCGTACAGTACAGTTCAGGGAAGCCAAGGACCTAGAACAGGGCGAGGTTGGGGAAAGGCTGGGTCATAGGAGCAGGATCTTGGGGGAGGAAGGTATCTGCCTCATTACAAGCCCTAACCTACACAAATGGGCATATTCCCCTTGAAGGCAGAGCTGGGGGATATTGTACCACCTGGGCGGGGCAGGTGGGGCAGACTGGCTGGGGTATCCTCCAGGAAGAGATGTTTGGGAGCCCTGTTTGCTGGAGAAGCCAAGGTTGCGTGGTGGTCGGTGCTGGAGATCTAGCTGTGCATATGGGCCAGTGCAGCTCTCTGGTGCAAGGTGTAAGGGGGTCCAGCCATGGTCCCTGTACAGAGTCAGGACTGGGTTCAGGAATGGTGAATTTTTAAAAAATTTTTTCCTTTCCCACAAGATGAGCATTTTCTGTTTTCCAATATCCATATCATCATGTTTAAGTAAAAAGAACCCAACTCCCGAACGTATCACACGCACACCAAGTTGTCCTGACAGCTTGTAGATGCTCTATGTTGTCAGCTTCTGTATCAATGGGTCATTATTGGAAATAGTGCCTGTGCTACTCGGCAGTTTTAAACACACACTTCTCACAAAATTCAACACAATCCAGCCAAATTTATCAAAATGAGTTATTGGCAACACAATGGGTGTTCTCTTTGTGTGAGTTATAGCACTTTTTTTTGTAATTGCCTGAAATCTGCAAACCTGCAGGAAACATTTGCAATAAATTGATTTTTCCAGACATTGCTTCAGTAATAAATAAGTCGTCCTGGTGATTAATAAGTGTTCTTTCTTTTGATTTTGTTCCTTTGTAATTAAAAAACCTGAAGACAATCAAGAGAAATCCCAAACCAGGCTGAGGCTCCACAATTGCTCTCACTATAATTTCCACTGTTGAGCTCTTTCAGTTGCAAATGACAGGAACAGAATTTAGGTAAAGTAAGCAAATAAAGTTTAGGGCTTGTGCAACTGGGAATCAGAAACTTGTGCTCAGGAAGAACCTTTGACCTTCCCCCAAACTGCCTAAAAGAATTTAAGGTAGAAGAGCCTGTCCCAGAAAGGAAATATCACCATAGATAACTCTAGTATAATAGGAACTAGGTGTGATTGACCAGGAGAAACCTAGCAGGGCCTAGAGGATCAAAGTCCTCTGTAAGTCCCTTTGTCCCTAGATGGCCCAACAAATATTTGTTTACTAAACATTAACTCTTTTCATCTTCCTGTATATTGTCTTCTTTCCCGTCAAAGTCCCAGACCTCTACCTCCTTCTTCTTAGTCCAGAAAGATATATATACCTCATTTACCTGACTGTCTTTGGAATTTTTCATACTTATGTGAATTCCCCGTGCACAGGTATTAAATTTGATTTTCTCCTGTTAACCCACCTCTAGTTGTTTTAATTATTCAATCAGCCATAAGACCCAAGAGGGGAAGGGGAACAAATTTCCCCCTCCACCGTAGTTTGATCAGAGATATGTGCAGGAAACCAGAAGATGTCACCCCAAAGTATGCCTCTTTGACATAAAAATTGTTTTGAGCTGAAGACAATTAAGAACCAGCAAACCAGGGAAAAGCTCCCCCTTTTCTGCCTAAAGGCAGAAAATAAATTCTCCTTTTACTGGAGACACTCTTATCAGCCCAGAGGCTCTCCAGAGGAATCTGCAAACTAGTTCTCTCCCATATATTTATGTTCCCTCTGTTTGCCACCCTTGGAAGCCTAAAACTGCGGTGCTTTGTCCTGTCATTTCTCTATGATGTATTATTCTTTGTTGAAGATGTTATATAACCTGTTTTTTTTTTTTTTTAGGAAGATAGGCCCTGAGCTAACATCTGTTGCCAATCTTCCTCTTTTTCATTTTTTTCCCCTCCCCAAAGCCCCAGTACATAGTTGTATACCCTAGTTTCAGGTCCTTCTAGTTCTTCTATGTGGGACACCATCTCAGCATGGCTTGATGAGTGGTGAGTAGGTCCACACTCAGGATACCAACCGGTGAACCCCAGGCCACTGAAGCGGAATGCACGAACTTAACTGCTGCGCCACCAGGCTGGCCCTTGTAAGCTAGATTCTAAGATGCCATTTTCAGTTACTTTTTGTTTAGTTTTCTCCCACTTGATGGGCACTGCACATGTTAATAAACTGCTCGTTTCTCTCTTGTTAATCTGTGTTTTATTAAAGTGTTTCAGTTGAAAACCTAAGAGAGGTAGAGGTCAAGTTTTGCCTTCTCTACATATGAAACATGTTATCAGTATCTTTCTTCTCCTACATTTCTTGGTTCTATCTTTCCTTGGACTCCTTCTCACATTCTCCCTCTAGTTGGCAAAGAGTTGACCACAGACAGCCCCCTGGCTACATCATTCCTGTAACTTGTAGAGCCAGAGAAAGAAAGACTCTCTGTCTCCTAGATTCCACTTATCAACTTTCAGAGATGAACACTGAAGGGTAAGTTGTATGTCCCCACTTAGCACGTGGGCCAAGGTGGGGTTAGTTCCTGATCATCTAAAACATGCCAGGTATTGTCCTAGGCATGGGAGATGTGATGTAAACAAGAGAAATGGAGCTCCTACCCCTGTAGGGTTACATTCTGGTGGAGGTGATGGGAAATAAACTAACCAACCAGCCAACCAATCTCTAATAACAACAATAATAATTTTATATCATACATGTGCTTTGAAGGAAAATAAAGCAGGTTAAAAGCGGAAGATAACGTGGTGTTGCAATGGTGGTGTTAGTGGCTAATTTTAGATAGTGGGGTCAAGAAAGGACTTTTAAGGAGGTAACATCTGTGTACCAACAGAGCATGGTTCCCTGTATTGTGTTGTGACTTCTTGTTTACTCTAGAGGAAAATCCAGAAGAGGGACATTTGCCTCCTGGGCTCTCAGGAATATCCGTCATAACAAACTTCCTGGACTTGTAGGGTGGTGTGTATAAAAAGACAGCGTCATGTGTAAGAAGTACTATTTCCTCTTCCTGAAGATGTGGCACCTTGCCCAAGACACTTGGCTTCTCCGGATTGAAGTATATATGATTTCCAAGGTCCCTTTCAGCTCTAAATTCAATGATTCTGAATTCATTCTATAAGTAATTCATTTTCATATTTTCTTTTAACATTCAGTAATGTCACAATGAATGATGCAAGCAGGACAAAATTGAGTAGTAAACTCATCATTTACATTAGCCAAATTATAGAAGGACATTATAAATAACCTTACCTAAAAAAGACAAAAGTTCTCTTCTTAATGACTCATGTGTCAATATTTGTAAATCCTATTAAAGAACTTTAAAAATGCCTAGGGATATAGAGTCATTATTTATTTTCTAGCTTCAGAGTCATCTGTGATTATATTAACATCTTTTTGATCAGTAAACAGTCTCTAAGTGTAGTTGACATAACCTTGGCAGCCAGCAGAAGAAATATTTATGGAAAAACATTCTTAAGTTTTCTATTTTGTGCCTATTGATACTAGTACTATTTGATTTAATGAGACTAAAAGAAATACCCAGAGGAAGTTACCTATGAGAAGCTCTTCCTTTTATTCATCAACCATGCTTATAAAATAAAGATAATAATAATTATCTCTAAGTAATTATTGCTGTGTTAAGTAATAACAACAATAGCAACAGCTAACACTTCTCAACAGTTACCATATGTCAGGCACTTTACTAGATGCTTTACATATTTATTTATTTTAACCCTTTTAGCAACCCTATGAAACACTGCTATTATTAACCTACTTTTCAGATGAAAGAATTGAAATAGAGAAGCCCACCCCAGCTCACATACCTGGTGGATAGCAGAGCAGGGTTTTATTTTATTTTTTTAATAATTTTATTTATTTATTTTTTTCCCCCAAAGCCCCAGCAGATAATTGTATGTCATAGTTGCACATCCTTCTAGTTGCCGTATGTGGGACGCGGCCTCAGCATGGCCGGAGAAGCCGTGTGTCGGTGCGCGCCTGGGATCTGAACCCAGGCCGCCAGCAGCAGAGCGCGCGCACCCAACTGCCAAGCCACCGGGCAGGCCCTATTTTTTTTACTTTTTATTTTTATTTTTCTGAGGAAGATTTGCCCTGAGCTAACACCTGTTCCAGTCTTCCTCTATTTTGTATGTGGGATGCCACCACAGCATGGCTGACGAGTGCTGTAGGTCCATGCACAGGAACTGGACCCGTGAACCTGGGCTACTGAAGGGGAGCGTGCCAAACTTAACCACTAGGCCATGGGGCCGGCCCCAGAACAGGGTTTTAAATCTTGTATTTTGGGGTCATAATTCAAGTTCTTAATCACATATGATACTTTGCATATGTTTTCCATCTGATAAAAGGGATACAGCATTTATCTTGGTGCGTGTCTAGTTTAAGAAAAATTGGGCAGTGTTTTCTTGCCCAATAGGAAAATGGCCATTTTCTCCATCTTGCTTTTTTCATTTCTACTCTGTTGCCCACTGCCTATCTCCCTCTTGTAACCTCCAGGGCTCTGTTGCTCTGTCCTGTCACCTTCAAAATATATGAACTCCCAAAAAAGCTAGTACTCATTGTTTACAACTTAATATCATTTTTAAGTCCATGGTTTGTGTCTTTCAGGAGGATTTACAATTTATACTATATATCTTAGGTAGGAACAAAGGCCGTTTTCTGCTAAAGGGATTTCAGATTTAAGCAAGTGGATGGGAGAGATTTGGAGGGTCAGATTGCTTCTACGGTGTGGTTTCAGAGTTAGAAAGTCAATCTTCTACTCTAGCTGCTTAAATTGTTTCCCAATGTTTGACGGTGTAGGAAAGGGCATTTAAGCTGGTTATATTAAGTATGCAAAATTGTGAATGAGTAAAGGGTGGTACAATTAATTTGAAATCATTCCCCAAGATGATATTAGGCTGCAATACATATCAAAAGATATTTGAAAAGAATTGGAAGAAGAAATTGGAGTAAAATTCTAATAGTCCAACCATTCTCTATTGTGAGGAGACATAAAGTGTTGCTCACAAGAAAACGGGGCTGTACACCTTGTCTTCTAGATAAGTGTTTCTGGTTAAGTAGCTTGCTTGTCAGTCAAATGGGAACATCGTCCTTTCCCTGAGGAACTCTGTGGAGACCACAGATCTCCTTACCTCCTTTCCCACCTTGAGAGCAGGAGAGGAGATGTTGAGCCAGACCAGCCCTAAGAGAGTTAAGTACCCTTCAGTTGTTGAATTTTTAAACTCTGGTTTTTGGGGTACCTGCCTAGGTATTTTCTATTTATTCTGCTTCCTTTATCTTCCGAATACCATCTGCCTATCTAGGTGACTCCATTTTCTAGAGAGGAAGCCCTGTCTCGGATGCTGAACTTTGCGGCAAATCAGAGGCAAACAGAATTGGCCAAGCTTCCACTTTCTCTTTTTTTTCCTTTTATATTTCTTCTTTCAATCCCTTCCTTCTTCCCTTCCTCCTTTCCATCCTATGCCTCCCTTCCTTCCTAACTAGGGCTCTGGAGCCCCCCTGCCTCCCTTTGAATTCTGGCTCTTACACCTTCTTGCTGCATGACCTTGGGCGAGTTCCTGACCTTCTCTGTAACTCAATCCTTACCTCACAGGATAGCTTAAAACATTTTTAAAAAATTAAAAAATATAAAGCACTTCAAATAATGTCTGACAATAGTATTCAAGTGCTAATCATTATCATCATTATCATCATGATTATTACTCCTTTCCATAAACATTTACTGAGTCTTATGTTTTAAATGCTGTGCTAAACTGTTAAGGGGAGCAAATGAATAAAATATTTCAACTGAGAACTTTCATGCCTGGGAGCCACTGCTCGGAGTCCTCCAAGCCTGGGAGTATACTTCCCACACTGCCATTTCCAGAGAGCATCCTCTCCTTTCCCCTGTCAAATCATTCCTGTTCCATTTTCCCATTCCTTAGAGAATTCTCTTTGCCAAGTGGTCATAGGTGGTTAAAACAGGTGCATTATGCTTTTGGAAATGTTAATTTGAATCCAGTAAATATGCATATGTTTCCAGAAGGTTTTCAAAGAACCAACCTTGTGGTCATAGTTTCAGATATCATAGCTATTTTTAAGACTAAATTTTATTCAGTTTGGCTATTCAATGACACTCACATCATGTCCCAGTCTGTTAACTATTTTGCCTGCACATTTGGATGGTTCTCCCAGCTATTTTTCTTTTGTAATTGACACAAAGTAGATACTATTGAGGGAGAAGAAGATGTTTCCTACTTTCTTCTCATGGTCTTTTCTTTTTAACCATAGGAGGTGCCCAAACTTCCTTTTGATAATTGTTTTTCTTGGAATTTATGAGAGTTCATTTCAATTCCTACTAAATAATAGTTCTTGAAATGCCACCATGCTTCAAGCTCTTTTTATCAGATTAATGAAAAAGAAAGTTTGTGATCCTATGGCCATTTTCTGTGTCTTTTGCTGGGTTATTCATAATTCCCATGTTAAAAATTATCACAATTACTGACCTTCAGAAAACCATGTATATTCATACTCTTATAGCTGGTTTTGGTTTAAGCACTCCCTGAGGAGAAAGTACATGTTTTCATTTTTTTCTGTCTTTGATTTGTTCATTGATATTCAGTAAAGCTCTGAAATTCCAATCCGTGTTGCAAGATGTGTTAGACACTCATTGGGTTCATTCCTATCGATGGTATTTATGCTGGATGTTTTTCCCTTAACACTCACATACTTGTCAGACAACAGAGTATCCAGTTCTGGTCTCTGTTTTACTCAATTCTCCAGAAGCAGCATTTAGGCAGAATGACTAATCTGGAAGTCACGAGAGGTTTTATCTGCTAAACAGAGGTGGCCTCTGACTGAGGGCCTCTGAAAATCCAGGGCAGAGTAAGAGAGAGAGATTACAAAACCTGCTGTAAACATGTACTCTCAGTTTGAAGGTTGAAATTTAGGTTATCTTCCTGCCTTTGGGGCTTCTACCTGCAAAAATTTTAAACAGTTTAAAAAAATAAATTATAGTGGAAAGCAGATCGTGCAGGCAAGTGGATTTATGTAATAATACATGCTCTCTCAGCTGCTCATTTTAGACAAAGTGATTTCAGATGCTTTCTGAAGTTGTATTACATTCCATTTCATTCTGATTTTTTCCTTTGATTAACAAATCAATTTTGTGTAACATGCCAATGAGTCAATAGTCGTAGCATTAGAAGTGTCCTGCCAAGGTGATGACAAATTACTAACTATATGCTAATAGGCTCATGGTGAGGATTAAAATAGATGAAATCTGTAAGACATTTAGAACAGTGTTTGGCATAATTTTAACCACTCACTGCTTGTTAACTGTTAATAGTCTTACTACTATTGGGAGTCACCCTGGGCTCACTTTACCCTGTGCCAATGCCTTGCAATTATAGGGACAAAAACCATACAAACGCAAAGTAAGGACCTGATAAGAATGATGATTTTAATATTGAGTCACATTGCTCCCTGGAATATATAGCAAGTTCTATCAATAACATTGAAAAGTCAACTTTAAATAATTTTGAATTCGTTTATTACCAGAGAGTTTATTATGGTGACTATGTCAGGCTGTAAGGTAGGTGTTCTACATACATTATTATTAACTCCTTTTCACAGATGAGAAAACCAAAGCTCAAAGAGGCTTTAAGTAAATTTCCCAAGGTCACACAGCTGGAGTGGGAGAACTGGTTCTACTTTACCACACTGGTTTACAGAAGTTTTGAAATAAGCTCTTTCTTATGACATTTTGAGCTACAAATTGTCTCTTAATTTCCCTTTAGCTACTTTTGTGTGTGTGTTTTCCACTATTGATGATTTCCATTAAGTATTGCCCAAAATTCATGTTGATTTCTATTTCCCAGGAGTCCAGATTGCCAATTACTCTGCCTGTTGGCTATTGAAATAATTTACCTCAGTGGGAGGTGGAATAATGGCCCCTCAAAGATGTCCATGTCTAATCCCTGGAACCTGTGAACACGTCACCTTATGTTGCAAAAGAGATTTTGTAGACGTGATTAAATTAAGGATTTTGAGATGGGGAGATTATCCTACATAATCTTGGTGGGCCAGATGTAATCACAAGTGTCCTTATAATTGAAAGAGGGAGACGGGAGAATCAGATGTGAAAACAGAAGCAGAGGTCAGAGTGATGCAATTAGCAACTTCGAAGATGAAGGAAAGAGCCATAAGCCAAGGAAGCAGACCACCTCTAGAAGCTGGAAAGGGCAAGGAAACCAATTCTCTGCTAGAGCCTCTGGAAGAAACACAGCCCAGCTGACAACTTGCCTTTAGCCCCATGAGACCATTTCAGACTTCTGATCTCCAGATCCGTAAGATAATAAATTTGTGTTGTTTTAAGCCACTGAGTTGGTGGTAATTTGTTACAGCAAAAATAGGGACCTAATACACCCTCTTTGCAGCATTTACAAAGTGTCCCAACTTTTATTTTTATGTTCCTACAAGTTAAGACTATTGGCTTTTTATCATCTAGATTAGGGTTCTGATCAGTTTGTTTGCAATGATACGCATGTATCAACCCATTTTTTAATCAGTAAAGAGGTTTGAGGGGATTGATTCAGTGTGTGAGTATATGAGAAGAAGCATGGGAGATGGCAGCACTATCCACTAGAGATTGTGGCGGATCTTGAAGGGAGGAAATGGCTTTAATTTGCAAGTTCCTTATGCAGTTCTGATAAGGCCCTTAGAGGGACTTGTCTCACCCAGTTGAAAATCACTGACCTAATAGGACCAGTGACCGTCGAGCAATTCTGTGCAAACTGCAGTTCTAAGAGCTTTACTTATATTGACTCATTTATTCCTGCAACAGTCCTGTGAGGTAGTTACTACTGATAATATTTCCATTTTATGAATAAGGAAACTGACACATAGGGGCATAGATTTTACTTAGACATTTTGCTTCTAATAGAATTGTTAACACTGAACTGGTTGCCAAATTGCAAAATACATAAACATTTATGATCACAGAATTATTTTATGTTTATATTTTAAACCTTTAAGCTTTTTTTCTACGACTTTGTCTTTAACTAGCTGTTGGGTTACTAAGTTGCCATTTTGAGTATAACTGTTATGATAGGTTAGAAACAATTGTTTTAAACAACTTGCCCATCAAGGTATTCAGCAAGAAGCTGCTTTTGCATGAAATGTCCACTGGGTGGCAGTTTTTCATAAAAAGTACATGGCATTAGATCTCACATCCTAGTTTCTAAGAATTTATAAAGACAAAACGAATCATTTGTTTGGGTTGTTGAATAGTTAATCTTTGGGTTTCTTAAACAAAAAAGGGGAAGGCTTTTGTACTGTATTTAATATCCTTTCAGAATAGAAACAGAACCTTAGCAGCTTAACACATCTGAGTTGTATATCGCTTTAAACAAGAACTTACTTTGAAATGCATTTCACAGATAAGTTAATCATAACATACATAGGTGGCAGTTGAGCATGTGGGCAAACTTGTAAAACTGTTTTTGAATCTTTAAAATCAAACTATAATAATAAAAAGCGTATGGTCTTACATCCAGTAACTTTATGCTAAAAACATTCTAACTTTTTTTTGTGTGTGTGAGGAAGATCAGCCCTGAGCTACCATCTGATGCCAATCCTCCTCTTTTTGCTGAGGAAGATTGGCTCTGAGCTAACATCTGTGCCCATCTTCCTCTCCTTTATATGGGATGCCACCACAGCATGGCTTGACAAGTAGTGTGTTGGTGCATGCCCCCGGATCCGAACCAGCGAACCCTGGGCCCTGCAGTGGAGCATGTGCACTTAACTGCTTGCGCCACCAGGCTGGCCCCAAAACATTGTAACTTTTTAGGAAAGACCAACAAAATATTATACACTATGAGCTTCTTTACAGTTAATTGAATGACTTTTTCTTTCCTACATGCTTAAAATGTGCATATCAATGACAAATTTCCTCGCATTAATAATTTTCAGGGGTACAATTTGAGGCCAGAATAAAGTTATAAGCTTGTTTAGTGCTGTAATTCAGGGAAAAAAAGGTATTTTTGAAAACTACTCAGTGAACATTTAAATACTATTTCTATAAAAATGTGTTTGGTACATTTGTCAGCAGACACCCAGCTGCCTGCCCCCTGTCCAGACTGTAGGTAAGAATACGGCCATCAGGGAGCACTGAACCAGGCGCCAAGAAGTCCCCTGGCCTTTCCATGTTCACCTCAGTACAGCTTAGTGACATGCAATCTCCTCCTCCTCTCCTGCTGCTGCGTTCATCATTTTTTCTTTGGGCTGTGAAGCAGGTTGTTAGCACACTAGTCTAGGTGTTTCTAAGACATCACAGACTCGCACAAATGCCCCATCCTTCTATCTTGGGTAGAAGCGATGAGCTCTGGTTCACTAGCTTTTAACATATAACTATGCCGATTTGTGAATTTTAAAATGCACTTTAGAATGATCAGTTCAGTAGTTTGCCCTAATCACAAAAAAGAAAAGATTCTGCCACTGTACCCCAAATTTAAATGTCAATGACTTCACATTTAACAGCTCTTATTTTTATCTCTTGAACTGAATTGGTGAACCTAATTTTTGAGGTTCAGATATTCAAATATAGTTGAACTTTGATCCTCTTAGAGCACGCATAACACACAAAACAAGTAAGATGAAGCCTATCAGAGCATCTTCTACATCAATTAGCTCTTTCACCTCTAAAAGGTGAACTTCCAGTGGCAATGTATTCATACCAGTTTTGACAACAATTCTGAAATATGAAACTTAAATTTAAACATCAGTATTTTAAATTATTTTATACCTGTTCTAAATTTAAGCAACATTTTAAGCTCAAATGTCATTATTTCTTTATCAGAAAAAAATGAAAGGAAATGAAAAAAAATATCAATTACTGATGCCAGTGGACAGAAACAAGTATTATCAATCAATGGATTGATCAGGAGGATATTGAGTATCCACTCAGCACTGAAAATGTAGTAGATACTCAACTAATACTCCCCTGCTGAACATCTGGCTAATGAAAGAGGACATAATGCAACTAAGTGTCAAAATGCGTAATGTAGCACTCACAGTGACAAGCACCACAATGGGAAGCAATTATCCAGGTAGACCACTTTGCTCCACAGATTTTCTTTAAAGAAAACACTTAATAAATAATAACATTGTTGTTTTTTCTTTGAACTCAAAATGAACACAAGTTCTAAATACAATTTTTTTTATTTTTTGTGAGGAAGGTCGGCCCTGAGCTAACATCTGCCAATCCTCCTTTTTTTTTTTTTTTTTTTCTGCTGAGGAAGACTGGCCCTGGGCTAACATCCATGCCCATCTTCCTCCACTTTATATGGGATGCAGCTACAGCATGGCTTGACAAGCGGTGCATCGGTGCACGCCCGGGATCCGAACCGGCGTACCCTGGGCCGCCGCAGCAGATAGTGTGCACTTACCCACTTGCGCCACCAGGCTAGCCCCCTAACTACGATTTTTAATACCTAAGTCTTTTCTACTTATAATTTCGAAGTCCAGAATAATTCAAAAAATTTTTATAGCTCTATGGAGAAGTTATCATATAACATACAGAAAAGACATTTCAGAGAAATCTTCATCACACTTACTAATATTTAGATTTAATTTTCCCCTGTAACCTGGTTATAGTAATAACAAAAGTCAGCACTGAAGGCCATATTTTATTTGCACTAATTATTTGTTCTTCCATTCTATAACTCTCCATGCAATTTTATTTAGTGTTTTGAGCTTTTCTCACCCATTTTGTGGCCTTGGTGTGGGCTGCAGATTGGGGAGAGCCGGCGGGGGCAAGAGGTGGGCTGTGCTCATCCATCCTCTGGGAGCGCTCTCACTTCATTCTCTAGAAATGACAGTAACATTGTGCAGGGATGACTGTCAGAGGCAGGATGTGTTTCTTCCTTCATGATTTAATGGGAAAAGATCAGCAAATATTTTGTAGCTCACAGCCCCAGTCCCAGGATGGAAAGCAAATGACAAAACCAATGTGTTGTCTGTTTTCACACGCTGATGTCAGTGCAGAGTCAGAAACGTTAAATCAGACGCCCACACCCTGATTTAATCCCATTAATGATAATGAAAGAATTAATGAAACTTTCTAAGTTTGAATTATTTCAACCTCTGTCTAGAATCACCATGCAGTGTCACTATTGCTCCAAACCTGCAACATTTTATCCTCAAATATGTGTATAAAATGCCATGTAGCACTAGAAAATAATTTATTATTCCATTTCACAAGAGTTCAGATTGAGGTCAGACCCTACTGAGGCAAATCAATTACGAAAAGCACAGACTATTGGTTCACACATTTTATTTATATAGTCTTTTTTCCCTCATTCCTCCTATTCATGCATCTAGCTTTCCAGATACTACAAAGATTTAATATCTTTGGATGTTATATTGGAAAAAAGCAAAAACGTTGGAGAAAGGCCAACTGTAGTTAAATCCTGCCTCTGTCACCTACTAAGCTATGTGATCTTGGGCGAGTTGCTTGAATTCTCTTAACCTCTTTCCTAATCTGTAAAATGGGGATCAATAAAACTGACCTTATGAAATTATTGTGAAAATGAAATAAAAGAGTAGATATTAAATTCCTAGTATATGGTATATACTCGACAGGGTAGTTTTCTCTTTTTTCTTTTATACAGTTAACTCCACTCATTAAAAATAGAGATACACATAGAATTATAGGATAAGCAGAGAATCTTAGAGTTGAAATAAACCTTTAATATTATCTAATCAACTTCCATCTCAATCTTCTCTATAACATTATTGAAAATTTTGTAGGACACCCTAGTCTGCACAATCAGACATCAAAAGGGTCCTGGATGGCATATTGTCAATGGTATTTTCAGCTGGAAGACTCAAACTGGCTCAATCAAAAAGAAATATAACACATTATGAAATGTCCATTGGTTGGACACTTAGATTGCTTTAATAGCTAAGGACCCAGATTTTTCCCATCTCTGCTTTGCCATCCTCTGTCTGAGGATTTTACTCTCTGACTGGGTCATGATCTCAAGATACTTCAGGTGTGCTCAGAATCCCAGGCAGACATGACTACAGCCAGAAAGAACTTTAAGAGACCTTTTCTCAGTGTCTATTTATTTATTCGTTTAAGAACAAGGAATCCATTCTTGGAAATCCCCCCTGCTGATTCCTTCTCAATTTAGTTGGCTGCCATGTCCGTTTCTAAACCGACAAAAAGAACAAATGAGATTACTGTGATTATTTAGAATAATCATCTGGAGAGAGAGAGTGTTGATGAGTCAAATTTGTTTGTTATTATGTTGCTGCTTTTCAAAGCAGCTCCCTTTCAATATAGAGTTTGCTAGTTCTGCTCCCTCATTAATTTGTCCTTCTTTTTTGTTCCAGTTAAGAAGAACAAAAGATCCTTTAGAAAGGTAAAATCAAGTTTGAATGATTTTTACAAAGATTCGGCGATGAACGTGCATACAAATGTGCGAAATAGCCCAGAGGTCCCAGTGAAGGCTCACGTTGGTACTGAGTTTGTGATTTACTCTTTATTTTTCAAGTTTCATCCTTGAGCTCTCTCAACTTTAATTTGAAGAAAAGTTAAGGTTTTTTTTTTGCTATAGTAAATTTTGGGGCTTATCTTTCCATCGAACCTCAAAACATTATCTTCCAAGTTATCCACACTCATCATTGGATCTTATAATCACTTTTCTAATGCTTAGGGGGAAGGGCAGTAGGTAAGAATTTAGGCATTAGAGAAGCAGCTTTGATACCAGCTAAACACAATGTTGACGTAAGGGAAGCCATATTATAGAAAAGAAACCATATTGTATCTTTGAATGACCTCTGATTAACCCAGCCATGCTCTGTAGATTTTATGGCCTGTCCCAGATGCAATAAGTCGATAACTGTGTTCTCTTGAGTTCCTTAGGAATGTGATGACCCCCGGGCAGAGAGTCTATGCTGATAGCCATCATCAATGACAACTGAAAGATCAGGGTATAGGGCATTGCTCCAGTCTCTGATGCATATCCAGTAAAACAGAAGACTGCCAGGAGCTAAGACCAGATGTCTGCCCCCACCCAGAGATCAGATGGGTGCCCCCACCTGGAGACCAACCTCCCATATAATTGGCCTGTAATCTTTGTTCTGTAAGATGGTTCTTGCAGACATTAGTTGGCCATCTTCTCCCTTGCTAGCAAGCTGTAATAATGTCCTTTCTTTCCTACCACCTTGCCTCTTGACTATTGGCATGTCTTGTAGTGGGCAGACGACCCCCTCCGCCCCGAACCTTGGGCAATAACAGCTTTATATTTCAGGTAGACAGGCAGCAGGGTGTGCTTGCTGCTCTGTTAATACCTTGTTCCCATAGAGCCAGGTCCTGTCCTAGTTCAGGCCAAAGCATCCCTTAATGAGAGACAGAGAGGCATAGCTTACACTCTAATGAAAGAGTGACTGCACTCTGCTGTGAATCTCTACTCCTGGCTGTGAAACAGATAGAGGTTCTTCAAGCCCCTGAAGGAATGAAGAGGCTGATCTTGCTATTTGTTGTTTTTAAACAGAAAAAAAAAAAAAAAAGGAAGAAAAAGGAGAATTATGTGTGGACTATTTTTTCTTTAAATTTATTTAAAAACGGTAGAAGTAATATTGGTTGTTATAATATGATCATGAAATAAAGGGTTCTATTCACAATTGCATAAATTATTGAAAGAAGGACTCAGTTAAAATATTTCACCTACTATTTATATATTGTTTCCAAATGACGATTATTGTCCAGATTCTCTTTAAAGACAAGACTACCAAGAACACTATATTTACTTCATCAAAATGGTGAATTAAAGACAGATTTGCAGGGGCCGGCCCCGTGGCTTAGCGGTTAAGTGCGCGTGCTCCGCTACTGGCGGCCCTGGGTTCGGATCCTGGGTGCGCACTGACTCACCGCTTCTCTGGCCATACTGAGGCTGTGTCCCACATACAGCAGCTAGAAGGATGTGCAACTATGACATACAACTATCTACTGGGGCCTTGGGGAAAAAAAAAAAAAGGAGGAGGATTGGCAATAGATGTTAGCTCAGAGCTGGTCTTCCTCAGCAAAAAGAGGAGGATTAGCATGGATGTTAGCTCAGGGCTGATCTTCCTCACACACACACACACACACACAAAAAGACAGATTTGCATATTTTGCTTGCTCAGCCAGTGGAGTGAGTGGTGACTGGGTTTTCAACCCCTGATTTTCTTGCTTTATAACAACATGAAGTGACCCAGATTCCTGGTTAAGTCAAGTGCCTGGCTTTCCTCTTGATTTTTTCCTACCTGCACTGTTGACTGAAGGGAAGGGAAGGAAAGACATAAGGAGGAAGTAAGAGACATTGGGCAATGCTTATCAGACATATACATGGCAGGAGTGTTTCATTTAACAAAAGCTTCCCTGATAACATACAGTTTACACATAAAATGAGACTATGGATATCTCTACTTTTTATATGCCAGTATTTTAAAAATCACATATTTCAAAATGGTATGAAATAAGACCTTTCTGAGTTAAGTGCCTAGATTCATGCCAGGTGTCAAGAACTGTGAAGGCACTGAAATGTTACCCTGTTTACAGTCAAACAAGTTAGCTTACCACTGCTTCGTGGGTGCGGGCAGAATACACAAGACCGCAAGTGAGAGACAAAGGGCTTTATCATTCATGGCACAACAAGCAACATGAGAATTATTTCACTTGGATTCCATTGCCATCCAATTCCATGGAGGGAGGTGATTTTGGACAGAACCAGGTGGATGCTATGCACACAGTCAGTTTGTGTCACATTGAAGAACACTGAGCTTAGGAGACTCCCAATGTTATAAGGAGGCAGCTAGCAAACCCATCCTCCTTTGCCCCAAAGGGAGGCTATATCTTTATTACGCTCATCAGGAGACAAATCTGCCCTCAGTCCCAGAGCAAAACAATATCTTTATTTTTCAAGGCTGTTCTACAAACGTTTTTGAATAAAAGCTGGAATAAAAGCTATCACGAGGTGTGTAAAAATGTGGCAAACCCATGGAGAACTGTCTCCCAACACTATATGTCACACACATGTATATGGTATATATGGGGTATGTATGTGCGTGTATATGAATGTATGGTATATATATGTATATCATTTAATTTTCCCAACAGTTCTATAATGACAGTGCATAATTCTTGTTTTTAGATGTAAAGAAGCAATATCAGCTAAGCACCTTGCCTAATGTCACAGAGATTGTAAGGGACAAATTCAGAAATTCAACGCTTTGTTCTACACAACAGCCCATAATCTTTCTGACCAACCAATACACTAATTGCCGTGAAAAATAGGGAGAAATATATATATTCTGTGACACTGAGTTCTAGAAAGAAGGCCCTTTGACTTTTTATATTACTTCTACTAGAATTAAAGAAATATCTGTATTGCTGCTCTCCTCATAATTGAACTCACTACAGCTTATGTCATGTGCAACCCATTCAAACGAGGGTGTAAAATGGTGGTCAGCGAAGCAGTATGGTTTTTTCCCCCTTCAATCAAACCAATTGCTCAATGTAATTATAATCTTGGAAGATACAGTTAAAAAGATGTTGAATTAAATTGAGCTCTGAAAATTGTTCACCTCATGATTCCTTCTGATTACATCTTGGCATAATTCCCCCAAGTTTCAATATGTAATTTAGGGATAATGTATAATTGGTATTGGAACCATTGCAGCATCTCCACATTTCAACGAGAGGCCAATTTTATTAGTAATAACTATAATAACTCTGCTAAAAAGGCTGTATGACTTAGTCACTTATTAGGAAATTATTTTTCAGCAGGAACATGTTACTTTTATATATTTAATTCAGGTTTTAAGCAGGAAATTTATTAACAATGCAAGCATTTACAAGGAGATAATTTTTACAGATATTATAGTTAGGTCCTAATCAGACAATTATTTCCCATGGTGTTAAACTCAAAAGCTTAATTTTCATTAAGTTTGATTTTTGGAAAACTTTATATCCACATGAGACATTTTAAAAAATATAGAATGATGTTTAGATCCATGCTATCAAAATACGAGAGAAGTGACACGGCTCCTTCCAATTTCATCACGTAGTGTTTTGTTGATATGTTTTATGGGGAAAAAAATCTTTTTGTATTAAAAAAAGTCACCACAAATATGTGCACTAGATACTGGTATCCATCATATACTAACCTAATGATAACTATGCGCTGTATAACGTTTCCATCACCCTTGGACTGCATATATGGCGGTGATCTCATAAGATTGGTACCATACAGCCTAGGTATATAGGAAGCTAGACCATCTGGCTTTGTGTGAGTACACGCTATGATGTTCGCACAGTGACGAAATCGCCTGAGGACGCATTTCTCAGAATGTATCCCCGTCATTAAGCAACACACGACTGTACTCCGAAAAGAGGCTCTGTAGAGCCTCTTAATGCCTTTAATAATTCATATTAAATAATGCATATTAAATAAAGGCACTGAGAGGTCCTGCTTATAAATAAAGTTGTTTTCTCAACCTCTCTGAAATTTGATCACAGACCCCTTTTATTTTGTAAGCCTCCTGATATTGGGGGAAGCCTTGAACACGCTCCGATGATCTTCTTATTCCACTAGAATGACGGGGATCATAATCTTAGTTGTTCTGGGGTTCTCACATATTGGATTCACATTGGATTCTCACGTTCTTCATTGGAAAATATTCAGGGAGCTCCTCTCAGTTCCCAGGCTTCCCGTGGACTTGAAGAGAGACAAGGGAGGAGATTGTTAGAGCAGATGGAGGAGGTGACCTGAGGGACAGAGGGATTCAGAAAGTTCTAGAATGATACCAGGGAACGAACTATAGGGACTTACTGGTCATTGGCTCTGAGCTCTTATTCACTATGTCTTGATTTCCTCATCCTTTTTTTTTTTTTTTTGAGGAAGATTAGCCCTGAGCTAACATCCGTGCCCATCTTCCTCTACTTTATGTGGGACGCCTGCCACAGCATGGCTTGATAAACGGTGCGTAGGTGGGTCCTTGCCTGGGATCTGAAACTGTGAACCCTGGGCCGCTGAAGCAGAGCGCACAAACTTAACCACTATGCCACTGAGCCAGCCCCATTGATTTCTTCATCTTTAAAATAAGAATAATGCCTTCTTGGTATGTTTACTATAAAGATTAGTAAAAACATCTAGTTTGGAATACTCCAAAAATGGCAGCTATTATAATTTATTAATTATTTCAGCTATTAAATAGTAGCTCTGGAAGTTATATAACATGGAGTAATGTATATTTTTTTTTTCTAAAAGCTACCTTCCTCTTAGGATTTTGTAATGCTTATATGAAGTAGTGTACATAACTCACCCAGCACTGTATCTAGCATGCACTACGATATATGCACGTACTTTAATTTCTTTGGGAATTAGCACTGAATTGCATTACATTTGTTCAGTTAATTCAGCAGTATTTTTGAGCTACCATGTGGCAGACACTTCTCTGATTGCTACAGACACATCAGCAAACAAAAAGCAAAGAAATCCCTGCTTTCATATAGCTTATATTTTAAATTGTAAGCAAGTTCTTATACTTTTAGTAAAAGCAAAGAGAAAATTACAGAAAATTGGAAAAGCAGCTTACCAATAGCATGTGAAAAAGACTTAAATTCAGCTGCACTAAAAATAAGCAAGACGATGTTTCTTAAAAGAAACTTTGTTCATTTCTTGACAGAGACAGTGTGGATATGACATTACAAGAATGTTGCTACAGCTCTGAGTTTCTGACTTTAATATGGAACTTTTAAATATTTGTACATTACTAGCTACTTATTTTTCCACCTAACTTTGCAGATTCATTTTTGGGGACACAGAATGAGGAAGCTTGGCCCTGAGCCAACATCTGTTGCCAATCATCCTCTTTTTGCTTGAGAAAGATTGGCCCTTAGTTAACATCAATCTTCCTCTATTTCGTATGTGGGTCGCTGCCACAGCATGGCTTGACAAAAGCTGTGTCGGTCTGCACCCAGGATCTGAACCCACAAACCCCATGCTGCTGAAGTGGAGCATGAGAACTTAACCAGTACGCCACCAGGCCGGCCCCTGCAGATACATTTTTATTTGATCTTTAATCTCTTCTTGGAAGATAGAGTGTGTAAGGCTAACTCCATTTTGCAGGTTTGATAACCTAGGCTCAGAGAGGAGCTGTGTGAGTTAACCGAGACAAGCTGCTCAGAGTGGCAGAGGGAGAACAGAAACCAGATCTGATTCCTGCTGGAGGCTGCTTCCCACTCCTGGTTGTGAGGGGAAGGTGAGACTATTGCCCTTAACAGACAATCAGAGGATGACTGAGGCTGATTTTCAGCCTGCATAAAATCGAAACATTCTTCAGCGATCATTTTTCCCTGAAAAGAGATAATTACATTTAAAGTGAGATCTTGAGAATACGAAACAGATTAGGGTCGTATAGCCTTTGGTCCTGTGTTGCTAATTATTCTAAATATAATTTGCAACTTTACATATTTTGAATGAGCTCTAACAAATTGTTAATTTTTTCCTATGCTGTAAAAGAGTGCTATTAGATTCATGGTAAATCATCAACAAATATGGGTATGCTCTGGGTTTGGACTGGCATTTATACAGGAAAGTTGTTGCTTAGCTTGAAGCTCGTTAGGAAAATGCGACTAGGTGACCTACCTAGTTTGGGTAATGTGGCCTCTCTTTGGGAAGCATAGTGGTTAAAGAGCCTGTTGGTGGACTCAGGACTGGGCTCATCCTGGCTCTACTAATGGTCATTATTTAACATCTCTAAGCCTCATTCTTCTCAATGTGCAATGGAAATACAGTGATGTCTAATTCATGGCACAATTTTTCTTTTTCTTTTTCTTTTTTTTTTTTTTGCTTGAGGAAGATTAGCCCTGAGCTAACATCTATTACCAATCTTCCTCCACTTTATATGTGGGTCACCACTACAGCATGGCTGACGAGTGGTGTAGGTCCGTGCCCGGGATCTGAACCTGTGAAATCAGGCTAGTGAGCATGTTTGGAGCATGCCAAACTTAACCACTATGCCACCAAGCCAGCCGTATGGCATAATTTTGAGATTTAAATGACATAATGCATATACTTGACACTTAGTGATCACTCAGTCAAATGTTAACTATTATTATACCCCTTTGAGATTAATTGATCAACTCGAATTATGTTCAACAAAATTATCAATCTATTAGCCACTCTATCACAAGTTACTTTACTCAGAAATTTACCTGGAAGACGTTTAGCGCTTATGGAAATATCAAATGTTGATAATCTTAAGAAACTAAAACAATTTGCATAGGAGAGATCAAGAGGTGAAAAACACCCAATAAAAGGTAAGTCCATTTGGATCATGGCTTCCTATATTTGTCTCATATTTATAGGTTTGGTATTTATATATATGTATGAATAAGTTCTTGAAGTTTGTTTTTCATAGATCTCTTAAGAAGAATTTATGTCATCAATGAGAATGACAGTTAAACATAGCATTCCTTTGTTGGTTTGCCTTAACAGGACAGTCTTAATTTAATTCCTAGGGAGATAGGAGTAGGAAGAAAACAGAGGCATCTGTAGAATGTAACATGGTTGGTTTTAGGCCCGTGTATGTAGAAAAGAAACCTGTTAGCCAGAGGATGTTACAGTGGCAAAGTACAGGACCCTGGTTTACAAGGTTTGAGAGGTAATTGCCCCAACAGCTCCTTGTCAAAAGATAATAAGGCTTTTCTATACTAGGAGTGATCTGCAATTATCATAATAATTATTATTAGGGAGGAGGGGTTGCAGAAGATAAGAACTCCATGGAGGGGCCGGCCCCGTGGCTTGGTGGTTAAGTGAGCGCGCTCCACTGCTGGCGACCCGGGTTCGGATCCCGGGCTCCCACCGGCGCGCTGCTTCTCCGGCCATGCTGAGGCCGCGTCCCACATACAGCAACTAGAAGGATGTACAGCTACGACACACAACTATCCACTGGGGCTTTGGGGGAAAAAAATAAATAAATAAAATCTTTAAAAAAAAAAAAAAAAAAAAAAAGAACTCCATGGAATGTTTCATCTATCCCAAGGGAAACACTTTGAGAGTGCTATCTGGGTGGTATCAGGCAATTCCAGAACACATGATTTTTAAGATGGATATGTAGGATTTCCCAGTGGTATGATAGCGGAATTGCTCATCTAAAACATGGTGCCTCCTCAAGAAGATTTCTTTTTTCTACTTAGCTTTATGGAAAGTAAAGTAGTAGAATTCAGCAGAACATAATGGCCTCAGGAGCCCGGCTGCCTGGGTTCACAGCCTGATTCTATCGCTTCCTGATGGCGTGATCGTGAGTATATTGCTCCACTTCTATATACTTCAGACTCTTCATCTGTAAAATAGAGATAATAATAGTCCTCACTTCATAGAGCTCTCTAATGATTAAATAAGGCAAAGAATATGAAGGATTTAGTGTGGAACCTAATGTATTTAATATATGTTAGCTATTATTACCTCTACATTAAAAAAGAATGCCTTAAAATAACACGGCACTTGACAATTTTAAAACTTTCTTTCATTGCCTCATTTAACTTCACAGATCCCAAGGTAAGAAGTTCAGGTATCATCTTCCTCCCTGACAAATGAGCACATTGAGATTCAAAGAAACCCAGCAACTTGCCCGAGTCATATGGTTATTAAATGATGAGGTTGATTCTGCAGTGAAATGTCCAGTCTAATAGGCTTTCTCCTTTAACATACTCTTTAGCGGGTCGTCTTCACCATCATCCAAGTGATGATTTTTATCACAGGGTAGATATTTGACAAAGGTGACAGATGAATGATAGAAATAGCAAAAGTTATGGACTTAAAGGGTAAGGTAGAGTAACTAGACTGGAGAGCTGTGGAAAGACTTCAGGGAATAAGAACTACTAGAATTGGGTCTTGATAACATCTTGGGAGGCATAATAAAGCCACTGCAACATGGCTGGTGCATCATTGCAGGCTGAAAATAGATAATGGGTCTACCAGCTAAAATTGTAAAATATTTTTACGTGCAATTAAACATAAAGAAATAATAAAGGATACCGTATATTCTCTAACGATTAGTTTCCACATATCCAGAAACGTCTAATTCTCTATTTTGTTCTGAGCTTTGTAAGTTTTAGCGGAAGGAATCAGCCTTTATTCTAATATTTAAGTTGCCCCATCACTCAGTATAAATTGCCTGCCTTCAACAATTATGGAAGATATTAGGCACAGCAAGACAGGAAGAAAGTTAAGTCAGTTCTCCAACAGGAAATATTGCCTTTTCAACAGCTTTTACTAATGTCATTTTGAAAAATCTAGAATATCTGTTTTCCTGTTCAATTATTAAAAACAATATGCTCGTGAGACTCAGTCCATTAGTTTTGAATTTCATATCATGCTGTTTTGTATAGTGAGATGCTGCTCTAATTATCCTGGGCAATAACTTAGCCTTTCAATATTTTTCTTATGACTTGCTACATTCAGCCAACGATTTATAAATATTCGCATATAATTACTGAAATCTTTTTTGAATATTTTAAAGTAATTGAAAAGGGTGAAGTGATATCTAGAAAACCCACGATTTAAACATAAAAGCTTTGTGTTCCAATTAAAATTCCTGCATGTACCTAAAACTATAGGCATATAGATCTTTACAAAAGAAGATGCAGTTTATAAACAAAGAATAAAATACTTGGCAACGTGCATAATGCTATTTTGGAAATATGTATTAAAATGGGTCTAATAAAATAAAATATACTGAAATTTTGGTCCAATTAAATTTTACTTAGTGATAATATTGATCATTATTATGCAAGAGATGTTGCTTAAAATTTATTTTTGAGCATAACAGTTGTAAGAAGACATATAAAATTCAAAGCCTCTTTTTTATCTCTAAACTAAAATCAGCATCTCCTAGAGAGGAGTTGTGATACTTTCATTACTCACTATATTTTTGCCACCCAGGTATCAGCTACCAGAATGTCAGACATAACATCTCAGGAAGATAAATGCGATGTTAAAGAGAATCATTTCTAACTATACTTAGATTGTAAATTCTTTTTGAGACCCTGATGGGAGCTATGGGCCCTCTTTCCAAAAAAATGCACATATGCACTGTGGGTCCTAGGTTTACAGGTGAAGTAACTTGTGTCAAAGGAAATTTGCTTTGTGATTTAACTGATTTAGTCAATATATATTTACAGTGTCCTGGGTTTGGAAACTATGGAAGACATAAGGTTTACATTTTTTATTGGCTAGTGTGGCAGGACAGATAACACAGCTGTTGAAATAACTGAAAAGAATTACAAAAAGGGGTTATTTACTGAGATAGGAGGAGAGGTAAACTAACAAAGGATGATGGAACACTCAATGACTAGCAGCAGCTGAATTCTATCCCTACGCCTGAGGTGGGAAAGGGAGGGATGGTGTTGTGGGGACTAGAAGACAGCTATCAAGTTTTCAGTGCCTTTCTCTTTAATATGAATGTTAGGGCAAAGATCCACACTTTTTGGAGAAAAGTCTTTAACTTGAAAGATAGAGCCCAAAGAAAACAATCATAATAATAAAAAGATTAAAGAGACAATTCAGGAAACTTAAATAAAGAGAAAGTCCTATAATTTGTTTAATTATCCATGTGGTAAGAGAAGGTATTGCATCCGTTAAATAAAAACTCCATGCCATCTAAATGAATAATCAGGGAATAAGAAAGAGCTCTTCAGGGCTGGCCCGGTGGCATAGTGGTTAAGGGCATATGCTCTGCTGCTGGCAGCCTGGGTTTGGATCCCTGGTGCGCACTGACGCACCAATTGTCAGGCCATGCTGTGGCGGCGTCCCACATAAAGTGGAGGAAGATGGGCACGCATGCTAGCTCAGGGCCAGTCCTCCTTGGCAAAAAGAGGAGGATTGACATGGATGTTAGCTCAGGGCTGATCTTCCTCACAAACACAAAAAAAGCTCTTCAAAATTAAACTGCTAGCTGATATTTAGGAAAGCATGAAGAAAGATAAAACTGAGTAAACCTCCTCAAATTAGAAAAAAGTAAAAGGAAGAAAGATAATATGAGAAAAAAAATTAAAGAACCAGTCCAAGGGGTGCACCATTGAAGGCTGAAGATGGTGGGAAATACTGTCAAAATGCGGAAGGAGAGTGATACACAATCTATAATTCCATACAAACCAAAGTAACCACCAAGGACATGGGTGGGATAAAGGTATTTTTATTATGCAAAGTTATTTTGCAGCTACTGCTCTTTGTTGAGGAATTTACTGGAAAATTTGATCCACTAAATGAGGAAAACAGCAAAGACTTAGAATAATAAAAAAAGTGATGCCTGAGGGTAAGGTGAAGGTTTGTGTCCAGGATGACAGCTCTTCAGAAGGCCTAGAGAGCAGGATGTGTAGACTAGAGCAGAATGGAAGTAAGAGGAAGATTCCACAGATTTGATTGCATGGAAAATAATGTTAAAGGGCCTACTATAAAACTACGGCAGGATATGCAAGAACTTAGCCAAAAGTACAAAGAAGGAGCAAATTTTAAAAATGAGGCTCATTGACTATAGGAAAAGTGAAAAAAAATTCTATAGCAAAGGAAATGAAGTCATAGTGTACTACTTGACTCAGCTGTGATCAATATTACACGGTTGGGGCGGCCCATGGCTGAGTGGTTAAAGTTCTGCGCACTCTGTTTCAGCGGCCTGGGTTTGTGGGTTCAGATCCCGGACATGGACCTACATCACTCACCAGCCATGCTGTGGTGGTGTCCCACATACCAAAAATAGAGGAAGATTGGCACAGATGTTAGCTCAGGGCTGATCTTCCTCAAACAAAAAAAGAGGAAGATTGTCAACAGATGTGAGCACAGGGTGAATCTTCCTCAGAAAAAAAAAATTTACATAGTCATAAAAATGAAAACACTGAAAACGGATTTAATCAAAATTTGAGACGTAACTATATCGGAGGATGGGAGAACCATGACCTTGAGTAATAAGTTAACAAGCTTGACTATTATTATTATTCAGTAGCTGTTTACCAGTGCTCTTTAGATATGTCTGGGTTTTGAACGTATTGTTTTGACATTAATTCTCTGATCCCAGCTGGGTTTCCTGTAATTCCCATAACTAATAGCCTAAAGTTAGCATAGACCCCACAGATTAAAGGCAAATTCTTTCAGAAGACTACCCCCACTTCAGACTTCAGCTGTCAGTCTCAAAGCCCACCCACACTTCTGACTGTCTGGCTATAAATTCTGGAGATCCTGTGACCCTCTCAGATTATCCTTTAGGTTCCATAATTTGCTAAATGACTAATAACACTCACTAAAAGCACTATACTTATGATTACAATCCTATTATAAAGGATACAACTCAAGAACAGCCTAGAGGAAGAGATGCATAGGATAAGGTCTGGGGAGAGGAAGGGGAACAGAGAATTTTTGCACCCTCTTCTAGTGGAATCCAGGTGAATAACCCGCCCAGCACATCAATATGTTCACCAACCAGGAAGCTTCTCTGAATCTCGGTATCCAGAGGTTTTATTGCGGTTTCTTTATGTAGATATGATTGATTAATTCCTTGGCTGTATGATCAAATTCAATCTCTAGCTGCAACCCACCCCCCAACCTTCCTTCGGTTTCTCCCCAGACATCCGGCTTGCCCAAGGTTCCAATCCTCTAATCATGTGGTGGTTGGTCTTTCTGGTAACCAGCTGGACTCTGAAGGTCTGTAGGCACCCACCAGGAGTCACTTCATTGGCATAATAAAGACACTTCTATTACTCAGGAAATTCCCAGCATTTTTGAGGCTCTGTGCCAAGAACCCGGGACAAAGAACAGATATATTCTTATTATACCATAGAAGTCAAGCAGTTAAACCCAGTAGATTTTGGTTTCTAGAAATACAAAACAGACCTCAGAGCGTAGGGTTGTACGAGCAACACACAGAGGTCAAGAGAGTAGATATTTCCACCTTATATAGCACATATTTCTTTCTTCTGACACATATATACAGTTTGAGGAGTAATGTTTTAAAAAAGCAACCCTGGATTTTTTCCCCCTTTGTAATGGAAAATACAATAGAGAAAAGTCTTGGATTTACCCTGAGCAAAAGTTAAAGCTGTTTGTCACTCTTTAAGGTGATAGGAAGAAGTCTCTACAAATCTCTATCTAATAGATACCTCTCAACCAAGCCTCTCTCCTAATCAAGGCAGGCCTTCAACCTTCTTTGTCTTGATACGGATTTGATATGATTGCCCATCTCTGTCCTCCCCTGGGCATTTTAAATTTATTGAGACACAAACTTATGGTCCCTTAAGCACCACACAAATCATTTTTCATTCTGATTCCAGAAACAAAATGTTCGAACTTTCTTCTAAGTGATATATTAACACTTAAGAATCTAGAGAATTATAGCAGAGAGGTTAAGAGCTTGACCTTTGGAAGTACACAGACCCGTCTTCAAACCACAGTTCCACTGTCTATTTTCTGTGGGACCTGGAAAATTCAAATGATTATAAGTAGAAAAAATATTACTTGTAAAGTAACCAACTTGATATAATGCTGTTTACCTTTTTTTTGTTTGTTTGTTTTTGTGAGGGAGATCAGCCCTGAGCTAACATCCATGCTAATCCTCCTCTTTTTGCTGAGGAAGACCGGCTCTGAGCTAACATCTATTGCCAATCCTCCTCCTTTTTTTCCTCCCCAAAGCCCCAGTAGATAGTTGTATGTCATAGCTGCACATCCTTCTAGTTGCTGTATGTGGGACGTGGCCTCAGTATGGCCAGAGAAGCGGTGCGTCGGTGTGCGCCCGGGATCCGAACCCGGGCTGCCAGTAGCGGAGCACACACACTTAACCGCTAAGCCACCGGGCCGGCCCCTGCTGTTTACCTTTTGATATATATATGTTCACACGTTAACAATTTCTCTATTCCTGTACTTTGGAAATAATCTACTATTTCAATATTATAAATATCCACTAGATGAGACTTTTGTGAGATTCTTGCTTAGAATAAATTCCTAAGAGAAGAACAATTATGCTTGAACTTTGTTATGGATTTTAGTAAATATTGTCCCATTGTCTTCAGAAAAGTTTATATCAATTGATATCCATCTAGCAATTTCTAAGAAGGTATGTTTTCTCACTTCTTACCAACACTGGTATTATTATTTTTACAAGTATCTTTTTAACTTGATAGGTGAAAATAGTATATCATGCTTATTTTAATTTGTGTGTATTTAGTTATTATTAAGGTTTAAAAGACTATTTTATTTATTTTTATTTTTTTGTGAGGAAGATCAGCCCTGAGCTAACATCTGTTGCCAATCCTCCTCTTTTTGCTAAGGAAGACTGGCCCTGGGCTAACATCTGTGCCCATCTTTCTCTACTTTATATGGGACACTGCCACAGCATGGCTTGGTAAGCAGTTCGTCGGTGTGTGCCTGGGATCCGAACCTGTGAACCCTGGGCTGCCGAAGCGGAGTGAGCACACAACCGCTATGCCACCGGGCTGGCCCCTAAAAGAGTATTTTACACTTTTTTTTTTTTTTTTTTTGTGAGAAAGATCAGCCTTGAGCTAACATCCATGCTAATCCTCCTCTTTTTTCTGAGGAAGACCAGCTCTGAGCTAACATCTATTGCCAATCCTCCTCCTTTTTTTCCCCAAAGCCCCAGTAGATAGTTGTATGTCATAGTTGCACATCCTTCTAGTTACTGTATGTGGGACGCGGCCTCAGCATGGCCAGAGAAGCAGTGCGTGGGTGTGCGCCTGAGATCCGAACCCAGGGCCGCCAGTAGCGGAGCGCGCGCACTTAACCGCTAAGCCAGGGGGCCGGTCCTAAAAGACTATTTTAAAGGAAGCTTTATAATTTGCTTTTACCACATTCATTTGTATGTAACTATTTTCCTTTCAACTCCTGCCAGTTGAGCTTATATTTAACTAAGTTCTTTTGCAAGTATGTTTTTTTTCTTCTTCCAGATATATATACAGCAAATATATACGTATAAATGATACCGGCTCAAGACAAGGTTGACAGGAGGGAAGCCATTGTAGGAAAGAAACCTTATTGTAACTTTGAATGACCTCTGTCCATCTAACCCAGCTGGATCTGCACCCTCCAGGAGATCTAACTGCTCTGTAGATTTTACGACCCCTGCTTGTGCATGTACCTTCCAGCTGTGATAAGATGATAACTTTGTTCTTTTGAGTTCCTTGGGAATGTGATGACCCCCAAACAGAGAGTCTATGCTGACAGCCATCATCAATGAAAACTGAAAGATCTGGTCTGGCGACTCCTAGTCTGTAACACCAGAGGGTCAACATTCCTAACCCCCTCGCCCTAACCCACTAGCCTATATAACTGCTGTAAGATCTTCTGCCCCTTCAGATCATTCTTTTGGACATGAGTCGGCCATCTTCTCTCTTGCTAGAAAGTTGTAATAAAAAGTCCTTTTTCTCCTTCCCCCTTTCCTTTTGACTATTTGCATGTCTTGTGGTGGGCAGACGAACCCCCTCTTTGGGCGGTAACATAAACATAAAAAGATATATGTATAAATCTATCTAACTATATATATATATATATATATATATATTTCTCCTTGCCGGGATAATTTTCAAACATGTATACTGACTAAGGCAGAAGTGAAATGAATTCTTTTGGCTCATTCAATTATAGATGAGATAACACAAATCAGGGGCCAGTCAAAATCCATTTCTATACTTATAAGTAACCATTAGCCTACACCTGTGGCATTTCAAGCCTTCCGCTTGTGAGATGCCTTTTTTCAAATATCTGAGTCATCCCAAGTGGACATTCACTCTATGAGTACCACCTGGTGACTGCTTTCAAGTCCCAAATTAGGGCCGCCTTCCTTCAGGACCTCCCCAGGGCAGATCTCATTGACTATAATGACCTCCTGTGATAAACTTCCTATCATCATTCCAGCACTGAGGTTCAGGCTTCTGAATTTTTGCTGTAACAGAAATATTAGGGTAATAAGACACAATGTCTGGACACCCAGTGAGTTTTCTTATAGGCATGTCATAGAACACTACCTTTTCTAGTCCCCTACCTTTGTAATCTGTATACATTTTCTTGCAAAGGAACTTCTAGAGTCATATAGTTTCCAGCTTAAGAAACAATGGTAACAGCATACATATTGATCCACAGTTTCCCAGGAAATGTATTACCTGGTCAATTTTCTCTGTTATCCTAATCTAAGTAGTAATCCAGAACCCACATAGGGATTCATTTTTGTTGATAACATATTTTTTAAGTATATTGTTATGGGTTGAATTGTGTCCTCCCAAAATTCCTATGTTGAAGTCCTAACCCCTAATACCTCAGAATGTGACTTTATTTGGAAATAGAGTCATGGCACATATAATTAGTGAAATTAAGACGATGTCATACTGGAGTAGGGAGGGCCCCTAATTCAATATGACTGATGTCCTTATAAAAAGGGAAAATGTGGACACAGACGCACATACGGGGAGAATGCCACGTGAAAATGAAGGCAGAGATCTGTGTGATGCATGTACAAGCCAAGAAATGCCAAAGATTGCCAGTAAGCCACCAGAAGCTAGGGGAGAGTTATGCAACAGATTCTTCCTCATAGATCTCAGAAGAAATCAGCCCTGCTGACACCTCAATCTCGGACTTCTAGCTTCTAGAACCATGAAACAATAAATTTCTATTGTTTAAGCTACTTAGTTTGTGGTACTTTGTTGTGTCAGCCCTACAAAAATAATACATATATTAAATTTAATTAATGAATTGATCAATCTACACAGTACAGAGTAACCATTTCCATTATTTTCTACTTTTCTTCTATAATTTACTGAAATTTACTTCATTTTGAATAGTTTATTTTTGTTTATATTTTACAATGACCTAATTCATTAAGCTGTTTCATTTTGCCAATCAAATATATTTTAATTTCATCAATTGTAATTTTCCGGTCATCATTTCTATGAAGCCGATAATCCTTGGATTACGAACTGAAGATGTATAGTTTTCCATGACGATTTAATTTGTCCATCAAATTTAAACCTATGTAGCTTTAGTTATGTCGGTTCTATTTTATTATGCTTATTTCCACCAATGATGTTCGCTACACCTTTTCATGAAGGACTGAGATCAGCTCTGTCGTGAAAAAAGTGTAAGTGGTATAGTGAAACGAGTCTGAAAGAGAGAGATAGAGGCAAAGACTAAGATAAAGCCAAGAAGACAGTGAAGACGATCAAGAGATACATATAGAGACACAGGAAATGGCAGAAAGTCAGGAGCCAAGTTTTCAAATGCCTGCTGGCATAAGAACGTCTTCAGGAACAAAATATCCTCTGGGTCAAAATGTGGGGTCAACCCACTTGCTTCAGAAGTCCTCAATGAGCTATAATTACACAGAGCGAAAAAGCTGTGGGTACACAAAAAGCAGAACACAAACAGCAAGTTTATTTTAGAAGATGTGTCAATCTTTATATCTTAGACTGGCTAACGAGAACACTTTATATGCTTGGAGGCCCTGAAATGATATACACAGAGATACAGTTCACTGTGGGTAGCCAATGATTAACTTTTCAGGCCTGCCTCCAAAAAGTCCGATGGAGGATACGGGAAATACTTTGCCAAGAAAATTCTGCCTGTAATAGCAGATTGTGGGACTCTCAGACATACAGGAATTTCCACTTATTGCTTACCAATGAGAAGTCCAAGCAAATTATATGACAGCTTGAAACGACTTTCAACATACATTTAAAAAGAACAATTCAGTTATGAATGAAACAATCATCTTTTGCTGTATTGTTCTATACCTGATGCACACTCTTTAAAAATCCTGCCCTCCTCAGCTGTGCAGCATCTGAAGGAGAAGCAATGCGGCTATTAGTTTGCCAAACTTCGTTTCATTCTAGTCTGACTGAAGGATTTTCTGCTTTCGAAACATTAAAAATTGTTGTTATAGTGCTCGCTTCGGCAGCACATATACTAAAATTGGAACAATACAGAGAAGATTAGCATGGCCCCTGCGCAAGGATGACACGCAAATTCGTGAAGCGTTCCATATTTTTACGCAGGTTGTAACTTTGCTGTTCACTAAGCCTGAGTAAGCGAATTTCATTAGTTGATTTTTTTTTTTTTTTACAAAGGAGTTTTATCCTAAAGATGGAAATAATAAATTGAAGGTAAACTTAACAAGAAACAGTCTAGAAGTGAGGTATATGGGTTTTGAAATCATAGATCTAGGTAGATAGTATAGTTTACTACTTTTATACTTGGACAAGTTGCTTAAACTTTCTAGGCCTTAGCTTGCTCATCTTTTATAAGAACTGTGCTTCATAAAGTTATTGTGAAGATTAAAGTGAAAGAAATGTATGTAAAGTGCTTAGCTTGATACTCATATATGTTATATACATACTGCCTTTAATAATTGCTAGGTATTATTATTACTACTTCAGATGTTGATAGTCTTTGAGCATTTCCCATTTCCAGTTCTTCTTCTTCAACCTGTTAATCCCGTATATCCTAGTTTTAAATTTAGATGGTATATATTTTAAATTTACAGGATACAAATTCTTTGACTTGATTTAAAAAAAAAAAAATTGTTGTTATAGATGGTTTGGATCTCAGATACATACAGGTCATGTCGTTCCTTTCAAGCTTCAAAATGTCTTTTTAATAGTATAAACCCTTGAAGAAAAATGTGTCTAGTTTCAATATTTTATATGCATGTTCTATGGGGAAAGCTTTGAATAATCTCTAAATTTTGAGATCAATCACAGAATCAATAGACTATGGGTAGAGTGGACACTTTTGACCCTTGAATGCCTTATTGAGTATCTTCTGCTTATTTAAGTCTGAAAATGTTTACAATAAAAGAGAAATGAGAGACCAAAAAAAAAGGCGACAATGAAAGAACTAATGACTCCTTTCCTCTCAGGTTCTAGATCCAGAGCTCAATTTGCCACTTGAGTCCTAAATAGCCAATTTCATGCTACAATTCGCTTGAATCTAAGTTGGATAGCAGAGAGAGATTGTAACTGCTGCTTCTGCTGTATATAATAAACTATAGCAGTAAATATGGTTGGTTATCATAAGATCTGCAGCAGTTTCACAAATAACTATGAGGCATTTGATAATTTTCCATATTATGATACCTGCAACTTTCCTTCTCTTTCTTATATGGTTTGGAATTGCTACAGTTGGAAGGAGCCAAAGTGTTATCCATCCAATCTCTCCATCTACACCCACCACACCTGCCAAACTCCCAAGCCTGGGACATTTCTTTGGGAGACAAAGGTATTCTTCATAGTAACTCATCTTTATCTTCTTTGTGGTGAGCCTAGAGAGATTTTGCAAATATGTTTCAGTGTTTTATTTTCGCTATCCTTTAAAACAAAAGGAGGGCTGCCCCCATAGGGTAGTGGCTAAGTTCGGTACGCTCCGCTTAGGTGGTGAGCTTGGTTCCTGGGCACTGACCTACACCACACATCTGCCTCCATGTTGAGGTGGCAGCCCACGTACATAGTAGAGGAAGATTGGCACAGATGTTAGTTCAGGGCCAATCTTCCTCAACAGCAACAAAAAAAAATAAAAAAAAAAAGGAAGAAGGAAAAACCAACAGCACAGAAGCTATACAGTTCTACGGTGCTATAAGAGAAAGTTATTTTTTTGTGGGAGAAGTATGACTCAGTTATGTAACACAATCAAGTATGGGTTATAGGGGGAAAAACCAAACAATAGTCTTTTAACCCACCCCTGGCGTGAATTCATGGTGTAGCCTCAGGAAAATTCTCCTTAGTTTCAGTTTTTTTTCTCTTTTTTTGGTGAGGAAGATTAGACCTGAGCTAACACCTGTTGCCAATCCTCCTCCTTTTTGCTGAGAAACATTGGCCCTGGGCTGACATCTGTGCCCATCTGCCTCTACGTTATGTGCGACGCCTGCCACAGCATGGCTTGAGGAGCGGTGCGTATGTCCATGCCCGGGATCCAAACCTGGGAACCCCAGGCCCCCAGAAGCGGAGCATGAGAACTTAACCACTACACCACCATGCCAGCCCCAGTTTCGTTTTATTTTTTAATTCCATAAAACGAAATGATTGTATGTGATCATTTCTAAAGTCCATTTTAGTCAACATATAAACAGTACCACTCATGCTGCTGTTTCTAGGCAAAAGCAGTCATGAGCTTGGCGGCTGTTAGCGCAATTGATGCATATTCAATATGCCCTCTAAAAAAATGGGAGAGGAAAGCAAAAGGAACATTTGAGTGGCATGACCGTTTCCTTACAGCCAGCAGTGGCATGGGCATAGCTACTGGGTGCCACTCTTCACTGCTTTCCCTCGTGGTCCCGTTCCAGTACGAGCTGTGAGGGACAGGGACGTTCCTCAAAATCTCCTTCTCAAGCCTCAGTTAATCACAGCCAATTAAAATGAGTAGATTCCAAGTGGTGGCCATTTTTATCTTTCAAATAGATTTAACCTAGGCCTTTTATATTAGAATATTGTGTCTTTGTCATGATAGAAAACAAAAAAAAAGAGAAAAGAATAACTTAAAGCGTATTATCTCAGGTGTGATGGGAATTGCTGACACTTTCATTGTGCTAGAAAACTAGGGCAGGACACATGGTAGCAGCAGGGAACTTCTACAACTATCTTGACAAGTTGCTACTTTGACAGTTTCTGTGAGGGTCCCAGCTGTGACCAAGGTAAGTGGATGGTGTCACTTTGACACTGCAGCTGCCCTGTTGGCAAGTAGATTTCTGAGGGATCTTTAGGAAGACAAAATGTATAACATTTCAAAGAGGGACTACTTTACTACTATATCCATACCTACAAGTTTTTAATGAGTTGACTGATGAAAACAAAGTGTTAATTCATTGTTTGGAAGGGCTAGGTTCACCAGGTGGCAATGAATTCCTCCTCAGTTTTACTGGAAGCAAAGAGACTAAAACTGAAAGACAGATGTTTGGCCAATTAGATATGTCAGACTATTTCCTTCATTTTTATGTCCTATGTGAGTTCATAGTTTTCTAAATCCACTCAAAGTTAATGGACAAAGAAGACGATTTACACTCAGCTGTTGAAAGACGTTAGATCAGAGCTGAGCACTTATTTTAGGCTAGCTGGTAGAGCATAATAATCTACAATTATTTGGAAGCTATAAATATTGAGGCAGGAGAGGAAGAGTTTAATAGGGCATTTAAGGAGTACAATAATGAGAAATGAAATAATGCTTAGAGTTTGGCTATTATATCTGAGATAACTACATGACATTAAAAGCTCCTAAGAAAGGGGATGTTCTCATGAGGAAGGCTGTGGAAAGCCACTCTTGCCAAGTTTGCCATTGAGTTCGGGAAATGGAACAAATAATGGATTTAGTAATACAAGAAAAACAGGTTTGTGGGTGGTATCATAAGCAGCACATTAATTATTTGACTATAAACTTTACAATTGGTGCCTACTCTTGGCAGATATTTGATTTATGTCTTCTCACCTGCTCTTTAAGAGTCTCTCTTTTTCTCTTAGGACCGTAACAGTAGGCAGCCTCCGCTCTCAAGCTGTCGCCATGATTGCTACATGGTCACGCCTCTCCCTCCCCCAAGGCTGTGCAACAACTTTACCTTTTCTACCATCTTTCTACTCCCATCTAACAATTACATAGCTAACAGATGGCGAAGTGATAATGACCGATAGTGCTTAATATGTGATTTTAACAAAGGCCTCCTGCATACCAAGCTGTGGCCCAGAGCAATGATTCTCTCAAAGGAAGCTACAGATACTGTCAGGTCAGCAGTAACTAACGTTTTCTTGGCAACTTGGAAGCCAGAATACACTCCATAGGAGACCAATTCTGCACATCATTCCCTATAGGGACTCAAATCACCAACTGGACGTTTCCACTCTCACATCAGTTTACTGGATATGTTGATAAAGCTAAGCTTAGTGTTAAGTAAGGGATTCCTCTAATGAGAGAAAAAATATTAGGGCAATACCTATCAATTGTAGGCTAGGGATGGACAGTTTTTATTGTTTGTGACTGTCTCGCCTTACACACTCTGTTGGTGATAGCAATTGAGGCACAAGGTCCCCCTGTTCCCGCCTACCCTTCTTCCTTTCTCTTAATCCTGAATTTAATGTCCTGAAATAGAGTTTAGATTAGAAGATACTGATTTGCAAGGGTGAAATTCTCAAGAAACTGGGAAGACATATGGAAAAAACTCCAGCTAAAATCATTGCATTTCATGTGTTATTACAGGGGAAACAATTATACAATCTTACTTTTACATTGGACTTTTGTATCAAAGTTTATATAAACTAAAATTCATCCTGCACCTTATTGACAAATGGCTAAATTAATGATGACCCAATTTAAAGCCTCGTTGTGAGGTGAGGTATATGAGATTATTCAGAGTTCACCATTCGTTCTGCTAAAAGTGGAAAACTAAAAGCAGCTCATAATCCCAGGGACAGATATTTCAGTGTCGCCATCCCAACACATATGGGCTTGACAATTACATGCTCAATTTTAGTAGAGGTTGGCTTATGGCTGGAGAAGATGAAGTTAACTGGAGGAAGTTGATAACAGCATCTCATGTATCTGAGGTTTTCTGAGTATAAGTTGGCATATTAGAAGAGTTGTAAAGAGTACTTTCTTTTTGGATTTAAAGATTCATCAAAGAAAAATATGCACAAATTTTTATAGGGCAGATAGTAATAGCAGAGTGAAAAATATGAACATTGACAAAAAAGCTAACGATAATAATAGCAATTGGTAAGAGAATGGAATTATGAAAATACAAGATGATTTTAGGATTCATCAAAACTTAAAACTTTTGATTTGTTGCAATAGAGAAATTCTGTATAAAGCCAAGGTTCAATTATTCCCAGGGAGATTGATTATAAGTATTCCAGAATTCACGTTTGACCTTTAGCATCTATTTTACATAATTGAATCTTGTTACCTGAAAAGTGCCAGTCAATTGTGAAAAGCTGTCCTAAGGTTTTAATAGGATCCTAAGGTAGAAAGTGGAATGAGAACTGCTCAAGCATCTGCACCTTTGGGGAAAGCTGCTGCTATGAGTTTGAGTTTGGGGTGTAAAATGTTTTAGGTAAGTTTCATCAAAGAGAGAAAATGTGTACTTAAGTGATCCTTCCAGGATAGGAAGGAGAAGAGACAGAACAACATTACATTTTAAGACTCTTTGCCATGACCTTGTTGTAGTTTCCAGAGAAAGAAAGTGTTCCTCTCAGTGAGGAAACGGGTCCCTCTCTTGGAATCGGTTGACTAGGACCAAAAATGTAAAACTTCTGTTGTATTAATTATCTTTTTTTGTGTGTGTGTGAGGAAGATCAGCCCTGAGCTAACATCTGTTGTCAATTCTTCTCTTTTTGCTGAGGAAAACTGGCCCTGGGCTAACATCTGTGCCCATCTTCCTCTACTTTATATGGGATGCTGCCACAGCACGGCTTGACAAGCAGTTTGTTGGTGAACCTGGGATCCGAACCTGCAAAATCCAGGGCCGCCAAAGCAGAACGTGTGCACTTAACTGCTATGCCACTGGGCAGGCCCCTCTTTTTGTTTTTTTGAGGAAGATTCACTCTGAGCTAACATCTGTTGCCAATCTTCCTCTTTTTGCTTGAGGAAGATTTGCCCTAAGCTAAAATCTGTGCCAATCTTCCTCTATTTTGTATATGGGTCGCCGCCACAGCATGGCTGCTGATGAGTGGTGTAGGTCCGTGCCTGGGAACTGAACCTGGGCCACCAAGGCAGAGTGCACCAAACTTAGCCACTAGGCCACAGGGCTGGCCCCAGTTCTTATCTTTTTTTTTTTTTTTCCCCATGTTAGACATCTATAAGAGACCTAAACTTTAGAGAAAGTATTTTCCCTTTCTTAGGTCCTATATTAGTTTGCTTGGGCTGTCATAACAAAATACCACAGACAGGGTGGCTTAAACAACAGGAATTTATTTCCTCACAGTTCTGGAGGTTGGAAGTCCAAGATCAATGTTTTGGCAGGTTTGGTTTCTGCTGAGGCCTCTCTCCTTAGCTTGCAGATGCATTTCGTCTTGCTGTGTCCTCACATGGCCTTGTATCTGTGAGTGCGCATCCCTGGTGTCTCTCATGTGTCCTAATCTCCTTTTCCTATAAGGACACCAGTCAGAGAGGATGAGGGCCAACCATAATGACCTTGTTTTAACTTAATTACCTCTTACAGGCCCTGGCTCCAAATTGGCAGCCATGTTCTGCTCTATGGTACTGAAGGTTCAACCGGAAGGTTCAATTCATCCCTTGAATTTTGGGGAGTATTCAGGCCCTTTGTCTAGTAACGAAGAGAAAAATAAACATAATTTTAGGCAGAGAAGTAAGTGGAGATCAGACCTCTGATATATATCATATTCAGAGTTAATATTTATTAAGACCTTCAATTGACCCATTAGGAAAAATTAGCTGTTTTCTTTCTAATATGAGACTGATTCTGCTTCTCCTAAATTTCCTTGAATGAATAAAAATATTTCCCCTCAGGGAATATTTGAATAATAAACCCTCCCAGACCTAGAGAAAGCTAGAAATTTTAATGATTCTGATAGTAGTTTTAATGTAGCATTACGATCAGTTATAAAAGGTAGATGAGATAATAGGTATGTTTGTTTGACAAATAAAGACATTATGAGGCAAAAACTAGGGAAAGAGTAGTGAAAGATGGAGATGAAATACCATAAACTCAAGTGCCCATCCTGGGGAGGGAGATGGAGGGCCACTTTATGCACAGGGCTGGGGTAGTGGACCTAGACAAAGACCATCTTGGGAAACCTGACAATCCATGTTCTCACCATTGCGTCATGATGAATATCTGCAAAGGCAGACTGTGGTTTAAGTATTATTTACAGTGACAGGAATTAGCATGTAGATCTATTGTTCCTGCCTGTTCTATACCCAAGTCAATAAAATACTCCCCATGAAAGAAGATAGAGTAATTTGACACTTTAAATGTGTAGGTCTCCTCCTCATGGAGATATGGTCAACACTCTGAGGCTGCACCCAGAGTGCTTCTGTGTCACCAGCTGAGTCACTATTCTAAGTGGAGGCAGAAAAATGGGGAAAGGAAACTTAGCCCAACTCTGAGCTGTGGTATGGGATTAAGGAAGAGAACTACTCAGCAATGTGTCCAGTGTGTCTCGACAGGCATTGAAATTTAGTGTGGAACTAGAGGAAATTAGACTGTATAAGGATGTTGTACCACTTGGTACGGAATCCTGGACAAAATCAGTGACTATTACTCTTTGTTCTTGAGAACATTCCATGTTGACTTTAGTTATCTGAGGAAGGAGAGGACCTTAGAACTAACCCTGTGTGTGTGTGTGTGTGTGTGTGTGTGTGTGTGTGTTTGAGATAGAAAGATAAAGAGAGAGAAAGGAAAGAGGGATCTTGCCTTCCATCTACCTCACCACCTTCTCATACTCTTACAAATAGGATTCAGAGTCCGATGACTTGGAAACACTCCAACAATCAACTGTTTACCGTTAGTGGGAGGTTCCCAGCTCTGAAACAGAATCTAGTCTCCTGGCATTTCGTTTTGGCATCATGCAATTCAGAGAGGTTCATTATGAGCCAAGCTTCAGCAGTGGCTAGATGGATTCCTCTAATTTATTATCTCAATGATAATTAGGTTCCCTGATAACTTATCTTTCTTGCCAACCTCAAATCTGAGATGGAAAAGCAGCCATGAAATGCAGATAAATTCAATGACATCAGTTTTGGTGGCATTTGGGTGGTGCTAACAACATGGGGAGTGTTGGCTCCATTATTTCTTTTGCTCTGGAGGAAATGTCTCCACGTGTTTAACCCTTTGGTTAACTATTTCTAGTTGGGGTGAACTTCAGAGAGGATAAAGGAAGTCATGGGTTGCTCAACTCAACTAGCTACAGCACTTCCTAAAGCTTGGAGCTTTAGAATCTCCCCACCCTCACCCTGCACTAGGTAAATGATAACTGGAATGTTTGAGCTGAAAAGTACATTTCCCAGAATATTGACTCAGTTTTTCCTACCAGTGCTTTTGGTAAGAAAAATTATCTCAATCTACTCCAAAAACAGTCAGGACCTACCAAAGCAGAGAATGAAAGTAGTTTTTCTGAGCACAGGTTGAGAGCTATTAGCTTATTTCAAAAGGTAATGAAAAAGAATAGATAGAAGAGAATAGATGGGGAGGTGAGACACACAAGGAGGAAGTATCTGGAGGAGTAAATACTTCTGGCTTGTATATTTCAAGGGGGCACAATTAAATGTCTGTGTGAACGTCACCCTCTGGAGTAGAACTCCACGAATTAATAGATTTGAATGTTGCTCGCGGAGGTATCTATTAGAGTCCCCTGGGAACCTGAGGCCCTGAGGGGAAAGAGATTTTTTCCACAACAAAATATGTACGTACATTCCTAGAGAAACGCATATATTTTCCATCAGTGTATATTACACATGAAGAGATTCGTCCCATGGAATGTGCTCTGTCATGTCTGTAGTCTCCAGCTAATTTTTTTCCTGTTGTCAGTTATTAAAAAAAAATAATAAGTACCATGTTTGAAAAGTAACCTCTAGGGAATTCCTTTCTTGAAATTATCTAATCTTTCAGTAACAGGGAATGATCTCTCGTAGTGGAACGTGGCAGAACCCTCCTGCTCTCCATTATCACATTATCCTTATGTTCTGTTGCTCTGCTCCTGAAACACAGACAGGGAAATGAGGAATTACTGAAAGAGATGCTTGTGTTAAAGATTCAGTCAATCTATAAGGGCATATTTATTGTCTATACTGTATGAAACTCACTACAGTACCTTTTTTTTCAAGTTGCTTCTGAAGTACAGAATTTTTATTTGATGACTAGAAGGAACCCAGTTAATATATAGGCCCAAAGCAACAAACAGTGATCATAAAGAGGTATAGTAGTAGAGAGATTGATAGGTTAAAGTAGCTCTCAAATATCACAGTAGGACCAAGTATGTCTTTCATAGAACTTGGTATTGAAAAAGTCATAAGCATAAACCATGTTGAGTGTCTGTAGTGGGGTTAATATCTATCTCCATTCTGTCTCTCTAGCTAGCACCAGGATTGCACCTAGGAAGGAAAGTTGGATGTGTGAGTGTTGGATGCTTGTGTTGTTTGGAAATCAAGAAAGGAGTTAAAATTCCACTTATAAGTCTGGGACGGAGAGAGCCTAAGTAGGATAGTAAGGTGTTCCAGCAATGTACTTCTGCAAAATAAAATATCCCAAGACTTAGTTGGCTTAAAACAACCATTTTATTGTATCACACGACTCTGTCAGGAAGTTAGGCATGCTCAGTTGATTCTTCTCCTCTATGTGCATCAATTCATGGAGATCACTTATTAGCATTCAACTGGCAGATGGACTAGACTGGAGGGCCCAGTATGGCTTAATTCACACGTCTGGCACCTTGGTAGGGAGGCTGGAAAGCAGGGCTCAATTGGGATGTTTTTCCAGAGTACCTTCACGTGGTCTCTTCCAACACAGTAGTCTCATACTGGTCTAACTTCTTACAGGGTGGATCAGGGCTTTCAGAGACAAAGTTCCAAGAAAGCTAGGAGGAAACTGAAGGCTATTTATATCTTAGCCCCAGAAATCTCATCTTTTTATTCCACTGCATTCTGTTGGTCAAGCTAGTCACTAAAGCCAAGCCAGATTAAAGGAGAGGAGATTTAGGGTCTATTTCTCTATGAAAGAAATGCCAAAAAATTTACTACCATCTTTAATCTGCCACATAATGCTACCCATAAACAAAAGTAATTCAGTCGGAGTAGGAGATTGAAGCCAAAGGTGTCTTTAAAAATATTAACTGCTCTTTCCCCATCTTTTATTTTCAGAAATCTTATTTCCATAGCTCATGGAAGAGGGTTTCGATCAATCTGACCATTTAATCTAAATTCTTTTCCTTAAAATGTGTTATCAGAAAATTTGGTTCACATTTCAGTATTCGTCAGATACTTAGATCTCAAGGTTGAATAAGACCTCAATTCGTGGATTCGATTACCAGCTCAATTAGCACTATCCGCGGGTATCGGCTTTACGTAAAGCAAAGGCATGGCCGCAGCGTCTGTAATGAGTGCCCATTGTTTCCTGGCCTCATTAAATGGTGACGCGCAAGGGCATGACCCATAAACCACCACCACTGTGGACAGATTTGCTTTGGGAATAGACTTACTTCTCGACTTCAGCGATAGATCTTCGAATAGCTTGGGGATAGAGGCTGTGATCTGCAGTTTAAGAAGCATGTTTCTGCAAAGCGTAGTCGTGATATAGCTGAGACTCAGTGGGGGTGCTAAAGTACCCTGGAGTCACTAAAAGGATAGTCAAAGTTTTGGGAAGTGATGGCAGAACCGATGATGAGACTACATGGAAGTTCATACGATGAATAACGAGACAAAGTTCTTAATGAAGATTATAAAAAAAGAATTGATGGTTAAATATAGGGTTATTGGTGTCCTGGAATGGGGCAGGAAAAAGAGAGAAAAGACAAAAGCAGAGATACAGAGGTAGAGTCACACACGACAAATGGAAAGTTGTGCATGTCCGGTAATGCAGCTGCCTCAAATCCTCTTTGGAATGAGATGAGGTGGAAGTTTACTGATGAGTAAAAATAAATTGTTTAACTCAGCAAGACACAGATAGACCTAGAGAAATGTAGACAAAGAGGAACAGAGGCATAGCCATTAGAGACACGCAAATGGACAAATACTGCCACCACATACACATATCCGTACAAACCATATGTAGAATGCAGAAGGACATGCTTAACTTCAGACACTTTTGGGAATAAAGTGGGCTATTAGTTAATTAATGAATAACTAAAAGTATTCCATGAAGAGAGACATGTTAAGGCTGATAGGACTCAGAAACTTGAATAAAAATGCATTGAGACACAGCTCATAGGCAGACGCAACTGTACCACTCTTTCTTATAATGACATACTTACCCTGAAGTCTTTTAGGATTTTGCCATTAAAGCCATTTAAAGCTATGCTTCTTTTTAGCATCATGTGAAAATATATGCTCCTGGCATTTGCCTAATTAACTATATTAAACTCATCAGAGGGTAGATTTTGGCTCAAGAACTGGAAAGTCCTTAATTCTGCCTTACTTTTAGTAATAACATAATGTCTATTATCATTAGTTCACAATTACCTGAGTAGTTTAATATACCTTAAAATTGTAAGAGTAGTTATTAAGGTCCTGTTTCAATAAGCTATTAATGATCATATAAGCAATAAGACATTCACATGGTGTAAGTTCTTACGTTTATTTTTCAGGGAACAGCAAATACTTTTAGTGGTAGGGGATATGAGAAATGAATCATTCTATCAATAATTGTATGGGGCCGGCCCAGTGGTGTCGTGGTTAAGTTCGTGTGCTCTGCTTCGGCGGCCCAGGGTTTGTGGGTTTGGATCTCCGGCGTGGACCTATACACTGCTCATCAAGCCGTGCTGTGGCAGTGTCCCACATACAAAAAAAAAAATAGAGGAAGATTGGCACAGATGTTAGCTCAGGGCTAATCTACCTCAAGCCAAAAAAAAGAAAAAAAATTTGTAAATTTCACCTTTCTTGAAATTATACATTACTTAAGGACTGATTTTAAATATCACTGTTTTTTTAATTGTTATTGAGGAAGATTTGCCCTGTGGTAACACCTGTTGCCAATCTTTCTCTTTTTGCTTGTGGAAGATTCTCCCTGAGCTAACATCTGTGCCAGTCTTCCTCTCCTTTATATGTGGGATGCTGCCACAGCATGGCTTGATGAGCAATGTGTAGGTCTGTGCCCGGGATGCAAAGCCCAAACCCCAGGTCACTGAAGCGGAATGTGCAAACTTAACCACTATGTCACTGGGCTGGCCCCTGAAACTTTATTTTTAAAGCTCTATTTTCTCAACATGTTACTAGATGACACATTGTCAAATAATGAAATATCAAGTGTGAATAAGACATGAACTGTCATGTTATTGGTGGTAAAAACGTTCCTGAATTGTAAAGGACTGCCAAAGACCTAAAATTTATGATTTACTTCTGAGCTAAAATTGAAGGATGATGTGTCAAGATAACTGTGGTAGGCAGCTTCCAAGATGGCAATGGATTCTCACTTCTTTTTTTTTTTTGGTAAGGAAGACTAGCCCTGAGCTAACATCTGTTGCCAGTCCTCCTTTTTTCGCTGAGGAAGATTGTCCCTGGGCTAACATCTGTGCCCATCTCCCTCTACTTTATATGGGACACTGCCATAGCATGCATCAGTCTGCACCTGGGATCCGAATCTGTGAACCCCAGGCCACTGAAGCAGAGCGCATGAACTTAATTGCTACGCCACTGGCTGGTCCCTCTCACTTCTTGACATTCATGTTCTTGTGTACTCCCCTCCTACAGTGAATAGAAATGTCTTGTGTAACTAATAGAATATTGCAAGTAGGATGGACTATGGCTTCCAAAGCTATTTCATAAAATAGGTTGCAGCTCTCATTTTGTTCTCTTATGAGCTCTGGGAGTAAGCGAGCTGCCAAGTCGTGAGGATACTAAAACAACTCTATGAAAGATCCCTGTGACAAGGAACTGAAACCTTCTGGCTGCAGCCATGTCAGTGAGCCATCTTGGAAGCAGATCCTCCAGCCCCAGTCAAGCCTTCAGATGACTGTAGCCCAGATCAACATCTTGATTACAACCTCATGGAATGCAGGGAACCAGAAATAACTAGCTATGCTACTCCTGAATTCATGACCCAAAGAAACTATATGTGGTGTACGAGATGGTAAGTGTGTGTGTGTGTGTCTTGTTTTTTTTTTTTTTTTTTGGTTGCTATGTTTTAGACTAATTTCTTATGCTGCATTTGATAACTAATATAGTACATATTGCTGTTATAGGACTAAATCTAATATATAACAGCTGGATAGCATTGTGAACAATCACCTAATTCTGGGTCTTAGATTCATTATATGTAAAATAAAAAGTATAATTAGATGATCTCAGGATCCCTTTTAGATATATTTATGAATTTTTCTGAGTCTATAAGACTATGAGTGCTGAGTTAATCAAATCCAAATATCTGACTTGAATTTGAAGGGATACTCTTCACTTAATAATTATAAACTATCTTCATTTTATATTTAAAATTACTCAAAAGATAAAAGAATATTTTAAAAAGTAAGCAGTTAGCAAGCTAAGTCATGCTGGAGTCATTTTACATTGACAGGTCTGTTGTGGAAGACAAATTGCATGATATGGATGGCCTATTGATAAAAGGGAAGGGAGAAATGAGTTAACATAGGTATGGTTCTGGGCTGGCCCCGTGGCTTAGCGGTTAAGTGCGCGCGCTCCGCTGCTGGTGGCCGGGGTTCGGATCCCGGGCACGCACTGACGCACCGCTTCTCTGGCCATGTTGAGGCCGTGTCCCACATGCAGCAACAGGAAGGATGTGCAGCTATGACATACAACTATCTACTGGGGCTTTGGGGGAAAAATAAATATAAAAAAAAAACCCCCAAAAAATCCATAGGTATGGTTCTCAATGCTGGATGAAAATTTGAATCACCTGGAGTGCTTTTAAAACCATTCTGATGCTAGGGTCCCACTTTAGATCAATTAAATCAGAATTTCTGGTAACGGAATGAGGAGATCAGGAAAATTTTTATGCACTCCCCAGATAATTCCAATTAATAGGCAATATTGAGAACTGCTGAGACACTTGTGGGGGTTAGTTAGTTACCAGATTGAAGAGAGTTGAGACTGGCTCTACTGTGAATAGGGAATAAGGACACACAGCAGCTCTGCAGGAGACCTCCCCATCAGAGGAAGAAGCGCTGCTCTTGGTCACTCAGAGCTCATTAATAGAGGCTGTACAGCTGTCTACTCTTGGATAAGTCAAATAGCTAATTAAGATCCTCTCAGCAAGAGCGGAAAAGAAAACCTTAGGGGTTAGTGTTCACCTGGCTTATATAATTATTATAAGTTAAGGATGATAAATTAAATCGAGAAAATGCCAGAAGTTGAGTGTATAAAAGAATATATAACCTGTGTGGGTAGGTGATAGAACATTGCCTGAGTATTGGGATATTTATTACTAAAATAAAAATGAAATATTTGATTCTCTCTTAGGGAGTAATTTGGAAAATATTCTCCTTGGTTTTTTAAAAGAGTTTATTTTCTAGTCACAACAATAAAGGTATAGGTCAACTTTTTAGATCTCATAGTCTTCACTATCTCTAAAGACAACAGTGCCATCTGGCCATAACCCTTAAAAGGTAGGCATAAAATCTTAGCAACTTTCCAAATCCCATTAGAAGTAAGTACTTTGCATAGTAAAAACAAAGCACAACACCCTTTGAAAATTAAAAGACTAATGAGAAGTTAGAAAAAATTTCACAGCATAAAAAATAGAGCCCATAAATCAAAGGGAAAATAGATTATATCAATAAAAACATGGGCAAATAACGTGAGCCGACAATTGAGAAAAGAAAAAATACAAATGGTCAATAAATACGGGAGATGTTCAATTTCATAAATAAGAGTTTGCCATCTGTAGGATTAGCAAGTTTTTCAAATGACTATATTCAAGATATCTGTGACTTCCATCCACTGAGAGAGCTAAGTGTTTCAATTGAAGAACTGTTTAGCATTCTGTATTCAAATTCAATATGGGCAAATGTATTTAACATGAAAGTCTACTCTGGAAATTTATATTTAAAATATCAGTGGATAAATGTAAATATAACTATCTCCAAGGAAGCTTATTTCATTATTGTTATAATACAGTTTGAAATGCTTCCAATGGCATTTAAAAGAGGATTAGTATTAGGTTATAGCATATCTATAAGATAAGTACGAAAGTGTAGCACAGCTATAAAATGAAATAATATTCAGCCATTAAAAATAATGTTATCAGGGTGTAGTGGTGTAGTGGTTAAGTTCGGTGTGCTCTGCTTTGGCAGCCCGAGGTTTGTGGGTTCGGATCCCGGGCACAGACTTATACCACTCATCAAGCCATGCTGTGGCAGCGTCCCATATACAAAATACGGGAAGATTGGCAACAGATGTTAGCTCAGGGCAAATCTCCCTCAGCAAAAAAAAAAAAAAAAAAAATCTATTATTATTTTTTCAGTTGTTCTTTAAAAATAACTTCCCATATTGGGTATCTGGAAAGTTTTATTCTGATATTCTTTAAATATGAGAAATAGACTGACTTGAGAAATATATTTTTAATTATAAAAATGATTAATGAGTGTTAACTGTAAGAGGACTCCCTGCTTCAATAGTCTCCATTATCCAGCCATAACTCAAATAACTATTATTTTTCCAGAGTTAGAAAGAAATCCTCCTATATTAATACAGGTAAATCTTTATGGGCGTCAATTTCCCCTGATGTTTCTTTAACAAAGTCCAGAAATATTACATTTTTGAACGGAGCATTGCTTGTTTCTGTCAACTTTTGATTATTTGTCATTCTAAATTAAACAAAACCCTGGGTATGACAAACACTAGAATTTGGACATATCTGCAAACCCAGCTTATATAGCTGGTGGAGAAAAGGCAGTGGGAATATAGGGTCAACGTCCCTCAGCTGAGGACAATGCTGTTCTTCATAACAACAATGCTACTGTGCCAGTCACAGGAGGCGATAGGCTTAATCCATTTTAAGACGATGAATTTCTGCCCCTGCATCTATCCTCCTTCATTTCTTGCTGTGGCTTTTGACCTTTCATTCATAGCAAGCAAGACAGCAATCAGGGTCAGGGCTAGTCACCTGGGAAAGACAAATGGTCATCAAGTATACCAGACCCTGCTCTCAATTCTGCGCCATGTTTTTTCCACGTCATAGTATTTTTGCGAGGATTAAGCATGTGTCTATATGCTTATGAAATATTTAGAAGGCAGGCCTGCTTTAGCCAAGCATTACACATGTGATAGTTACCACTACTATTTCATGTTCCAAATTGTTTTGCAATCAACTTTGATACATGTTAAAATATAACCAATATGCTCTCTTTTACTAGCTTGGAGTACAGAACAAGACCTTATTTCCTTTACTGTTAAAATTATAATGAACTTTTAATACCATAGGGCTTCCCATTGCCCAAATTTCCACGATCCCACAGGATTTGCTTACTCTGGTCCAAGAATCAGTCTTCCTCATGGCTCGTCTTCTGCTTGCAGGGGAGAGAGCAGGAGGATTCAGCTGTTCCACCAAAACCACTGCCTGCAAATGCTGCCCCCATGATAGTTCCCCCGGCACTAAGCCTGAATCTGGTTTTACAGCCATAACCAGGCTACGGGGGCAGGTTAGTGCAAGACTCCATCTGCCTCAGGAAACCTATAAGATAGCTGAGGGGAACATGGAGGCAAAATTTCCCATCCCAACACCACCACAAAGGACAATGGACCCATTTTTACAAGGGACCACTTTACGGGCCCTTCCCACAACAACAGGATTGTGCCCCCAAAATAAGATGGACAATCTATTGCTGGGGACAAAAAGCAGGAAGTGAATTTTAAATGGTAGCACTAAGGCTTAAAATAAACACATTGATGGATAGAAAAATAAATAAATGAAGCAATTGCTAAAACAAAATATGGGGCCCAAATTCCCATTGGGTAAGCTGTTATACATGTATCTTGGTTGATAACAAAAATATTAAATAAGGCTCATTCTCTTCCAATGTGCTCACTTAAAATATACGCTAAAGTGTTTGCAAGTGTGGTGAGAAACTTTACGTATATTGATGCTTTTTGTCAGGCAAATAATTATTTCCAACTTGAATTCTTCCTGAAAATGTTTTCTGCACTATTAGGAATGATTTATTACATCCTATATCACTGCATTTTCAGATATATCCATTGCTTTCAACACCCTCACCCCAACTCCACAGTGGTGTTGTGGAATTATTCAATTTACCCATTTTGGAACTCTTTGTTCATTTCCTCAAGAATTTTAATTTTCTGAAGGGCAGATCTCCACTTACATTTCTTTTCATCCTTCTCAGCTCCTTGAACAATGTTCACTATGTAATGAGGGTAATTAATTTATATTGTTAGTTCCTGATTTCAGTGTGTGCCCCAAAGTCATAGTTGTGCATCTACAAAACATACTTAAGAGTTGTTTCCATTGATAAAATGGTGCCCCTAATGCACTGGACATGCAGCTCTACTTTCAAGTTCACAAGCACATCTAGACAATTGCAGCAAGTTCAGTGTGAGCATCTTGATGCACCTGAAGTTCACCTTTACTAATCTGATCTGGTTGTACTGTTTTCTCTCCAGAATGAAGAGCCAATGACTGAACAAGCATCACAAGACCTGAACTCAGTTCTCAGTTCTGAAGATGCTCTTTTCCTTTATCCCCTCCTCTAGTAACCTTGTCATATCCAACTTGGTACTTTCCTTCTCAATGTGGGATCAGTTCTATGGGGCAGCTGGAGGGAAGCAACTGGCCAAAGTTCTGCCCCATGCCCTCTTACCCTGGTGAGTCTTCCTCTGCGTGATGTTAGAGATGAAGGAGAGGACTTCCAATCCATATTAGCCCTCCAGGCTTGCCTTAGAATGTAAGGGTAGGCATGGAAGGCATGTTATGGTAACAACCAGAATAATGGGAAGGACACTTGAAGACAGGCACAGGACTTTCTAAATGTTATTTCTTTTAAACCAACTCTTTCTTTCTGGTTCTTCAATGGCTCAGCTCGTCATTGGAGAAATGGGCTGGGAAAGTTGTAGTCTCCCCAATCCCCTCCTAGTGAGAAGGCAGACCCCTTTTCATGCTGGCCTGTGAGGATCTCTGCTACCTAATGAGTTAGTTTATAGTTAAATCTTGTCTGTCTTCACTTTGTTGTCTATTCTCTAGAAGAAGTAACCCTTGGCTAAAACTTTGGGTGAGTCTTTAATAGAAGTGATCTTTTGCAGAGCATTTCTGTAGGTAAAATAGTTACCATTAGACTTCAGGAAAGGGCCATGGAGCCTGGCCTTTGGCAAGTTCTTCTTGGGCTTCATTCAAGGATGATGGAAAAAAAAATAGAAACAGAAACAGAGTGATCATATGGATGCACATTATCAATGGGAGGAAAAATATGGGACCTACCAGACATGACGGGAGCACAGCCATCAGTGTCTACATACCCACTACTGTGGTATGGCATCCTCACAGATGCACCCTTTCTGTTAAAGTATAGCAAAACACGGCTTATATTTTGAGACCAAGATGATTTGGTCATCCCTTTTGCTTTGAGCATCAAGGGAAGACAATTTGTGTCATTGGGAGGAGGGTTCCACAAATTAGACTCCAGCACTAAGACTTAACTTCCAAGCCACTCTGAGCAGGGAGAGAGACCTGATGAGAAGTGTTTTGACCCTCACCTGGGGACAGGCTGGGATAGGGATCTGCTAGCTTCTCTGGCAGATCCAGTGATGGATTTGATATGCTCTAGACCTCATGGAAATTAAATCAGCTCAAAGATAACTAAAAACAAGACTAAGATAGGTTTCTGAAAACCCCAAACAATAAAACCATTAAAACTTTCAAGATAGCCAGTCTTCTCCACTGCGTATTTGATTATTGGGCACTTATTTCATATGGATGTCAAGCCTAAATTAACATTTTTATAGATATAGATAGAGGTAAATATCTTGGTTTCTTTTTAAGCTAGGGTCATTATCTGTTTTCAATTCGAGATACACTTTAAAGATTTCTAGATATCAAGATGGATGGGCATCAAGTACGAAGCATATGAAAATGGTTTAAAAATTTTACCATTGTGGGACGGCCTGGTGCCGCAGTTGTTAAGTTCTCGTGCTCTGCTTTGGTGGCCCAGAGTTCGTGGGTTTGGATCCCAGGAGCGGCCCTACATACTGCTCATCAAGCCATGCTGTGGCAGCGTCCCACATACAAAAAATAGAGGAAGATTGGCACAGATGTTAGCTCCAGGCCAATCTTCCTTACCAAAAAAAAAGAAAATTTTAATGTTATTCAACGCCTGAGATGATATAATATCTTGTCATCTTCTCAGTAGATAAAAAGAAAAATGCCTAAAGTTTTTTCTAGTAAAATATTTCAAAGGATCTCATCCAGTATTTCTGAAGTGTGAGCATGTATTACATTACCCCTGGCAGAGTGTTCCCTGACACTCTTTACAACGTCTTAGTCAGTCAGTTTGTGACTTTTGTCACAATAGCTTGTGTATTGCTATTGACCTGTTTCTTTAGGTAACTCACTGCTCAAGCATTCCACAGGCCAAATCTATTCACTCGGTTTATTCCCAGATAGATGCAACAAATAGGTGCATTATATCAAAATGACAGGGTATTTCTCGTGGGCAGTATCTTGCTGATAGAGATATTTTTTGTTTTAAAAGCTAATATAAGCTCTTCTCTGATAAACCCATATATAAACTAAGCATGCATTTAGGGTGACTGTCTTTGAATTATCAGTGAAAGGATATTTTTAAATAAAAACATTTTACTTTGGAAAAAAATTTCCTGGGTTGTGTCAAAAATTAATTAGGAAAAAACCAGTAACAAACCAATCAAAGATAGCGAGAAGACTTTATAACATAAAACCTAAAAATAAAGCACAGATGAATTAAAAATTGTCAAAATATTATTCCTAGATGAGTCAACAGCCATGTGGGAAAAAGAAGGAACTTCTCAAATGAGAATTTTCACATCAAAGTGATAACTAGCTTATCCTCTTATTAAAAAAGCAGATCTCATATCTGGTAACAATGTACTCTAAAGGTTCATATTTTGGGATGAATTAAGATGTATTGTAGTCACTCCGACATGCAGTTAAAGACAATTTTTGGTTCAAGTATTAGAAATTTATGTATCACTTTTGCATTGTATATTTCCTTTAATGAGAAATGACATTTCAACACAATTTTTAAAAACAATGCTGCTGATGAATCTGACAAATCAGTGCTACAAAAGAAGAGAAAAATTAACAAGCACTTGGCTGTTCTGCCCTGGAGTCACTTATTCCAACATAAAAGCACATTTCCCCTGTTACTCTCCTTCCTCATCAACGCAGCAGATATGTACAAAAAAATTATTTTTACATCACAACTTAATTCCTATTTAGATCCTCCATTCCACCAGGAGTAACAGAATCTTCCTATCAATTTACCTCTTTCCCCTAACATATATTTATACTTTGTTGTGTCTAGTCTTTATGTATTAATCAGGGTTCTCCAGAGAAATAGAACCAGTAGAACACTAGGATGTGTGTGTGTGTGTCTCTATCTCTAGCTCTATCTAGAGAGATATTTCTTTTTAGGAATTGGTTCACATGATTGTGGAAGTGCAAGTTCAAAACCTGTAGAGTAGGCTGACAGGCTGGAGACCTAGGGAATGGTTATAGCTCAGTCTGAAGGCAGTCTGCTGGCAGAATTCTCTCTCTTCTGCGAACTTCAGTCTTTTTCTATTAAGGCCTTCAACTGATTGGGTGAGGCCCACCCACATTATGGAAGGTAATCTGCTTTACTCAAAGTCTACTGATTTAAATGTTAATTTCATCTAAAAAACACCTTCATAGAAATGTCTAGAATAATGTTTAACCAAATATCTGGGTACCGTGACCTAGCCAAGTTGACACATAAAATTAACCATCACAGTTTACTTAGTACCACTGTGGTGGGGAGGTAGGAAGAGGGGACCATCTCATCTTTGATGTCATCAGTCCCTGCTGACATCCACTGAGATAGCCACGGTCATCGTTCTCTTGGTCCTGCTTCCCTGACCTTTCAGATACGTGTTCTCATGTACTCCTGTAAGTACAGGAACAATCTGCTGCTACCTAACTGCTAGTACAAAAGAATTTCTGCAAATCTCTGTGGCATCACCTGGTGAGGCATGCGAGGGGGCCATCCCGACTGAGTCCGCCTCCCCGGAAGCTGTGAAGGCATGGAGCAGCCAAACCTGTTGAACTCATCCATCCATCTCCTCCACTCTCTCTGCAGTTCCCAGAAGCCTCCCCTGCTCCCGCCCGCCCACCAGACAAACTCTTTCCTTGTCTTATTCTGGACCATTCTTTCACATTTTTGTCTAAATCCTCTTTACTGACACAAGTGTTTAGACTTTTTGAATCTCAAAACTAGACATTGACAAGAATCTCTTTTTGTTCTTATTGTCGTGGTTGCTGTTTTGTTTTTCCAAAGGTGCCCCTTCTTTTGCTATCTGCTTCAATAGTGACAAGAGTAAAGAAGAAAAGGATAAAATATACCTTTCATTTATTTATTCCATAAATTAAACATACTGTCTTAGGAACTCCCTCCTAATTGCAACAACATGGATGGACCTGGAGGGTATTATGTTAAGTCAAATAAGCCAGACAGAGAAAGAAAAACACTGTATGACTTCTCTCATACGTGGAATATAAACTAACACATGGACAGAGAGAACAGTTTGGTGTTAACCAGGGGAAAGGGAGTTGGGGGGTGGGCGCAAGGGGTGAAGGGGCGCATTTGTATGGTGACTGACAAATAATAATGTACAACTGGAATCTCACAATGTTATAAACTATTATGACATCAATAAAAAAAATTACTTCCTTGGGCGGTTTCTAGCTACTTGGAAGCTCTCTTGTTTATTACTAAGACTTATTTTATAATCCTCTTTCTGTTTTCTTGATCTCCCATACCATGGCAAGGATGGAGTCTCTCTAATGTTGTTTAACCTGCCCTTGCTGTGTGATGCTTCTCGCAGGCTCACGTGGTCCTAGAACTTTCAATTGTAAGCAAACGCAGAGATTTTTTAGGTGTCCACCAGATGTCACTGTTGACCAGAGAAATGTGCCAAACTTCAGCTCTGAAACAAACAAGTGTTAACACTGACTTAATGCCAAAAAGAAAAGGCGAAAGTGTCAGAAAACGAAACAAGTAGATCTACAACGCAACCCGATTTTAGGCAGAAAGTAACAACTCTTCACTCCAAGCCAAGGAATGAATAATCCCTTAGGTGCTTTTAGACTTCACTCACATTTTACCCCACAGAACCCTGTTAGGTAGCCAGGGCTGATGCTTCTTGTCACTGGCTATTCAGTGGCTGGATCACTGGAAGCTTGGGGGCTGGGTTCTACCCGAGGCTTTGTGATCAGAACATCAGCGTCCCTGGTCAATTCCTTCCTCAATCCGGTCTTCAATTTCTTTATCTATAAAACAAGACTTTGAATTTGGTAATCCCTCCCAGTTTGAAAATACAATCCTTGCTTCACAAATAAATTTCAGACAAATGCCTTTCTCAAGGTTGCAGTTTCTTAGCCTGTGAGTCTGTAATATAACTGAGGTCCTTCCCTCGTTAATGCAGACCAGAGTCTGCTAAGACGTGAAGCTTTCCCTGAGCTGCTCCTGTCTGCGTAAACAAAAAATTACCTTCTGCAGCCATTTTTCTTTCTATACTCTTAACATTTATAATAAAAAAATGGAACTAGGTAGGATTTATTGAAATACTTTTCTTTTAGCTTTAGATTTTTTTGTTTGGGAAAAATGGCTCGGCTTTTTAAAAAATGATTTTTTTTATGAATCAAAATATAATATGTATACATAATAAAATGAACACATTTACCCACCACCCAGCTTACAAAATAGAATGTCTTTCCTACCTAATTACACAAAGAAATCTAATCCTTTCTTGTCCACTTAAAACTCATATCAAGACCTAATTTTACTCCAAGAAAAAAAAAAGATTTTCTACTAACAAAAGGTCATTTCTTCCAGGATTTTATCCTTTAGTAGCTTCGTACTCTTAGCTCAGGCATAAGCTTCAGAAGGTGGAGGCAATGGTTCCTTAGGTTCCTGTCCCACTATTACTCTCTTCTGAGAGAGAAAAATCAAGTGAATATTTAAACTGCACTTTCTTCCTGCCTGTAATCTTTATTTATTTTAAATTATAGTAGATTGTAATTCTCATGAACGCTAAAATATAAATTATGTACTTCGTTTCTGGGAGACCCTTGGTGAAGAGAGAAAAACAAGAAGAGAAGAGCAAGGGTTCATAGTGGCCCAGAGAGGAGAAAGAGAATTTTTTAGGGAGGTGGATATTTTCAGGGAAATTTTTGAGGCTGGAATGTCTATATATAACATTTACATTTATCTGCCACGAAGTAACTCAATTTAATTATTCTATTGCACATAAACTCTCAGTTAAAGCTCACGTTGTGTGGAGGTAGTACTTTGGGGGGTTGAAGGGACGAGGGCAGTATTGGAGTGAGGCACAGAGCAGAGACAGAGAATTCAGACAAAGAATGGAATTTGCATTCTATGAAAGGATGAGGAAAGAAATAACCTCCCTAGATCTCAGTATCTTTAGGGTAGTTTCATTAGCCATGCAAATTTCAATATTACTAAAAAGGTTATCTTCATTATGCTGGAAGATTCGAGATACCCAGAGACCTGACATCCAAGTTACATAGATGCAGAAATATAACATTTATTGGCTCTAGAGCATTTATTGGAAATATCAGCGTGTCTTCAGGTTCACATGCATGAATGATAAGGCTCACTAATAAAAGCCTTTAATTCTCTAGGAAATTCACATTCTTGGAGCTTCTTCGTGATTTGCTTATGTTTCTCTCTGTTGAATTTCTTGGCAATTCTGGAAGATCAGGGACACTTCTCTGATTGTTTTAAGCCTGAAAAGAAGTAAAGCAGTGCACTTCTCAGCCGCTGGCCATTTTGGCAGCCTCCAAACCAAACATCTCCACCACCCTCCCAAAGGGTTAAGAGAAAGCCCGTGTTAGAAACTGAGCAGCAATTACGGCCTTACTGGGAAAATTGCCAGTCATTCCTGACCTCTGACCCTCTCTACGAGGTGCCCAGCTCCTCTGTGTTTGAAATTTATACCTTAATCATACCTCACATTTGACAGTGTTTTGCATTTTTCAAAACACATTTAAATACAGCCTTTCCCTCGGATATTATCCCCACCGCAGACCTAGATTGCTAGATTGCAGATATTATCAACTGCGTTTTGCACATGGGAATTTCGGATAGAAGAAGGTAAAACTTCTTGCTGAAGGTCTCACGAACCTCAGAGAAAACTCACAATTCCTGTCTCCAAGGCAGAGGAGTGTTCATATGCTGGAAGCTACTTCTGTTTCTAAACATAACCTTCACTTCATTGTTGACGATGTGTCACCAAAGCCAAAACAGCTCCAAATCCCAAATTAGAGCCATCACTGTTTTCCCCTCTGTATCTATTCTTGCTCTGTCTTTTTTCTCTCTGCCCCGGGAAATAAACTCCAGGGAAGTTAGAATCCAATGATGAATTAGTTGTTTCTGCAAAATGAATAGTGAAATTTGTGATGGAACTGTGAGCCCAACTTCCAAGTTTCTTCTTTAAGTAGAAGCTTCAGGATCATTATTCAGAGTTGCACAAAATATCACGAATCCAGGTCCATGTGAAATGATAAGTTAGCATTTTCCCAAGTGTGATATTATTTTTTTTTAATTTTGTTTTTTGAGGAAGATTGGCCCTGAGCTAGCATCTGTTGCCGATCTTCCTCTTTTTGTTTTTACTCCCCAAAGCTTCCGTACATAGTTGTATACCCTAGTTGTAGGTCCTTCTAGTTCTTCTATGTGGGATGCTGCCTCAGCACGGCTTGATGAGCGGTGAGTAGGTCTGCGCCCAGGATCTGAACTGGCGAACCCCAGGCTGCCGAAGCGGAACATGCAAACTTTACTGCTATGCCCCTGGGCCAGCCACCTATTAATGAGTATTTTATTTAAAAAAGTTCCATGTTCAATTTAGCCAGGTCCTTTGTTAAAGGACTTGTACCAACACCTCATATTTGTGTACTCCCTGCTTATGAACAGGGAGGTTGAGGAGTGCCAACTTTCCCTAAGTTACTTTCCCACAGAACTTTTTTTTTTTTTTTTTTTTTTTTGTGAGGAGGACCAGCTCTGAGCTAACATCCAATGCCAATCCTCCTCTTTTTGCTGAGGAAGACTGGCCCTGAGCTAACATCCATGCCCGTCTTCCTCTACTTTATATGGGACGCCGCCACAGCACGGCTTAACAAGTGGTGCAGCAGTGCGCACCCGGGATCCGAACCGGCGAACCCCGGGCCGCTGCAGCGGAACGTGCGCACTTAACCACTTGCGCCACCGGGCTGGCCTCTCCCACAGAACTTTTTACAGAGCATTTTCGTTCTGGCCAGATCTTTCTGTGTGGAAACCTATGTTGGAGATAAGAGTTTTGTGATGTCCATTACTTTCTCTCAGCATCATTCTTTCTAAGAAGTCATCACATTTTTATATATTTCAGAGTAGTATTAAATCAAATGATAGTTGGAAAAAATCTTCAGGTAAATTTGGATAAAGTGTTTTAAAGTTGAAAATATACAAAGATTTACTTTTTCTTGACTTATTAAAGAAAGTAAAGCGAGGCGATTTAATTTGTACTGTGTATCTGTGCATGTCACAAATGGCCCAGACTATAAAAGCTGAGTATGGCGGGGTTCTAGGACTGACTGAAGTTGAGGAATGTGATAAAAATGGAAAGGGGCAAGTTCACACAAAAAAATGTAATTTCCTCAACTTTTCTCAGTGGAGAGGCTGCATCCAGAACACTCAGAAATCCTGATGGGCCTATTGACTCCAGCTTCTCTCTCTGGTAGAGACTGAATTTCCCCGTACATTCATGAGGCCGACTGGGAGCTTATGTTTCTCTCTACAGCTTGCCTTGCACTAATCCCAGGAGCAAATGGAAGATGTCCACTTGCAGGAAAGCATGTCAGGTCGGATCACAAGCTCAGGTGTATCTTTGAAAGGCAATGCTGTAACTCCTACTTCTTCAGGACTCTTACAACTGGTGCAGTGTGAAAAGAAACAAAATCACAATCGCTTCATGGACACCATGTTTGGTAGTTCTTAATCTTAATGATTCTAAACATTTTTCTAGAACTTTGAAATTTTCATAGCACTTTCACTTACTTTGAACTCTCATTTCTTCTTCATAAGAAGGTGTGCACAAGACAGGGATAATGAGCTCCATTTTATCAAAGATCAAATAACATGTGCAAGAGAATGTGGGTGATAACTGCTCAAGACGGACCTGATCTATGACCTCTGTCCCTCCATTTAGTGTTTTGTTAGTTTGTTTGTTTTCATTACAAATATAAGCCCACTTCTTGGAATAAGGCACCATTTCTAAGATAGAATCATAATAAAATATTTTGGTTATTAGTTTTGGCAGCCACTGTGTGAAGCTGACAATTTATCATGTATTTAGAACTGTGTTAAGAACATTGTATAACAGTCAATGAAATATGTATTCTTTTTGTTTGTATATTTTACACATATTACTTTTTAAATTCAGGTATTATTTATATGTAACAACCTCAAATATTTGGTTTGATGTGTTTTTTTATTTATTTTTTTGCTGAGGAAGATTCTCCCTGAGCTAATAGCTGTGCCCATCTTCCTCTACTTTGTTTGTGGGTCACCACCACAGCATGGCTGCCAATGACTGGTGTAGGTCTGCACCCGGGAACTAAACTCGGGCTGCCAAAGTGGAGCGTGCAGAACTTAACCACTAGGCCGTGGGGCCGGCCCTTGATTTCATGTGTTTTGACAATTGCATATATCCACGTCACCATCACCCCAAACAATATGCAGAATATGTCGATTATTCTGGAAAGTTGCCCTGTGCCCCTCTGCAGTCAATTTGCACCCCTCACAACCCCAGAGGAACCACTTTTAATTTCTATTACCTTATATGTTCTTGGACTTCATATAATCATAACCACGTATCATATGCTCTTTTGTGTCAGGCTTCTTTTACTCAACATAATATTTTTGACATTTTTCCATGTCGTAACGCGTATGTGTGGTTTGTTTCTTTTAACTGATCAGGAGTATTCCATTGCATTGCTGTACCATACTTTATTTATCCAGTCTCCTGTTGATGAACATTCTCATACAAAGATTTCTGTGGATATAAGTCTTCATGTCTCTTCAGTAAACAGCTAGGATCAGGATTTCTGGGTTATGGGGTAGGTGTATGTTTCACTGTATAAGAAGATGACATTTTTGCATTTTCCATTTCCACCAGTAGCAATATGGGAGAGTTCTGATTGCTCCATATCCTCACCAAATTTGATATTGTGATTTGATTTTAGCCATTCTATGGGATGTGGAGCTTGTAAATCTTGAGGTGTTACTTTTCATTTCCCTGATGATTAATGATGTCTAGCATCTTTTCAAGGTCTAGTGGCCATTTGTTTATCTCCTTTTGTAAAGTGAGTGTTTAAGAATTTTGCTTTTTTTTCGGTTTTTAAAAGAATTGTGGCTTCAAAGGAGTTCTTTGTGTATTCTGTGTTTGTATCCTTTGTCAGATATGCATTGTAAATATTTTTTTCTCCTAAAATGTGGCTTGCCTGTTCGTTTTCTTAATGGTATCTTTTGATGAACAGAAATTTTAAATTTTGATGCAGTCCAATTTATCTTTTTTGTTTTTGTGGTCAGTGCTTCTACAGTCTTTAAAATATTCTTTGTCAATTCCAAGGTTGTCAAGATGTTCTCCGAAGTATTTTTTAGAAGCTTTATGGTTCTTCTGTTAATGTTTAGGTTCATGGTCTATTTTGAATTGCTTTTTGTGTATTGAATAAGGTAGGGGAAAATTTCATTTTTTCATATTAGGATATCTATTTATTTCAGCTCTATTTGTTAAAAAGGCAATACTTTCCCTATTGAATTATTTTGTTGCCTTTCTCAAATATCAACTGATGTTATATGTGTGGGTCTCTTTATGGACTTTCTATTCTGTTACATTGATTTATATTTGTCCATCCTTATGACAATCCCAGACCATCTTAATTACTGTAGTATTATAGTAATTCTTGACATCAGGTGGTAGTGTACGTTCTCCAACATTGTTCTTATTTTGCAAAATTGTTTTTGTGATTCTAGATCCTTTGAATTTCCATATAAATTTTAGAATCAACTTGTCAATTTTTATGAAAAACATGCTAATATTTTGATTGTGTTAAATCTATAGACAACTTTGGAAAAGAATGGACATCTTAACAGTATGGTGTACTCCAAAACACGAGCACTGATTATCTGTCTAATTGTGTCTTATTCAATTTCAGCATTGTTTCCTAGTTTTCAGTGTAGAAGTCTTTTTAATGTTACTGTAAATTATATATATTATTAGATTTTATTTTACAATTATTTATTGCTAGCATATTGAATACAATTATTTTGTATATTGATACTATGTATTATATATTGATTGCTAAGTATAATATTAACTATAGGTTTTTCATAGATGTCCTTTAACAGACTGAAGAAGTTCTCTTCTATTATTTTTCTGAGAGATTTAAAAAAATCTTGAATGGATACCATTACCGATTTTCAATGCATATCTTGAGATATTCATATGACTTATCTCCTTTATCCTGTTAACATCATATTATTGTTATATGTTAACATGTCACATTAACATCATGACATACATTGACTGTTTTCACATGTTAACTTTTGCATTCCTGAGATAAACTCTGTTTGGAGTTTATTCTTTTTACAAATTGCTGGATTTAATTGCTAATTTTTTTTTCTTTTTGGTGAGGAAGATCAGCCCTGAGCTAACATCTGTGCTAATCCTCCTCTTTTTGCTGAGGAAGACCAGCTCTGAGCTAACATCTATTGCCAATTCTCCTCCTTTCTTTTCCCCAAAGCCCCAGTAGATAGTTGTATGTCATAGTTGGACATCCTTCTAGCTGCTGTATGTGGGACGTGGCCTCAGCATGGCCGGAGAAGAGGTGCGTTGGTGTGTGCCTGGGATCCGAACCCGGGCTGCCAGTAGCAGAGCGTGCGCACTTAACCTCTAAGCCACGGGGCCGGCCCTAATTGCTAATTTTCTTGCAGGTTTTACTTCTGTGTTTACGAATTTTATTAAACTGTGATTTTATTTCTCTGTATTATCACTGTCAGTTTTTGCTAGCAGAGTTTTGCCCTGTGCTTGAAAGAGGCCTCATGTTCCTGGGCAGGGGCTCTCTCTCAGCCCGCTGCCCTCCTCTCAGCCTCTGGCATTGTGCCCCGTACACTTGGTGAAGACTCGCAGGAAGGGGTTGGCAGGTGGGTGAAGACTTTCTCTGTGACCGGGGATTCTTGGAATTGTAACCCGACTGGGGAGCCCATATGCAGCTGTTAAACGTTGTTAGAAGTCTGACTGTCCATGGTGGTTTCCTGTTGCCACTCTGTGGGATGAAAACACTTTAGGTCCCTTCTCTCCTCGGAAAGCCCCCCTCCTTCTGGAATTCAGTTCATTTAGGTTTCTTTGCATCCTCAGCTCTTGAATGTTTTTTTTTTGTGTGTGTGAGGAAGATCAGCCCTGAGCTAACATCCGATGCCAATCCTCCTCTTTTTGCTGAGGAAGACTGGCCCTGGGCTAACATCTGCGCCCATTTTCCTCTACTTTATATGGGACGCCGCCACAGCATGGCTTGACAAGCGGTGCATCCGTCTGTGCCTGGGATCCGAACCTGTGAACCCGGGGCCTCAGAAGTGGAAGGCGTGAACTTAACTGCTATGCCACTGGGCCAGCGCCTTGAATGGTTTTTAAAAACAATGATGATATAGTGTATCCAGCTTGTTCTTACTATTAGGGTGGGAGTGATGGTCTTATTGATTTTCTGCTCTCTGTCCAGAAGGCTAATTCAGATGTACTACTACTATTTTTTTTTTTATTATGAATGAAGGAACAGAGCTCCAAGGAATTGTTAAACTTGCATCTGGAATTTAGTTCTTTTCTGATTCCATTACCCATGTTCTTACCAGATTACACAGAGTCTATATTCACCACTTTCCATTTAGAAAAGAAAAAAGAATTACTTTTTTTTTTTTTTTTGATAAACCTCCACACTGTCTACTTTTACCCTTTCCTGAAGCATAACTTCAATGTCAGGCAAGGATTTTCTAAATTAGCTCGACTTTGATCTTCATTGATCTACCAAGAATTTGAAGCAGTATTTACAGAAGAGTCCCTGCTTATTTTCTATTGGATAGAAACGTGCAGAAAAGTCAGCATGGACCCTGTTTGCACCCCTTAGAATAAATTGAGCTTTGGCTCAAAATGAAATATGGGCTTCTAGCCTGTTAATTTGGAAGGGAAGAAAATCTCTTCCTACATATTCATTGCTGAGATGTTGCAGTGTCCAGGACATCGGTTTATTTATTCTTATAATTGGAAAATTTTTGTTCAGATGTAATCAAAATAAAACACAACTCTAGCATATTTTGAATGAACAAAATAATTAACATAAGAAGAGAAGGTGGTGGGGTAAATAGAGGGAAGATTTGTCATTTTTGCTTTTCTCTGTTGTCTCCGGGTGGAGGTAGGCGAGGTTGTCTTCTCATTATATAAAGAACCCCAAGTACTTTTGGCCAGAGTCTCTGGAGCTGCTTCCCCTTTCCTACTAACCAACTCACCAACTGTCCTCCATAGCCCCAGGAAACAGGCTTTCTGACCCCCCATACCCTATGTGTGAAGTTTACATTGACTGTTTTGGTTTTCTGAGTTTCAGAGAAGAGCTGAGTCTAGAAACGAGACTTTTTCTGGGAGGGCTAGGTTGGAGCCTGGATCAATTTAGAGAATTCTAGGCATCTGGGGGAACACAGAGTTTACTTAGATAGGAAACAGTTGATGAGATTTTAACTTAAAGAGAATGAATGCTATAAAAGTTGATCTTCTTTATAATTTGTCCTATGTTCAGCCTAGAATTGTGAATAGAATAAGTATTCAACGTATTTTTATTAGTCGTAAAATATAACTTCCTTTGAGCAATTGAGATTAAAAGAATTATCACTTTATTTACTTGTATAGCAGTCATTCGTTACATAGTATATGCCAGACCTTTTTACCATGGACCTCAAAATGTATATTCTCTAGTGAGTAAAAAACACACTTAAATTTGAAGAAAACACAAAATAAAATGATGTAGATTACATGCTCTAGGAGCATAGAAGGGAAAAATTAAATTGTTATTTTTTCAGAGGAGGAAGTTGGAAAATCATTCAAAAAAATGAAAGTTGATTTGGAATTTGAAACCATGAGTAATTTACAAGCACATAAAAGACAAAGGGAACCTCCAGGTAAAGGGAACAGGACTTCTTCACTGTGATGCCCAAGTAAAGGGGCAGATGAGCAACGGTCTTGATGTGCGCAGAGAAATAGACGCAGTTCAGTGCAGCTGAGTGTGATGGTCCTGAGGCTAGAACGAGATGAAGGAGTCAGGTGGTGAAGGGATTTCTAAGGTATGAACTTTGTTCTGCAGACAAAAGAGGTTGCTGGAGGAATGTAAGCCACTACTAGAGAAACTGAGATTCCCCAAATATCATGAAGTGGGAAACAACATACGTATAATTAGACTATGCCTTTGATAGGGCAACGAGGTGGCTGCTCTGATTCCCAGCCTGGTGAGTCAGAGAGAGGCGATGGGGTAAGGTTTGAGGGACCCCCCTTCTTGTTTTTTATTGAAATATATTTGACATATAACACTGTGTAAATTTAAGGTGTACAACATGTTGATTTGATACATTTATATATTGTAATATGATTGCCATTGTAGCAATAGTTAGTATCTCATGTATGTCACAGTATTGTCTTTTTTATTTTTGTGGTGGGAATAATTAAAATCTAGTCTTTTAGCAAGTTTAATGATCATAACACAATATTGTTGTCTATTTTCGCTATACTGTGCATTAGATCCCCTTTCTAAAATTGACACTATTGTTACCAATTGAACTTTCTCCCCAGTGGGGAGAGACCCAAGGAAGGGCCTCTTGCCCTTCCTCTTGGGGTTCTTCCTCTGTTCGGTGTCACAACTTTGAAATGAGACTGAAGTTCAGCGTTTAATAGCACAAGCTTTATTCAGTGGCCAAAGAATGAAGTGGGAACAAAGTTCACACATCAACTTCTCAGCTCCCGGCGCAATTAAGCACCTATCAGAAGGGGTCAGAGTAATGAAGTGGAGGAATATTCACAGTTGTTCAGGGAACTGGGCAGGCTTTTCTGGGGAATAGGGTGCCACCTCTTTTCTTTCCTTATTTGGCGATATCCTGCCATTGCCTTGGCAGTTGTAAACTGTCATGGCACTGTTGGGTGTGTTATGTGACATGGTAATGTATTACAATGAGCTGCAGGATCTGTGTCAGGTCAAGTCAGACTGCCATATTGCCTTTAACCAGTTTTGACTGGTTTTGTTCAGCCGTCTTCTCTTTCCTCTCTTTGTGGTTTCCTGCAAACTAAAGATAACATGCTAGGCTTGTTCTGAGCAGGGTTGTGTTTAATGCCTGATGGGGCCGGGGGCCAGGTAACACTATCAGCACTTGTATTATCTTTATTTCCTCAATCTCCTTTTTCTTCCTCTCCCTGCCCCTCTATCTGTATCTGTATCTGTATCTGTATCTCTATCTCTATCCTTCTCTATCTCAATCTATTTCTATCTGTATCTTTATCTCTCTCTCCCTATTCCCATCCCCATCCAAAGACAAAAGCTGCAGATGTTAATAGAACAGAGGATCTGGATGCAGACTGCAGAGACAATGAACGGCGCCCCAGATCATCTCTGGCTGGCAAACTCTTTAGAGACTTGGAACAGTTAACTTACCAGTTAGGATGACAGTTTTGATTTTCAGACCTGTGCAAAAAGTGGAACTTTCATTTGTGGTGAATTAATTCTAGGTAACATACCAGGAAAACAAAGGGGTTGGGATTGTGTTCTAGCTGGAAAAAATAAAATAACTTCATTCTTTGACATTGAAAATAAACTAAGGAAAATGAACCCCTGCTGCAGACATTTCTGTTACTGACTGGGAACATCCCCAGAACCCTGAGGAGAAAGTAAGCAAATACATCCACCTTCTCCATAGAAGCCATTCTCTGCTCACTCACCACTCATCTTAATCTGTTCTGTCTTCATTGCAGTCTAAGATCTCTTTTATGTAAACTTTTCCTTTATTTTGGCAGCTAATTAACAATTTTCCCAGTTTAAAAATATTAAAACATTCTGGTAAAATTCAAGAGCTTAAAAAATTAAATAAAACACCAGTGAGGCTCTGAATATGAACTATCAGCTGTATATGCAGCCTGAACTAGACCAGGATTTTACATCAGGTAGGCTGAACCGAGGTGTTATTTTCCTCTGGATTTTGATTTGTTTTTATATCTTTATACTCTTTTATTTTTCACTTTTTTGATTTTTGGAAACTGATTTAGGTTATACGTTCTGAGATAACCTGGGCCCTTCCAGGCCCTTCAGGGACGGAGCAGGTGGGCATGGCACAGTAGGAAAGGCCTGCTGGTATTAGACACTCCTCTGGCACTGGAGACCTGATGCTTTGGTAGCACACACGTAAAACTGTGATAGCAAATAGCTTCCTGAAACTGGCTGATATTCTTGGGAAAATAAGCTCAGGGAACGATATACACTATAATGTATATTTTTAAAAATCCTTACTCTTTGACACTCACATCTCCTTTTTAATCTTTTTTTTTCCTCTCCTTGACCTCAAAAGAACTTCCAGTTATTATCTGAAACATGTCAGTTAGTGTGAGCACTATTTGGCTTGGTTGGTAGAAGATTTGACAAGACGTTATGGCATATAAATTCTTTATTTTAAATAGATTCAATCCATAAATTAGGAACAAAAATATAATGTAGGAAATTCTTACAAATTAATTAGTGTGATATTATTTCAAGTGGGCCATTACCCAATTGGTCTATCTTATTTTTCATGCAGATTACATTTTATATTATTTAATGTTATCTTTTTATGCAATGAGATTTGAAAAGAGTAGACTTACCAATAAGACTAGAGAATAACACAACTGGTTTTAAAATGGGACAAAATAGCAGACATTGTAAAATAAAGTAAAAACAGAACACTATTTTATAGGGGGAAAAGTCTGTATACTGTTGCAGAAAACATAAGAGATGTGTAAAATTAAATGTGTATCTCCGGAATAACAGACAGAAAATCTGGCAACAATATTTTACAGTTGCATAGGGTGAGTTTCCTTTTGTAGGGCTCCAAAGATATTTCTCGTGGACCGCTAAACTTAGAGCAGAGTTTTCAGGATCGGAAAAATGGAGATAAATTAGAAAGGGCTCGTGAGCAGAAAGACAGATAAGGGTCTTTGGAGTTTACCCATTAGGAAACATAATTGAGTGAAAAATATAGTTTGACTCACCACTGATGTAAGATATAGCCTTTAAGAATGTGATCAATGTGAGTAACCCAGGCCCATGGAATTTAATGAGTGTCTGTTAGAATCACTGTGGGGCGAACAGGTTTTCCTGTCTCATGGACAGAGATGTCCTTACTAGCCAGCAATGCTGTTGTGTATATGCCCTTAGGCTTCTGTGGAGGTGACCAGAGACTTTAAGCCTAGCTTCTTAGCCTCAGAGAAGAAACAGTCTCTTGAAGAATACAGGCACCTGGTTAGAGGAGACTCCTGGCAATGCTCAGAGTGCAAGAGACTCTTCACGAGCTTATCGATGCTGGACGTGGGACAGCCCAAGGAATCTCTCCAAGAGTGTTGTGTTCCCCAATGTAGGAAGCTGTAAACCTGAGGTTATGTTGTGGAGACCAGAGAGCTGCAATAACTCGTGTCATCCCTTTTCATATTGATCTGTAAATCAGTGACTCTGAAGCAAGGCCTTTACTTTCCAGCCAAGTGAGAATTCCCCATGGGGAGCATTATGAGGGTAGCAGAGACTTTCAAACCCCCAGTCAGGAAAGCAAAAGGAAGTCGGGGCAGCAGTAGCAGTGGCAGACATGGCAGGGATCTGAGTTCCAACCAATGTGGAGGGAGTTAGAACTCAGAAGCACAGTGGGTGTGACATCACGAGGGTATGAATTGGTTGTGAGACAGGGCACCTCAACAATGTATAGGTCCCTGGTTATTCTAGATCCAGGGGAAATTTGGGAGCAAATTGTGTATAAGTGGTGCAAACTGCTCCTCCTCCAGAAGGTGTTGAACACGACTAGCAATAGTCTTTCATTGGATGGCACTGGAAGCTACTGCATTTTGGGTATTAGGAAGAGTGACATAGAAACTTTCAGAGAACTTAATTGAGTCAGTAAGTAAGAGATGACCTTGTCTGACCTCAATGGGGATTGTGTACAAAAACTTGGCTGAGTGCCTCCTACATCAAAACACTCCTGAGCAGGCCTTTGTCTTCAAGGAGGCAATTTCGTCCAATTTAGGGGTTATCTGTGAATAATGACAAAAGGCTTTTTTACCAGGTATATGCAATCCAGTGAGCAAAAGGTGATTGCAGAAGCATGTGCTGCTCTGTAATGAAGTGCATTCAAGTACATTAGGATCAAATCTATGTTTCATATCTATAGATATATATTATTAACTGTTTCATCTCATTTCATTTTCTCAAACTCAGTAGTCATATTCTCATGTAACAAGCTAAATAGTAATATTGATTGCCTTTATATGTTCTTACCTGTAAGTCCATCCCTTGATGTGTGTGTGTATGTTTGCATAATGCAATATAAACAGTAGTGTTTTGTACATTTTACTACAGAATGGTAGTTATCACAGCCTTTATTTATTTTCACTTATAGCTATAAATTATAGTGTTTTTGTGTATGTGAATCTGTGATTATTGTGATATAAATAGTGAAGATTTTTATAAGGTTGAATAACGATGCAACTAACTAAAATATAGTTTTCATGTAAAAAATAGAAGCAAATATTTATGCAATGTTTTATAGTTTTACATGTGCTGACGTTTGCCTGTGCAGGACCAGGCAGCCCAAGAATGTGGAAATCCTGCTGGATTTAGGGATCTAGCCTGTGCTATTTAGATATGCACCACTACTATACCATATACACCAACAAAGAGAAAATATACTATTCTTGTAAGTGAAGAAGGTGGTAGACACTCATAGTTGGGAGAAGCTTTTAGAAGCCAATAGCAGAATATGGAGGGAATAGGATATTTGATACATTCTTTTGGAAACAAAAATGGGGAAAGGGATGGAATCATGAAGGTTATATACTTCAACATCTTTTCCCAAAAACAGAATATACAAAAGGATGAAAAAATGAAGCCCAGCTCCTCATAGATGTACCAATTCAGCTGATAGGAGAAAAGGATTTTGTTGACTGGCATGAAGCTTAAAGAACACTTGTTGGTTCTTACGCTTTCTGTGGAGAATTTCTCCAGAATCTGAAAACATTTTATGAGAAAAACAAGGGAAAATTTCAAGGTCTTCAACAATGTGGCTTTGAGATACTGGTTTATAAATAATATTCCAGATGGAGTATATGCAAGGTTGAAAATAGATTATTATTAAGTTATCCTAATGGATAATGGGAAAAATTGAAATCATTATAAACCAATATGTTTAAAGACGATTCAGATTTTTTAGCTGACCATAGCAAGGCAACTGCAAGCATAGTTTTAGAGACACGATACCTCTTTCTAGATGTTACTTAGAGAGGAGGATGCGTTATGAGGGAAGATTCATTTTTGCCTGGAAAGGGAGTCACTCTTGGCAATGAACCAGCATCTTAGATCAAAGAAAACTAGATCATGCCAAGAAAAAAGAATTGTGTTCCCTAAAGGACACTGTAGCTTTATCTTCATTGTTTTATTTATTTTACCAAGAAAGAAAGATAAAGAAAACAGGTTAACAATAGTCAATCTGGCGTGATGGAAACATGGACATTTATTATATTTTATTCTGTACTTTCCTGTATTTTCAAATTTTAAAAAATAAAAATGTGTAGTTGATTAAAACAGAATTGTGATATAAAAATCTCCTATATTTTACATCTACACTCTGAAGGTGCACGTGTGAGGTTAAAAAAACGACAGAATGAGTGAATGAAAGCCACAGATAAAGACTTAATATAACGTTTTTTATCATGTCTTCTGCCACTTGAAATGATAGCTAAACATTCAGTTCCCATTTTTCCTATCTGATCATTATACTTAACTTACCACTATATGATGAAATTGAAATGAAGCCAGTGAGTGCTCGTGGACCATGTCCTGTATGCTGGGTCATGTCCGAGTCACTGGAGCTGAGGCAGGTGGGAGGCAGATGGCCTAGTGGGTACAGGTGGGATCCTGGAGCCAGCCATCTGCTTTTAAAGTCTGGCTCAGCTCCTACCTAGCTGTGTGTGTTGGGGAAGTTAATTTGTGTTCTATATCTCAATTCCTCATCTCTAAGATGTGGAGGGAAAAATATTGCTATCTCTTAAACTGTGAAGCTTAAGTTGTTGTGAAGAGCAAACATATTAATACACATTTACTACTAAGGAAAGGGCCTGGCTCATAAGAAGCATTCAGTAAGTGTTCGTATTATTTTATTCTCATTATGGATCAGAGACTCCTGTTCTCAAGGAGAGGCATTGAACATCTCTTATGTTTCACAATCCTTTTTACATAGAAAAAAAAAACTACATTCTTTAAACTATAAAATCTCAGGGGGAATCTCTCCTAGATCAGCTCATTTGAGAGGCTCAGATAGCATAGCAGTTAAAAGTAAAAATGGGAAAAAAATATTAAAATAGAGCTCAAGACCATAAAGGAATGGAAGGCATTAAAGAGCATTAAGAAACATACTAATCTGATACGTGTCACGAAGTATTAGCATCATGGCCTAGGAGGAGGACTAAGCTAATTTCATGAGTACTAATTAAACATTTAAAAGAGCTTTATACTGTTCAGAACAGGCACCCACAAGGAAGAACAGGCCATGTTCCTTTTTAATGTTGTTTGGAAGAAAGAAAGGGAAAAAAATGTATTTGAATGGAGAAGAAAGGAGAGAAATAAAACATTTGAGTTGGTTTTGATTTAAAGGGGCAAACTGAAAAAAAATCATTGAAATAAAATCAGCTACCACACCCCTCCCCCCATGCCACACAACATACACAGTGGTGGAGATGTGCCATTCCTTCTGGATGTGATCAACTCTGGTATAAATTACTGAAGGAATGAAACACATTTTTTTTTTTTTTTAACTCATCGAGACAATATAGTCTTGAAATATATCTCAGTCACTCCACTTCTTATCAGGCTTCTAATGTTCTCCTGTGGACCACAGACTCCAGTCTATGGAGAAGGTCAACAACAGTCAGGACTCAGGGATGAGTGCAGAGTGAATGCACTGGACGCCTGGCGACGATCTGGGGTAGCACATCCACTATCAAAGGGCACGCAGCCACTTCTGCCCAATATTCAGGATAGATGTTCCAGAAATTAGGATTTTTTTTGAAATCTTATGATTTTTAAAGCCTTACTCAAAAAAATGAATTAAACTCCATTTTGCCTGAATGTTGATTTTTTTTCTTTTTACAACTGCCCACATGTAACATGACACTATGCATGTGATTTTTCAGTTCAGACGTGGGGTATCACAAGAATATCCATTTGCATCACTTGTAGGCAAACTAGATGGCTTGCTGTTCCTAACTGATGCTTTTCCCATATTACCAAATATTTTTCTACATTCATTCTCTGACAGTCTCAATTCCAGCTTGCACAAATGCCACGATTACCCAAAATTGGATGCAATTACTTTCACTTGGAAGCAACTTTTCCAAGTCTAAATCCTCAGAGCATTTTGTCTACGTCTCTTATGATACCTATAAATTTCTACCTTGTGTTGTAAGTATTTGCGTATAGGCTTTAGCATCCTAGTCTAGCCATTCTTGTATGAGCAAAATGATGCTCACATAGCACATGTTACATAGCGGTAACCACTGTTTGCATTTGGTATATTTTCTTCCATTCTTCTCCATGACAATATGGCAAAATAATTTAAGATCTCAAGTGGTTGTACCAATTGAGTTAAGCACCAGCAGAGAGAGAAGATGGCAATTCAATCGTTCCTTTAACATCAAGTATTTTTATTGTTGTTTAATCATTGCTAATTTGATAGCAAAAACATAGTATCTTGATATTTTGAATTTTTTAATAGAATAAATGTCCTTTTTATTCAGATTTGGGCTATATCCAGGCAATAGGCTGAGTGCATATTTTTAATAGGTCATATTATAATAATAATGATGTCAAATATGTATGTATCAAATATCATCCTATGTACTAGTATGAACCTGACGTTACAGAAGATGAAACTGAGATACCAGAATGTTAGATAGCTTGCCTGCAATCAGAGCTACCAAGAAACACAGAGAGGATTAAACCTTCCCCTTACGTCAGTGCCGAACAGCACCTCAGCACGACATTTCCAAAATCTGCAGTTTTGTGGATACAACTTTTTAAGCAGTGGCTTCTTGTCACATTTAGGACATAGGTAGGGCTTTAAAAAGCTCAGAAGACCAGTGGCAATTCCTCTCCAGCCTTCTAGAGAAGCTGAGTCTATTTAAAATTTCCTATGAAGCATTTTATCAGACAGACATCTATTATTTTGCAGATTAATAAAATGATTTTTTTTTTTTGGTGAGGAAGATCGGCCCTGAGGTAACATCCCTTGCCAATTTTCCTCTTTTTGCTCAGGAAGATTAGTCCTGAACTAACATCTGTGCCCATCTTCCTCTATTTTGTATACGGGACTCTGCCACAGGATGGCTTGATGAGCGGTGTGTAGTCTGTGCCTGGGATTCGAACCTGTGAACTCCGAGCCACTGAAGTGGAGCTCACGAACTTAGCCACTATGCCACTGGGCTGGCCCCAATAAAGTGATTTTTGAAGAAAATTTGGGCTTGGAATTATGAAGGTTTTAGGGTACCCTGGAATCATAATTAATGTAGCATAATCCTTGCATAGTGGATCTGAACCCAAACACCTTATAAGAATAGAGTTATAAAGATGAATCTTATTTGCAGTCAGCATTATATGCATAATATGGATGAAGAAGTAGACAGCTCAACCATATCTTAAAGCCAAGATAGCAGGGGTTTCACCATTTAATGGAAAATTCTTTTGTTTGTATGTTCCTGAACTCGCTTGGAAATTTTCCTGTTTCTGGCTTTACTTATTGCTTCTTGGAATACAAATTATATTGCTTTTCGTAACAGATTTGGAAAACACATTTTGTTGAATTATTAAATGCATTCAGTAAAAACAAGGGGAATTCTGGTAAGATTGGGAGATCTCAGGAGGCTTCCTTATAATTCCTTTGCCCCACCCCCCAACATGAAAGGAACAAAAGAAGCATGGTAAGGAGACTCCAAAGAGCCATCCTCAAGGCGACATCTGTCTCTGTAATAGTGAAACATTCCATACTTTACCTACTAACTTCTCTGATAAGTCATCTTTTCCCTTCGGCATCTCCAGTGTGTCATCTTTTATGACAAGTGGATCAGTCATGCACCTCCTTTGTATTCAAGTAGCTCATCTTTTATTACCATATGCTCCAGGAGTCGACTCTTCTCTCTACCCCACCAGGACGTCTTCTCCTGTCTCTGTGTCTGGGATGTGACAGTCTTTCCCTTTCATGTGTTTAGGGAGGGAGATCTCTTTTCGGCATGCCTTCCCTTTGTGACATTTTTATGTCCTTGGGACATCCAAATTAAAAATTTTTTTTTTTCCGGGACTGAGTACTTGTATTGTGAATATTGTTTTTAACTTTCGTTTGTTCAAACAAAAGTTTGCAGGTTATCTTACTGTTAAAAGTATCATCAGGGAACGTTCGTTTCACTTCCACGTGCTGAATTTTGTGTTGTGGCAGTAGATACAAATTCAACTTTGTGTTTTGGGTTGGGGTGCTGAAGGAGTTTGGTTGGGGAAATGGGGTATCTCCTTTTCACATAAGGTAGAGATTTTATATTCCTACCCATGCCAAAGGAATTTTCCCTCATTGCCTTTCAACTCTGCCTCCATATCATTCTTTGGAAAACTGTTTACTATAAACAGTCTCATGACAGGAAGGAAAAAAATATGCATGTGTTTGTGTAAAGAAGTTGGTTCAGGGACGATTAGAAGAAGAAAAGGAGAAGGAGGAAAGGCTTGTTTATGCCTACTGTATGATAAACATGCTAATTATATGCATTCATATGTTAATTCTCACTTAATTGTTCCTCAGTATAGTGTAACAGATAAAAGTACAGACTGAAGCTGAAAGTTTGGAAGTGGTATCCCAGCTTCGCCCTGTACCACCTGTATAACTTCAAGGGCTTCTCTTAAACTCTCTGTGACCCAATTTCCTTATCTGTAAAACGTGAACATTATCACTTACAGAGAGTGTTGGTTGTGGAGTTTAAACAAGTTAAAATTAAATAGTTTGGCTTAAATATTGGTCTACTAATGCCTGGCATTTACTGTAGAATCTTTAGCTATTATTTCTCCTTAAATGGGTATGAAATAATAATTGTACCCATTTTTAAAGATGAAATAACAAGTTCAGTGGGTGAGTGTTAAGGAATTTCTCTGTTATTAGGTACCCAATAAGTGCTAGTGACGGACTCAGGACCAAAGTCTGTGTTTTAGTTTAGATATAGGTTTGGCAGCTGTGAAAGTGACCTACAATAGCATACTAGAAGATAATAGACATTTTAGATCTTGTATAAAAGTCCAAGCTTGAATGAGGGACCAGCAAGATTTCAGGGACCCACAATTCTTCTCTCTTCTTGTTCCACTATTCTTAAGGTTTGTCTTTGTTTGCATAGTCCAAGATGGCAAGGGTAAAGAAGGAGGGCACGTCACGTACTTTAAGATAATAGTTCTCAAGTTCAGGGTGCACATTAGAATCACTGAGGGGAGCATTTAAGAAATATTGATTCCCCAGTCCCTAACCCTCAGATATTCTCACTCAGTTGAACTGATATAAAGTCAAGGCATCATTATTTGTTTTCAAGCAAATGATTTAATTGCTTCCTCATTTTTTTTTTTTTTTGCTGAGGAAGATTAGCCTTGAGCTAACATCCATTGCCAATCTTCCTCTTTTTGCTGAGGAAGATTAGCCCTGAGCTAACATCTGTGCCCATCTTCCTCTATTTTGTATATGGGATGCTGCCACAGCATGGCTTGATGAATGGTGTGTAGGTCTGCACCTGGGATCCAAACCCATGAACCCTGGGCTACCAAAGTGGAGAGCACAAACTTAATCAGTATGCGACCCAGCTGGCCCCTAATTGCTTCCTCTTCACCTCGTTGGTGAGGGATGGATTCCTGCTCTGGGGTTATGAGGATGGCCAAACACACACACCTGACACTGGACAGACGAGATCGACAGCAGTATATTAATCACACACACTTCTAGCCTGGGGGAGGAGGACACCGTGTGGCATGTGGGGCCACATGGTGGTTGCACTTGGGAACAGAGTGAACAACCAGGGGCTGTGGGAGGCACGCTGTGCAGTATCAAGAGGATAGGGGGTCTCCTGGTCCCAGTGAGAGGATGGGATTGCCTTGTTTGAATAATCCTGTGGGCCAGCAGGGAATTGAAACCTGCTACTCAGAGATAAGCAGGGACTGTGGCTGGTCCTTCAAGAAGGAGTGTTTGGCTAGGGCACCTTATCCACAGGAGCAGAGTGAGGAGAGGAACTTGCAGTGAGGCCATTTGAGGCCCTCCTAGTTTACCAGATGTCAAAGCGGTGCACAATATTGAGCTATAATTTTAGGTCTTACACCATGACTGGCCATGTTGGATCTTCCAGGTTGGCTGGCTGTCCAGGGAAGTACTTATTAAGTTATTATTTTTTTCTCTTAATATTGCCCAGAGTATATAACCTTTTATACACTTGTGCTTTATTTTCAGTGTTTCTGTACTCATAATCCATAATCCTTGCTTCTTTTTCATTTTCTGCACAATTAAATACTACTTTCCTTCCAGGGTCAGCCAACTGGGCTTTCTTCCTTTGTAAAACCTTTCCAGTCTACTCCAGAAACTTTGCCCTAAATCCCTCATTCCCACATTTCTTTTGAATAATATGATAATGATAATCACAAGAATGTGATATTTCTTATATTGCTTTATTATACAAGTTATTTAATTCCTTTGTTAGTATTACATTTTTCATGTTTACTTTGACTACTTAATTTCATCATAAATATATAAAGTTATGCACGGTATCTTGGGCTTAGTTTTGTCTTCTATGGCCCTTAGTGTTGGTCTTTTCACAGAGTAGGTGGACATATGCATTTGATATACATACACAAAAACACATCCATGAATACTCACCAATAACAAATATATTTAACTGGTATATTTAATGTACCCAAATTTTGGGATATAATTTAAATGCAATATCATTTTGGTATCTCACTCTCCATTTAAATTGTATTCAGCAGGAAATTTTTTCCCCTGCAGTCAATAAAAACTGTGGCTGACCTCATGGCTTTTATGATCTATTCTAAATAATAGAATATCTTCAAGTCGTTTTTATCTACAGAACACTCTCCAATTTAAAAAATAATTAGTTTCCTATCCAATATATTAATCTCCTTTAATCTCCGTCCAAGTATGACAGACCTTCCTTGTCTCCCACTGAGTACTCGCAAGAGGCTGGCCGCCAACCTGGGGGAAGATGAAAGACAATTGTCTTGTCCTTTCTTTCTTTTTCTCTGGCTGCCATGCCTTTGTCTACCATCATCGTGTCGCATTCCTCATCTCTACTAAAGAAACCTGATTTTGAGAATGCTTGCATTTACATAAGACTCTATAGGTCTCTTTCTATATATATTAATTGTTTCCTATTTTACTCTATTAAATTTCATAGTAAATTTCCCTTTATACTTTTACTTAATTTACTGTTATTTTCATCTTCCCTACACGCTCCCAGAACTCTGTTGTAAAAGTTTTACTCCTTTTCTCGGAAAAGCATTGGGTGTCTTAAGCCTAAAAAATCTCTTTCCTCCTTCCCAGTGGACCATCTAGAAGAGTATTTTCTTTCATTTTTCATATGTCTGATGCACCAAATTTTCTCATGCCTTTTTCTTTGGATTTCTCACATAGTGTCTAAAGATCAAAGTGTTTCCTTTTATATATCTAGTATTTTCTTTGTTCTATATACTATATACCTTGCCTTCTTTCAAATATTTTTACCGACACCCAGTGTTCTTGTTTTTTGAATGAGGGCCAGAACTTCTCTGCGATTTGCTCCTCTGGCTAGTGTCTCTTCTTTCATTGTAGGTAGCCAGTTCTTTTTTCCTGGCCATCCTTCCTTTGGCTCTCCAGAAGCAGCAACCTTCCCTCCATGAGGCCATTCTATAGTATCACTTAGTGTTACGGCCCCACAGGCAAATTCTTCCCTTTATCTTTCAGCATAGGATTCTCTGCTAAGTCTATGCGGGTTCAGAAAATTCTTTTCTGTTCTCAGTGTATAAAACCATGACTTTTTCTTCTTCTTGTCCCAAGTTATATGGTCTTTTCCCTTGCTCAACAGATGAATTGCAATTTCTTTCCTCATGCCAAATAACATTTATCATCACTTCTATCTATTATTCATCAATTTCATATTTTATTTTATGTCTATGGTTTGGGACTCTTCCTTAAATCTTGAGGCTATTGTACTTACCCTTGTGTGGTTAAGAGTTTCTAAGCATTTCATTTCTTCTGCTGCCTTATAAAACTTCTTTTTTATTTGGCACATCAGGCAGAATGCATTATATTCTCCCATTCAGACAGTCAGTAATCACTTTTCTATTCTTATCTTGGCAGTATATCACTGTTTCCTTTTCCATAACACAGAGATATTACATTTTACTGAAGGTAAATCTATATAGCTATCATTTCCTGACACACAGTCTTCATGATTTTTTGCATAATTTTTAGATATCTTTTGCCTACAAAAACGTAAATGGATTACCATTTTGACACAATATTCAGATTTAATAGGTAATTATTACATCTTGCTTTTTTTTTTAATCTCAGGGCACATTAACTTCTATAATTTAATTTTTCTTTTAATGTCTGCTCTCTATTATTTTTTTCATTGTATTTTTGTACATTCCCATTTCTCCCGTATTCTTTTTATCCAGTTAATCTGTGCTGTATAGATGCAAAAAGAAATATTGTAAGCTGAGTATACATAGCATTTTACAAAGTGTTGAGATTAGAAAGATACATAAGAAATAGTCTTTGCTCTCAAGAAAATCACAGTCCAGAAGGGAAGGCATATGCTTAAACCAATAATTAAATTCCAGTGTGATATGCACAATGGCAAAATTATATAAGTATATATAAGTATATAAGGACAGAGGAGAGAATTATCAACAGTGAAGATGTTAGGGAATGTTTCACAGAGGCAGGCAACCCTGAGCAGCACTGTTAAAGCAAAGTAGGTCATCACATAGACAAGGAAGGAAGAGATTCCTGATAGATGCAATGGCATGTGCAAAGTCTCGAGGTATGGGGTGGCAAGGTCTGTGCTGGCTTACAAGTAATTCAACACTGCTGGAGCATTAGCTGGATAGGCAGATGTGGGTGAGCTGTGAGAGATGAGGATGGAAAGCCAGATGGGTGGAGGTCATGAAATATCTTGCCTACTGTTCTGGGTAGAATTGTAGACTTTATTCTCTACGTGAGAAGAAACCAATAAAGGCAAATAGGCAGGGGAATAATTTAGTGAGATAGGATAAGGTTTGGTCACTGCAAAGGATGCATTTGAGGGTAGCAATGCAGAAGTCAGCAAGGCGAGTTAAGAACTACTGTCTAGGAGATGAAAGTGGAGGGGTGGAACAATAGCAATGGCAGTGGTGATGGCAAGGAAAAGACTTGTTCTTGACTGGACGTGGACCCAAGTAGAAGAAAAGAGTCTAGGACAACGGGCAGATTTCTGGCTCCGGGAATGAGCTACCAATCAGGGCAGATAATCCTGGAGAAAGAGTAGTACAGTCCTTCATGTCAGCCCTATTTGTTTTTTGCACTGTAGATACAGAGTTCTATTCCATCAGAAAGCTTGACCGCTTAAACCTCCTGTCTCCTCAGGCCATTCACTTTCTGTTTTGTTGCTCAACTGAGTATTTTCTACGTAAGAAACGCAGGCTCACATTCCACAGAGCCAGCCAGGAACAATCCCTGGATCCTGGAGGTGCAGCAGCTACAATTCCTGGCATGCTGTAGCTCCTGAAATGACTTCTAACATATAGAGTCTCCTTAGGCGTGGAATGACCCACAGAATCAAAATTTGGGTGACCTGGGGAGAGGATGATTTGTGGTATTTATGCCCCTGAAGCTGAATCAATGTTATTTTATGCTAAGCAATTTTATTAACATTCTAGGTAAGCGATCGTGTCTGTGTTTCAGAGATGCCTTAGGTGTTGTGAGGGTAAGTGGTATGTCATCCCAGCCGATTTCCATAAATCTAGTTCCCTGGTGAAACTCATACACGAATGCATTGACTACAATTTTATATTTTTCTCCACTCAAAATCCTTAAATATAATCTTTTTAATTTTATTTATTTATTTGTGTTTTTGGTGAGGAAGATGGGCCCCGAGCTAACACCTGTTGCCCATCTTCTTATTCTTTGCTGAGGAAGATTGTCTGTGAGCTAACATCCATGCCCATCTTCCTCTATTTTGTATACGGGTTGCAGCCACAGCATGGCTTGATGAGCCATGTGTATGTCTGTGCCCGGGATCCAAACCTGTGAACCCCAGGCTGATGAAGCAGAGCACGCGAACTTAACCACTACACCACCAGGCCAGCCCCTAATATAATCTTTTTTAAAAAAGTAGAATCTGGGTTACTGTGTCCTAGAAGAGCCAAATAATATTTGTATTTAGTTGGGATGCACCTTATCCATTCATCCCTCGATGGGCACTTAGGTTGCTTCCAATTCTTGGCTGTTGTGAATAACGCTGCAATGAACACAGGGGTGCGTGTATCTTTATGCTTGGATAAGGAAGATGTGGTATATATACACAATGGAATACTACTCAGCCATAAGAAACGATGAAATCCAGCCATTTGTGACAACATGGGTGGACATTGAGGGTATTATGCAAAGTGAAATAAGTTAGAGGGAGAAGGTCAAATACCGAATGATCTCACTCATTAGGTAGTAGATAATAACAACAACAACAAACACATAGAGACAGAGATTGGATTGGTGGTTACCAGAGGGGAAGGGGGGAGGGAGGAAGGTGAAAGGGATAATTCGGCACATGTGTGTGGTGATGGGCTGTAATTAGTATTTGGGTAGTGAACATGATGTAATCCATGCAGAAATAGAAGTATAATGATGGACACCTGAAATTTATACAATGCTATAAACCAATGTTACTGCAATAAACAAAAAAATAAAAATAAAAATAAAAATAGTTGGGATGCACCATCTGTTCACTCTGATAGCTCATGTTTTTGGTTTTTCTTCCCCCTCAGTAAATCCCATGGGTATTGTTTTTCTACCTAGACACTGGAAGTACTTTTAGTTATCTGCCCAGGTCCTGCAGATGTTTTAAGCATTCTTCTAGTGCATTCCAGAGTTTTATTTTCAGATTTTCTTCCTTTCTCCTTGGTCAACCTTTTTTTTTTTGCGTGTGTGTGTGTGAGGAAGATCAGCCCTGAACTAACATCTGTTATTAATCCTCCTCTTTTTTGCTGAGGAAGATTGGCCCTGGGCTAACATCAGTGCCCATCTTCCTCTACTTTATATGAGATGCCACCACAGCATGGCTTGACAAGCGTGCTCTGTGCATGCCAGGGATCTGAACCTGTGAACCCCAGGGCTACCAAAGTGGAGCCCGCGCACTTAACAACTGCGCCACCAAGCCAGCCCTTTTTTTTTTTTAAACCGTATTCCCCATGGTTATCTTTCTCACCTTTCCTTCAATGTGCTGGAAACACTCAGCTCCAACGGAGTCCCTATTACACACCTGTCACCAGTGCACAGCGTGTATCGGCTTACCTTTGCTTTATAATTATTATTTCCATTCTCGACATATTCCCCAAGGCTTCATTTGTAACAATGCTTCCCTGACAGTGTTTACATCTGTCAATGAGCACAAAGTACCTCACTTTCCCCTAATGAGACTCAGGAATATTTACTTTTCCTTCCGTGTTCCCATGAGCACCATTCTTGCTCATAGCATCAGTTCCTCCACCTCATCCCTCACTCCCCCCACCCCCCCTTCTCCCCACCCCCCCAACCACATACACCTCTGTGGATTCCAGATGCACCTTTCCCCCCATATGTGTCATCTGTTCCCTATGTGATCCAGATGCCTTGTACATCCTTCTAGGGAAATGCGGGATCTTTATAAGCCGTCCCCCGTGAGTCATCTTTCTGCCTTTGTGCCCAAGTCTGTTGTATTTTTTCCCAATGTGCTGCAGGTGCATATGCTCTCCTCCTTCCCAGCACAGATGTATGATGCCTTCACCTTCTGTTCTCCTCTCGGTACTGTTCTACGTGCCCCCGGCACACCTTCTACCTCGTATGCTGCCCGGCTGTGTTATTTTTTCTCATTGCAAGCATCTATCAATATTTCTTGCTTTAGGAGAGTGAGAGATGTTTCTGTTTCTCCCAGTTTATATATGTCTGACTTTATTCTAATACATATCATGTGGATTTTACTCTTTGTCACTGCAAGTGTTTCTCATAATCTCCACCATCCCAATAAGAATATGCTGTGTTGGGCCTTTCTTTGGAAACAGACTCTGGGGTCATTGTTTGCCTTTTCATTTATATTCATTATTGCGTTAAGTAAACACTTGTTCAGAGTTTTCTAAGAGCAAGGCCTAGTGCCAAGTCCTATGCTCATCAAAATGTGAAGAAGACATAATTCATCCGCTCTCTGTTGTGTACAGTGAATTCTCATCCATAAGCTTCTGGAGAAATGGGAAAATTTCTTATACAATTGGTTTTTTGTCTATCAGAACACACAAAACAGAGCTCTATATGTCTATAATTTACATAAATTATATAGCTATTCCTCTTCATAAGCTCGTTGTTCTTTTTCTCGAAGGGCCTCTAGTTGGGCTCAGTTGTCTTCTCTCTCTGTTCCATGATCACCTGGCTCTTCAGTTTCTTTCTTGCTCACCCATCAGTGTAACATAGCAATGCTGTAGTGACATAGACTCTCCCCCACGTTCGGCATGTTTAATTGGTCCTCTCAGAGTCTTCCTTAGAATTTTTCCAAAATGCGTATTTTTCATTTTCCATCGTGTGCGTTATGCATCATTGTCTCCACAGGAATTGTAAAACATAAACTGTGTTCATTAAGTTTTCTGTCTCCCAGTCAGGCCTTCTACCCATGTGCTTCAGTTCATTGTGAGTCTACCTGGGAACATTGCAAGTTTTCTCCCCTGGTGCAGAAAATATCTCTAAACAATTGTCATCATCCCCTTTAGTGCTGTACAGGGAATTGTTTTCCTTCTTAAATATGAAGTCTTTATGAAACCTTGCTCCACATCAGCTTTTCTCTAGTTATTTGGTTTTCAGCCAACTAAAACCAACACCTAAACAACTAAATTATCCTTTTTCTATCCACTGCTTAATTGTCATTTGTTCTTTAGGGCACAAAACCTTTAGTCTTTTTCTATTTGAAGACTAAACCAGCAAGTGGTTCATATTTTTAATATTCATTCATTCTCCAAATATTTATAGAGCACATATGTGTGCCAGGCAATCTTCTAGGCCTGATAATACAGAAGTGAACAAAAATTCCTGCCTTCATAAGTCTTATACCTTAGATAGGGAGACAGAAAATGACTGAATTAATAAGCAAAATGCAGTTTACAGTATTGAAAATCGTTAAGTGCTTATGGGGAAAAATACACAACAAGAAATAGTGATGAGAAATGTGTATTTGTGTATTGGTGTGTGCGTACGTGTGTTGAGGGGGATAGGATATTGCAATTTTGACAGGTGCCCAGGGAAGGTCTTAGTTGAGGGATGAGGGAGTGAGCCATGTTGATATCTGAATGCAGAATATTCCAGGTGATGGGGACAGGCATTCAAATGCCCTAATCAGGGAGTATGAACTGATGTGCGTGGGAAACTGGGAGGAGGTCTATGGAGTTGGAGTGTGGTTAGTGAAGAGGAGAGAGTTAGGTGGTAAGGTTAGAGAGATGATGGGGTTCCCATGGGATGGGGCCTTGTGAGGCGTTTTACATTTCATAAAGTGCATATTGTCAGGCCTTGCCCTAAATGCAAACTTTATTTCTCACAGGCCCCAGGAACGTTACTGAGTTTTTCCTTTTTCTAAGGGTTTCTGACTTTTCCCTAATGGACTATGTCTCCCTCCGTCCATCCCTCGCTCCTTCCATTTCTTTTATCTTCCTCCCCATTTTCCCTATCATATTCCTGTTTCTTCTTTCACAGTTTATCCCAACAAACATGATATCTTATCCTCATTTATATACCTTTTCCTCCTATCTATGATGACCCCAGGATATCAATTTTTCTAAGGACCTTGCATTTCTTGTTCATTCTCGGGTCACATGAGAACATAGGCGCTCAGTAAATGTTGCTGCGGGAATGATGGGAATGGAAATTTTCTCTTTATATACTTCAGGACCATTGTCTGATTTCCAGCTCTTGATGTGTCATCATTATGCCCAGTTCGGCGTGGACTCCTGTCCTCTACATTTTGGCGGAAGAGTCTTCATCACTGTTGACACAGGAAAATCAACCCTGATCTCGCGTCGTTTTCTGCGGATTCACTTTCCTTGAAATGTTCCCCAGGCAGTTGTTTCTCTTCATAATCAAATTAAACCAACTTGTTGCTTCATTATTTTTCCTCTCTCTGGGTTACCTTTCTTCCTCCACACGATTATACACAAAGACAGCTTTTGCAGTGTGTGGGCCTTAATTCTCTGCAAGCAGCAATATAATAATTTTTCTGCCTTAACAACAAAAAGGGGTTCTTTTCAATAACTTTTCTCAAATCAAATACAAAAATGATAAATATTTCTTGTGAAAAATTTGGAAAAATCATCCATTAAAACAGCCCGGAAGACAATACAATTTCCTAGAGTTAACTATGGGGTGTGTGCATGTGTGTATGTGCGTGTGTGTGTGTGTGTAGTCTGTTTCACTTCATAAATATGTAATACATATCCTGTCTTCTAACTCATTTTTTCCATGGCATTAAATTGTCTTCTATTATAACGTTTTACGTTGTTTGTCATATTACTAAAATAATGTTTATTTATTGGATTAAATACTTAGAAAATACATAAATAAGAAAAAGAAAATAAAAACGGCTTATAACCAACTACTCAGGATGACCATTGTTTTATTTTCATCCATGTAGCATATTGTGAACTATATTACATGTCATTATATATTTTCTGCTACATCATTTTCAACATCTGGACAGTATTTTATCCTATGTATATTGAGTGATTTATTTGATTAAATTAGATTATTAAATACTAGTTTCCAATGTTTCTTTCTAACAATTCTGCAATCAGCATCACTGAAGAAATTTTTTGTTTCCCATTCCTGGTTTTTTACTCTAGAAAAATTCCTATCTTGAATTGAATTGAATTGAATTGCTGGGCTGTGATATGTGCTGCCATATTGTCTTCCAGATAGCATACATCCATTTACACGTGACCCAGGGGTATATGTGAGTGGCCATTTACATGAGGTCTTGATAGTACAGAGTTTTACCTTGTTTTTATTTTTGCTTTTCCAAATTGATAGACATAACAAGCTATCATATTATTTTGTAACTTTATATTAACTGAAATAATAATGGAATTAAACTTTTTTAAAAGGGTTCTAGGCTATTTGTATTTCTTTTGTGAACTGTGTGTTCTCATTGATTAGGATATTTTTTTCTTGTTTATTTTGAAAAGACCCCTCTGTATCAAAATTGGTAACTCTTTGTCATATAGGTTGTAAATAGTTTTCCTAGTTTGTTATAAATTGATCTTTTATATTTCTTCAAGGTGATTTTTGACAAGCTAACACTTTATTTAGTCAGTCTTGGATTTGCTTTTACATATGTGCTCAGAAAGGTCATTCTATACCTGAGGCCAGATAAAATTCACTATATTGTCTTTTAATTGCATTTTATTTATTATATTTAAATGTTTGCCACACTTGGCAGTGAATTGGGTATATGATGTGAGGTAGGGAAAGTTTTGTTTTTCCCTAAATGATCCAAAGTGCATTTTTTTCTACAATCTATTATTCTTCACAGATTTGAAGTTTATTTTGTAAAATACTTACACGCACTAAAGACTTTTTCTGATTTACACAGCTTCACTCTTTTTTTCCCTTTGTTGGTTTATTTTGCTTATTTAACTTAATTCAACTGTCTTCATTTTATTCCTGGCTGGGTTTATTTTTCCCTACCCAAGATGTAGGTACATTATGCTTTGGGCATTTGTGTAAGGAAATCCTCCTTTCCCGGCCCTCTTGTTCTACCCTTTGCTTTCTCATCCTTAAATGACAGAGGCCATTGTCCCCATCTGAATTTTGAACATATCTTGACTTTCTACCATGGTAATCTAGTGAAGACTTTTGCATTCTGTGTGACTTTGTTATTTCAACTTAAATCTCTTCCATTTCCCCTCAAATGTCATAAGATGGTTTTTCTTAAATTCATTCTGTACCAACTGCATCATTTTCCCATTTCCGTTGGAAACCTGAACAATTATTTTGGCTCCTTGTAAATCTCAGATTTGCTTTTGTTTTAGTTATTACCTTGGCCACTTTTTCTTTTCCCTGGCTGTGCCACGTGTGTCATCTTCACTGTCATTGGGTCCCATACGTTGGGCTCCCCCTCAGCGACTCTTGTGCAGTGCACATCCTGCCTTGTCCCCGCTACGTGTCCTGTGAGCTCTTCTAACTCCATATGCATTAGGTTTTCTTTGACGTGTGCTTCATAGTAACTAAGCTTTCTCGTTTTGGGCAGTACAAGTGTTCTGTTTTCCTCCGTAGATGATTTATTCCCTTTGTGTCTCACCTATTTTTGTTTAAGTCTTTTAATATACTCCGAGGTTATCTTTAATCCCCTTTCTGTATCTCAGCTGCTTAATTTCATCTCAGCCTCTACTCTGTACGTGTCAATAATATTTTTGTTCCTTTGTCCCGGGTAGTTCACCAGATTTAAGACAGTTGCCTTTTGTCTCTCTTCAGGTAAGTCTACTTTTATTCTTTACACTCTTGAGACAGATGGAGGTTTTTCTTCTTTATACACTTGTCCTGATTTTCTATCTCACCCTTCAATAAATGATTTGTTTTCGTCTTTACTTTCTTGTTTTTTCCCCTTTTTCTTTTATTTTTTCTCTCTATTGTGAACGCTCTCTTGTATTTCACATCTCAATTTTCTTTTTATGCAGTGTCTCTTGTCACCTTTGTGTCTGAGGAGTATTATGTTTTCTTTAATCTTCACATGTTGTTGCAGCCCAGCTAAATCATCTTTTCTTCGGATAAAAATGATCCACTTTCCTTTTAAAGCTATAGTAAATACTCTTTTTTTATAGTCACTCTTTAAAGTGGTTGTCCATCTGATCTTCTTTTTGTACTCGATATCCTTTTATTTTGCTTCAAGTTTCATGCGTCTGTCATCCTTCACATTCGTCTATTATTTATGAATTCTGTATTTTTCTCTTTTAAATATTTGAAACATATTGGTTTTCTAATAGGTTCAGAGTGTATTATTTTCCTACTCCTTAAATAGTAAATTGCCTTGGTGACTTTTTAAAAAATTATTTGCTCAGTAAGACTTACAGAAAATTTATTTACTTAATATGCCAAGGACTAAGAGGGATACACAACGAGTACTGGAGAAAGGTCAGTCTGGACTAGATCAGCCAGAGAAGACTTTAGGGGAAATGAGAATGTGAGCAAGTCTTAAAGGACTGATAGCTTTGGGATAGTTTAAGAAGAGGAGAAAATGCTAAGCACCACAATATTTCTCTTATGTTTTAGGCAGAACAGCTCACAGTTTGGAGACAGACCAAACTAAGGTGATTCAGAGACAGTCAGACACTCACAATCACCAACATATCAAGTCCCATTTACTTTCAGTGAGAAGATAAAGGGAAAAAGACAGAAGGAAAATGAACTGAAAAATGACCTTTAGAACCATCCATATGAGGATAATCCCTGTAAAGGAATCCAATGATGTATCCCAAATAGTTAGGGAGCTACAAACTCCTTTCTGCTGTCTCTATTTTTCTTAATTTATAAATCATTGTTGCCATGTTTCCACTTTTAATCTATTTTGTTAAATTCATCATCAACCAATCTGTAAATCAATGAACATCATTCGATAAGATGCTATGTGCGGTTGTGGATATAAAAAAGATTGCTTTCAAGGAGCCATTAAATCTCATGCTGAAGCAAGTAATTGAAATTTTGATTTTGAGTAGTTAAAAACATAAAATAAAATGATAAAATATATGATGAAGCTTTAAGGCTGTATGAATTCAGAAATACAGAAATCAGTGATGGTGGAATTAGTCAAGAAAGTCACCACATAGGTACAAAAATATAGCTGGATCTTGAGAGGTACAGGCAAGTAGAATGGAGTAAAAGAACATTCTAAGGATAAATATCTAAAGATAATTACATGTCTTAGCTCTTGAAGTCAGGGGTTAGTATGACGTGTGTATCCATTCATTTGTTTATTTATTTAACCATCAAATATTGAGTATGTATTACATGCCAAGCCTTCTTTTAGGACCCGAGATATAGTGGTGAAAAGGGCAGACAATATCTTTGCACAAATAGGGTTTAAATGCTCTGGGGAGAGACAGTCAATAAAGAAAAACACAAGGGTACACAGGAGCTGATATTAAATAGTAGAAGTGCCAGGAAGAAACTAAAAAGTGTGATGTGTCAGAGACTGAGGAAGGAGTCTAATTAGTTTGGGTGATCAGGAGCTGCCTCTAAATGATGAGGAGTCAATTACTTGAAAATGTGGCATATTCCCAAGAATAGGAGAAGCACATGAGTAGGGCTTAGGGCAGGAATGGGTGTGAATTTGTTGCAAAAATGAGAAGGGTCGTGGTTGAGGTGGAGAGTAGTAGGAAACGAGATGTGAGAGGTAGACAGGCCAGACCATGCAGGGCCTTGCTGGCCATGATAAAGTGCCCACTGGCCATTGGGTGTACTCCTCTGTGAAGATCTCTCTTATCACAGGCCATTGACCATCTTGTTTCTTTCTGGGGTTGCCACGTATCCAGTATTTAATTGGACAATCTGTTTTACATTGTCATAGCCAATAAAATAAAAACTTGATAATGGATGCATATGTTCATTCCTTATCATTAAACAATTTTTTAAATGTGCAACTATCTGCTCTGATAATGAATCTAAATAGTGGTTTGCTTTATGGTGATGTCAGTGGAGATAATGAAAAATGATTATATTCAAGACCTACCTAGGAAGTGTAAAGGTCTTGGTGATTGACAGTGGGTGTGAATGAAAGGGATGGCACTCATATTGTAACATGGGAAACAGTGAGGGGAGATAACTCTACTACTGAAACTAAAGCAGGAGCATATTCTCAAGAGACAATGATGAATTCAAATTTCATGACGTTGGGTTTTAAGCATCAATGAGATATTCAAGTGAGGGTGTCGAGCAACTAATCAGATATGTATTTTGGTGGTTGGGAGAAAGATTTGGACTACGGATATAGATTTAGAGTCATCATCATAGAGATGTTAACTGAAGCCACGGAGGGAGAGAAGAGTGTTTCAGACACGTGTGGAAGGATTAAGGTGGAGGAGTAGAGAGAGACAGAACTCTGAGGAACACCGACAATGCAGGCATGATTACTTGAGGACTAAGAAACAAAGAAGGGTAGGAAGAGGTAAGAGGAGAAGCCAGAGTGCTGCAGAATGGAGGCTGGGCAGAGAGTTTCGGGAAGAAGATGTTCTCAAGTTTCCAAAGCTGGGATGTGTCAAGCAGTGTTAAGAACTGTGAAGGGCCTGAGATTTTACTCTCTTTGCAAGCTAACAAGTTGGTCTGCCACAATTTCGAGGATACTGACAGAAGACATGAGACTCTTGAGTTGGAGCCATTGGACTTGATTGCTTGCAGCTGACCAGGTAGCATGTACTTCATGTTACGTCTGTGCTCCTTGCCCCGTGAGTTGCACAGGGGCAGGGAAGAGTGGGTCTAGGTAGATGCTTCACACAGTGAGTTTACGTCATAGCTGTGGATCTTCAGAGATGGGTTGTAAGCAAAACTGTCCAACTCTGCCCCTGAGGGAGACGTTTTCTTCATTATACCGGGCAGCAGATAATATACCCTCTGTCTGGAGGAAATCTCTGTCTTCCAAGAAGATACCATGTACAAAAATCATATTCCAGAACAAAAGGTTATCAGTGCCTCTGCTCTCAAGATGTGCAAAAATGTGAGAAATCCCTGGAGAATTGTCTCCTGTCAAGGGGAGAGATAAAAAGAATCACAACCAAAACTAATATTTATTCCACATGTATTTTGTGCTATACACTCTACTAAGTATCATTTCTCTCATTTACCTGTCAAAACAACTCTATGAGGTAAGTTCCCTTATTGTCTCCATTTCACAGGTAAAAGTAGATACTAACAAACTCGCCCAGAATCACACAGCTAGCAAATGACAAAGCCATGATTTGAACTCAGATACTCTGACTTTTAAACCCCATTATGTCCTGACTCAAACAAAAAGGGTATAAAACATGTCTGTTGGCTGCAGTAACGTGATGGGCACGGGTGACCTCAGTGAATGTCATTTCTGTGGGGTGATAGGGGCAGAATCCAGATTGGGGTAAATTGCAAAATGATTGGGAGGGTTATAAATGAAGTAGTGAGAATAAACAACTTATTAAAGATATTTTCTTGTATAGAGAGTGTAGGAACAAAGGAATCAAGAAAGGATTCATTTTTGTTTTTTAATTCTGAGAGATTTTTGCCTGCTTATATATGGGAAGATGCCTAAGAAAAAAGGAAAAAATAATCTAGGGTAAAGGAGAGAGCAGTTGACAATATCACAAGAAAGAAGACTGAAGAAGACAGAGTTCAGTGCACACATGGGGACACAGGAGAGCCCCCTCTTCCATTACAACAGGGGGGTTTTGTGGCTCGTTGAGGTTGAAGTAGTTCCTATTTAATGGCTTCTCTTTGACCTGGGAGGTGGAAGGTGAGATTGCTGAGTTTAAAATGCAGGTGACTGAAGAAAGTGGTCTGATTTTTGAGAATAGTTTCCTGTGAAGGACAGGTGAGAGTCGACAAGGAGTTTAGAGTGAGTTTTTTTAGCAGCGCTCAGGTGCTGTTCTGAGGAGATGGACAAACCGGCAGCTGGTTTTAGCAAGGTTGAGATTTGCCAGGAGAAGGAGAATATGGGGAAATAAGGACACTGAAAGAAAGTGTGCTCGATGTGATGGGCCATGAAATCTAAGCTGGACAGGAAAAGAAGTGAGCTAGTGGTGAGCTGGTACATGCGGAGAAAGCATAGGATGGGTCAATGGACTTAAAGTTCTGATAAGATAAACATAGCGTGGGGAAGTAATTGAGCGAGCAAGCTGGAATATGTTGGAGGTTGGGGTCCTGTTTTTTATAATGAAGTTATGTCTCATTTGCCATCAAAATCCATAACCTATGCCTCTTTACACCCTGTCAAGAATTTAATGATCATAGACAGGAGAGTTTGAGCATTAAGCCCTTGAACCTTTCTTTTTCACTGAAAGATGTTGGGAGTGGGCAGTGCCTACTGCAGGCACAGATAAAGCACTTTGTGAGGTTGCCAGGAAGAAAAATGCAGCCAGGACAGAGCACCTAAATTATAGGAAGCTCTCTGTTAGAGGAAATAAGGTTTCCAAGTCAAAGTAAATGTATGCTTTCAGAGAGTATTAAAACACTAGTGTTGGATAACTCTGAAGCACACCTGCGTGGTTCCCATGTCTTGACTATTGTGAATAACGCTGCAATGAACATGAGGGTACAGATATCTCTTCAGGTTCCTGATTTCAATTCCTTCAGATGTATACCCAGAAGTGGAATAGCTGGATTATATAGTAGTTCTAGTTTCAGTTTTTTAAGAAACCTCCTTACTGTTTTCCAGAGTGGCTGCACCAATTTACATTCCCACCAACAGTGCACAAGGGTTCCCTTTCTCCACATCTTCGCCAACACTTGTCATTTCTTGTCTATTTGATAATAGCCATTCTAACAGGTGTGAGGTGATATCTCATTGGGTGAAGGTGGTCTAAGGGTACAAACTTACAGTTACAGGGTAAATTCTGGGGATCTAATGTGCAGCATGGTGTATATTTGAAAGTTGCTAAGAGAGTAAATCTTAAAAGTTCTTACCACGTACACACACAAAAATGGTAATTATGGGGCTGGCCCAGTGGCATAGTGGTTGAGTTCATGCACTCTGCTTCGGAGGCCTGAGGTTTGCAGGTTCAGATCCCGGGCTCATCAAACCATGCTGTGGTGGCATCCCACATACAAAGTAGAAGAGGATTGGCACAGATGTTAGCTTAGCAATAAACTTCCTTAAGCAAAAAAGAAAAAAAAAAAAAAAGAGGATGATTGACAACAGATGTTAGCTCAGGGCCAATCTTTCTCACCACAAAAAAAAAAAAATTGTAATTATGTGAGGTGGTGGATGTGTTAACTAATGGTAATCATTTTACAATATATACGTATATAAAATCATTATGCTGCACACCTTAAACCTACACAATGTTATATGTCAATTGTATCTCAATAAAGCTGGAAAAAAAGAAGCACATCTGTTCTCAGGATTGGTATGAGATCCAATGATGTTGGTAAAGTTGCAATATACCCATCTCTTCTGTGCTCCTTTCCAGTTTTTGGTAACCTTTCCTTTCTTAGATACCCAGAACACCTCCACCCCAACCCCGTGGCTGTATTACTTTTTAGCTATAACTCGACTGGGGGATACTTTTCAGGCTATATCTGTAGCATTTGATTATTTGGTGAAAACTTCCTTTTGAAATTTCCTCTTTTCTTGTAATTTCTTTCACTTGCTGTTGTTCTTCTCCATTTTAAATGGTCCTTTTTCAATCTCCTTAATGACCTTCTCTTTCTCCATTCGTCTGTTAAGTATCGATGTGCCCAAAGTCTTGCACTGACCATTATGGAAGACATGGGTTGTTGCTTACCCATGTCTATTGCATTCTCGTGTGCTAGTTGCATGTGCATTTGTTCTGTCCTCTTTAGTCACAAAACCCGTTTTTAGCTGAGTTCTTTGTTCAACAGTTTAAAAATGACCCATTCTAGCCTCTCTTGTGGGGGGATGTGATCATGTGACTAGGGTATCCAACCATCCTGGTTTGCCTGGGAATGAAGGGTTTTCTGGGTTGTGAGACTTTGAGTAATAAGACTGGGAAAATCCCAGGCAAATCTGGATGAATCGGTCACCTTACATCTAATATAGCTCTAGCTAATGGTGTGTGAAGGAAATGTCATGTGGGGTATAGATTTCTCTTTAAAAGAGAGTGGGCATGCTCTCCTCCTCTTTCTGGCTAGGGAGATTATTGGAGTTCCAACAGCCGTCTTGGAAGTTGAGTTGACCTCGAGGAAGTGGAACAGAAAAGTAGGTGCTTGAGTCCCTGATAACGCTGTGGACTCATACTAGCATTATACTCTTTCCATTACTCTGGATTTTTTTTTCTTTTTTTTGCAGCTGAACCTAATCCCAGGGGTTAGTCCATCTTCTCTTCTCTTCCCTTCTCTTCCCTTCCCTTCCCTTCCTGCTCTATGCTTCTAAAGTGGAAGGGTAACCTCTTTCACTTTAATGGCATAAAATATCACTTGTTTGATCTCACATGGAGCTATAGATCCATGTATGTAACTATTAGACAGCTCTACTTAAATACCCAATGTGCCAAAGCAAAACTCAACATCTTGTGTGAAAGTATGCTCCTCTACTGCATTCCTTATCTTGGTGCATAGACTGGTCTTCAGGTTTACAAGACAAAAGTCTGGTAGTTGTTCTTAAATTTCTCTCCTCTTTATATCTCACATCTAATTGATGGCCAGTCTTTCTTAATTATATATCTAAAATCTGACTTCTCTACCCTAACTAAACCTGTGTTGGTTTGGCTCCTCATTAAGTCTCTCCTGGGTCATTAAATTGTCTCAAATATTTATAAAGTACTATGTTGTTATTGATAGTGATGCCAGAATTATAATTCTAGAATGCAACTCTGACTATGTACCTCCCATGTATTAAAACCCTGGCTATTGCATTCAGGGAATAATATCAAGTTAATAGTTAAGTGTATAATGTGCTTCACAGCTGGCCTGCTCTACCTCTGCCATATCATCTTGTGCCAATCCATCATGCGGATACTAGCATCTTCTGGTACTGGAGAGACACACTGATTTAATATGCTGGACACTCCCTCACTGCAAGGCCATTGCACATGTAGCTTCTTCTACCTGGAACATCCTTCTCCCATCCGTGATCGAATGCTAAAACAGAGGTTCCCGAAGTTTCTTGGTTCATGACACTTTTAGTGACTCAGTAATTTTTTCACAGGTCCTACAGATGTTAATACATATTTACGTCCTAACAACTCAGTAGCCTTTTAAAAACGTAATACACTTGAATTGAAAGAAAAATGATATTTTATATTTCATTCTTCACCACAGTTACTTATTAGTGAGATGTGTGCATCTGTTGAGTATTACACACCTTCTCAAATGTTATGATTGAATTGGACCTCGCTGCCCTTGTATCTCATTCTACATTTTTGCACAGTAGTAGCATTTTACCCAGAAATCACAGCTCTACAAAGATACACTATCAAAAGAAATATACCTTTGTTAAACCTAATGTTAAAACTGTGAACTACCTTGATGTAGTATTTCCCCTGCTGTCTGAATTGCTGTGTTTCCTTAGAAATGTAAAAATATTCTGTGATTCTCCAGTGAGTTTGCTGCAGTGCCCCAGAGTGCCTTGGCACAAAGTTTGGAAACTATGATAATAAAAGAGTGACATTGAAAGTAGTGCCACAATAATTTATTCTTTTGTTAAAAGATGTAGTGATTGTTCTGTTCAAGACATGGTAATTAGTAAGTCATTGTGAGTTGAGTCTGTAAATCTAGCACTCTTCTCTCAGGGTTCACTGGAAGTCTAAGAATTTCTGCATTAGCAGTGTTGGAGTTTAAAGGATGGCCTGGATATATCAAATCAGTAAGGAGGACTGAAATTAAGACTAAAAATATAAACAACAGGAAATTCTCCCTTTTCTTACTCTAGAGGATGTTGTGGACGTTGAAGTGCACCACCCAGATTGCCCCTTCAGGTTAGAGGCATTCGTTTGCCAGCTGCTAGAAGTATTGACACTGATAGATCCTGGGAGTTGCACTTTGTTAAAATGAGCTGCCTTGTACAAAGTCTTGTTCTTTCTTTGGGGGCAGCCTATGTCAGATGACTGCTCAATGTAGCCGTACAAAGGCCCAGGTCCTTGCCCAAATTGGGGACATCTCTGAGGAGCCATCACTGCTCCAGAACACCCCAAGGGAATGGCTTAGACCTCTGTTGAACTGCATCACAGTTCAATCTCTCCCTCTGCCTAATCCTCCTTCCCACATTTGCTCAGAGGTTTTGGTTCCAAGTGTGCTTCTCAATAAAATTGCTGCACACAAATCTCCATCTTAGAGTAGAGCCAGAGACATTGACAGAAGACGAGTTGTTAAGATAATCATATAAAATGTCTTTTAATTGAAATATTATTTTTACTTATGATATACCCTTTTGAAGTAATATGAATTTGTTACTTCTTTGAATTTCTACTGTTCTATTAATGTCATTATGCTATATTAAGTACGAACACTTAGGAACAATATGTTGAGCTATGTCTTATTTCCCTAATAAATTTTCAGATTTTTTTCTACTTCATATTGTGGTAAAACAAAAGAGAGAAAGCACTATATTTAGCATATGACATGTTTCCCTTTCCCATTAAAAATTAACACACAAATTCCAAGGTTTGGGAAAATTTTGTACCACTGGAAATGATGGTCCACACATTTAGTATCTATAATCTTTTAGTATTTAAAAACAACAAATATAAAGTTCTTAGTTGCTTTTAGTAAACAAATTGTCTTCAATAAATGTCATTAGATGCAAACACAGGTATAAATAAGAGTACGTAACATAAATAAGAGGATTTTTTTTTTCATTTTATTGACTCCCCAAAGATATGAAACAGTGACTTTACTATATTTGTGCAACTCACAGTCTTCTTAGAAGTTGAATAAACATAAATTCAGAATTTTTTGGTATATTGATTTTTTTTTTTTTTTTTGAGGAAGATCAGCCCTGAGCTAACATTCATGCTAATCCTCCTCTTTTTGCTGAGGAAGACCGGCTCTGAGCTAACATCTATTGCCAATCTTGCTCCTTTTTTTTTTTTCCCCAAAGCCCCAGTAGATAGTTGTATGTCATAGTTGCACATCCTTCTAGTTGCTGTATGTGGGACATGGCCTCAGCACGGCCAGAGAAGCTGTGCGTTGGTGAGCACCCGGGATCCGAACCCAGGCCGCCAGTAGTGGAGTGTGTGCACTTAACTGCTAAGCCATGGGCCGGCCCTGGTATATTGATTTTTAAAATATTAAATAGTCAAGTATGTCGTAAGAGCAAACACTTCCACAGCGTCACAGTAGTAGTAATAGTATCACAGAAGGACGATGACCGACATAAAGCTTGGCAGTGGCACATACTACTGGGATAGGCAGAGGGCTGGAATCCATCCAGCCTTAGAACTGAGTTGTTCTGGGCCAAGGAGCATCAGTAGCGAATGCAGCACCATCTAGGAACACTGGAGGGATCTCAGGTGATTCTGCAATAAGATCCGGGTACACGTGACACAGCAATCAGATAGTTCGTGCTCTTATACAAATCTGCCATTTCTGGAGAGGTGTGTATAATGAGCAGAAAGGTAAGAGGGTCTTAGACCCACAAAATATATCATTAAACTATCTTTGCTGTTTATTTTTAGAGTTATTGTGGGAGAAACTAAAGAAATTGCTCGATTCATTTCTTTAAGGTTTAAGTTACTTTAAAAAAAAATTGACAATATAACTGTTTCAATTTTGTCTGCATTTGGCTCCATTTTAGAATGACCACAATTAAGACAATAGTTGAGAGATAGCCATTATGAAACAAATTAAGTTCATGACTCATTTTTGCCAACAGATGGTGCTCACGTATCTGTTAAGACCATTTAAGCAGCTATGAAGAGGAAAATAACATTCTTCAGAATCTGAATGTATGAAACCTAAGGCAGTGGAATAATGACAATATATTTGAGTTTTACCATATTGCATTTGAAATGTAAACAACTAAATTTAAACGATATGTTTTTCTGAAAATGTATTATTAAATAGCGGCCTCCCACCAGGAGAGTTAACACACCAAATTAAAACACTTGTAAAAGATGCAGCATTCTGCAACCATTTCACTATCTTCCATTCTGACACCAAAGATGGATTGAAAGTAGGAGAATAATAAAACAAAAGTAGTAAAATAATATATCAAAGGCATACAGGCTAGTTTGAAACTCTGAATTTCATTGTTTTGCTATGTAAAGATGAAGATCAGACTTTCTATGTCTGCATAAGATGTGTAATTCAGCATCTCCAGTAGCAATTATTGAGCATCTACGGTGTACCTGGCACTGTCATAAGTGTTTTATATTCAGGATTTCACTTCATCCTCAAAATAGCTTTAAGAAGTAGGAATTACTCTTAACAAATCCATTTTACAGAGTGGGAAAGTGAAGCTAGTTTAGAGATGGCAAACATTTGGAGCCAGTGTTTGAACCTAAGCCATCTAATTTCAAAGGTCATAGTCTTAACCACTATGCTATACCAGCTCTGTAAATATTTTGCTTAAAATTTGAATCCTGGGTTTACAGAATACATTATTTAAACTTTCCCAGATTATTGTTACTCTTGTCTGTAGTCAATTATTATTATTATTTTTTTTTGTGTGAGAAAGATTAGCTCTGAGCTAACATCTGTTGCCAATCCTCCTCTTTTTGCTGAGGAAGATTGGCCCTGGCTAACATCCCTGCCCATCCTCCTCTACTTTATATGGGATGCCGCCACAGCATGGCTTGACAAGCGGTGCGTTGGCGCACGCCCAGGATCTGAACCCGTGAACCTAGGCAGCTGAAGCAGAGCGCACGGACTTACCTGCTACGCCACCTGCCTGGCCCCTGCAGTCAATTATTTTTCATAAACACGTTTGAAAGTAGTAGGCATATGTTCGAGAGCCCTAGGTCTTTGGACAGAATGCCAACAATGCCACGCACTAGTGGTGTCATCTAAGACAAGTCTCTTCATCTAGAAAGTCACTGCAGTAGAGCTTACTTTAAGGACTCTTGGGAAACAGAAATAATACACATATAGTGATTATATTCAGTATACCCTCAGTATGTGGGAGTAATTGTTTTCAGAAAATCTCCAACAAAGTGTGATTTCATCTATGGGAAAACTCTCCATCATCAGTGGGAAAAGGAAGCCCTGTGAGGAAAATGACTAAGGCGACCATTCATCCTTTGAGCAAAATTAGAACGTATATTTCTAGGATAGGTCTGTTCAACTCAAACGCATTCATTAAATTGCTTCAGAATTGTCCATATGAAGATTATTTTTTAAATTGAAAAGTAATTCTTTACTAAGAGATTCATAAAATGACACATTTTGAAGTTGTAATTTGTTTTAATGCATTCATAATGTGATAGAATTGACACGTTTTGTAAAGGAAATTACATAAAGTGAGATGAAAATGAAAATGATTATTCCAAATCATCAAATCCTAGTACATTCATTGCTGAATCAAGATGATGTAAAACTTTATGATATTAATTATTTTGCATATTTCTTTTACCCATAAAATTCTAGATTGGTTTATTTCCTGGGAAAAACCCTGTGATGAATCATAACTGAATCAAAATTTTACTGAATTTAAACAACAACCTTGGAAATAACGAGTATACCACAAACTTATTAAGTGAAGCCTACACATACAATTAAGGTATTCAGGTTTGTTTGTATCTTTTGTGTTTTGACTAATATTAGATTTAATTTAAAACCACATATATATTCCCAAATACCTAATTACAGCTATTTCCATTGTGTTTTTTTCTCAGTTATAGTTCTCTAGTACAATTTAAATTTGAGAGTTCCCCAAAGTCATAACATAAATGTATGTTTAAAAAATCCTCCATCCCTTGGTGAATTTACTTGAACACATCATCTCCAGCATTTCATTACATGGATTAGTCTTTAAAAATGGAGAACAGCTGGCCTTCGCCTGCTGTATAACATCCTCTCATACTATTCTCTAGGCTGACTAACCCCAATTCCCTTAACCTCTCATCCTAAATCCTATTTTCTAACATTTAAATTACTCTGCTGATCAACCTGGCCCTCTTCAAATTTACTCACCTCTCTGTTATGCTAAACAGTCATAATTCATTAACCAGTTTTCAATCAGTCATAAAGCAGCTGCCACTCACCATGGGCCCTGCTGTATGAGAAATGGCCCGTACAGAAGAACGCTACTGACACATCAAATGGAGTTGTTTCTAACAACTCTTTGGACCCATATTTGTTTATTTTCATATCTATCAAATTAAAATGTGTTAGTGTGCACTATGTGCTGGGCCTGTTTCTCTCGCTCATCAGACTTGTGTTGGTGTCTACAATGTTCTTGGTTGTGCTGGTGATCCAGAATAAACAATACAGACTCGTCCACCTGGCCTTATAGTCTAATAAGGAGTGAAATAATAGCTGAAATAAACTGTAATTATTATGAAAAAATAAAGTGTTTGTGCTGAGATGAAAAATAAAGCACTTAAAAATAGAAGAACATTTAGGCGTGATAAGTGAGAAGTCAAGTGTGGTTATTTATTCTCTTTATTGGCTGAAAGATTCAAGTCTGAAGCTATAGTACTATAATAATAATGATACTGATAAAGGCTAATGTTTATTGAGTGGTGACTAGGGGTAATCATGCATTATAACAACACTGTACATACGTTATCTCTTTGAATCATTGCAAAGATTTTACAAAGCATATACCATTATTAGTCCCATTTCCTAATGCTAAGACTGGGGCTCAAAGAGTTTTAGTAACTTTCTAAAGTGTCCCAACGACTAAGTAGCAAGGCCTGAAAGCAAAATCAGGTCTTTATGAGTCTAGACCTTAATTTCTTAATCCCCACGTGGTGCTGTTGGGTTAAGAGTGGGAAAAGAAATTCTCTGCTTTTTCTGCAGTTCTGAGCAACAATAATCATTAAAACAAAAGCTTTATCCTTGTAAGGCAAGACCCACTCTTCCCAGAAGGGTATTTCATGACCGTCTTTTATTACTCAAGCATCTCCTTGGGGGTCTCACCCCAACACCCCACTCCAAGTAGCTTTACAAAATATTTCTTCCAACTCAGATAGTACTCTCCCTGAGATGATTAAACAAGATTTTCTTGTTAGGAAGTTAAATCAGCTTGAAGTTTTTTTTTTTTTTTTTAATAGTATCAGTTGATATGGGCACTTTGACTGGAGGTCCTGCCCCTTAACCCGGCTGCTTCAGGAACCAGTGTGGAGCAACTACACCAGAAGCAACACAAGATCAGAACAAAAGGCTAAAGACCTTGAGTCTGATAAGGTCTTCTGTCTACTAGCGGCATATGAATCCCATGAGATAGAAACTAATGCTCTGGGAAATTGAGAAGAAACATGGAGAAAAATCCAGCTTTTGTGTGTTGGCTGCCCAAACCCCTAGCTAAACCACACACACAGTAATAATGCAATTCTTCATGGATGGGATTTTTTCTTAATTTAGGAGACTGTAGCCTTAACCGTATGATCTAGTTAATTTCTTTACAATAACTGTGTTTGGCACAAAGCTTGTGTGAAGAAATGTGTTCAAAAGAACCACTCAAAGGTAGTTTATCCCCTTGGCCATTGATGACTGTATTTAAATCATGGATATTGGCAGAATTAACTTCAAGGTCAGGATCTTCTATAATGCCCTACTCCCTGGTTCCCCACGGAATGTTGTTGACTTCACTCAACTTTGATTCTTACCCGTCTTCTCCGTTAACCATCTCTACTGAAGGAACCCGCCCTTCCCATATCAGTGCCTCTGCAGTCTTCCCTCTCCCATCCATTCCTGCTTCTTCCCACCCGTCAGACACCCCATCCACACTCTTTCCCACACACACTGCCACAGATGAGCCTCATGAGAAAGAAAAGCTGGTGCTTCTCTTTACATGGACGCCTTCCAGTGAAAACTCTCCCCTCTGGCTCTGTTCCAGAGTCCCAGTGGCAATGCCCCTCTTTGGGTATGTGGCATTTATACATTGGGTTTGGCTTGTTTCAGATTAGTAATCCTTTTCTGGCTAAATTTATGAAATGCTCCTTTCTTTCTGTAGGAGACAGAGTCAGGCTCATTATGTTGAAATAACTTTTGCTGCTTAAAAGTTCTCACATAGAACATTGAGCTCTTCAGGGGAAAGATACTGTATAAATCCAATAAAGAATGAATACATAAATAATAAGAGGCTGGTCAATGCTGAGTATGGTGAGAAGATTTTTTTTGCTACTGTGTAAGAGACACTATAAATTACAATTTTTCAAAAGTGTGGCAGTCTTATTAAAAGAAAGAAGATTATTTCTCTTTTCTCCTAAGGATAAAAGAAGAAGAAATGGGTTTAAATTATAGTAGAAGGAATTTGGGTTAGATACAGTTTGTTTCTACAGGGCTATTATATTTAAGTAGATTTGATCAGTATGTGAAGGTTATTAAGAATGAACTGATGAACAAATGAACCTGAAAATGATGCTAATTCTACTTTCCACAAGCTGATTTCCAGGCTGTGGGGACATTCTTCATGTGCTGGATGACTGTGTGTATGAAGGAAAGACAACCATATTGAATTGAGTTTCATTCCTGACTCTTGGGTTGAGGTAGCATTGTGTTCCAAGCATAGGCTTGGCGATCTGAAAAACCAATATATTCCAAACCCAGTTTAACTTTGTGAGCTTGGGCAAATTGTTTGTCCTCTCTGAACCTCGGTTTTCTCAACTTGAACTTGGGGATGATATCTCCTACCTGTTAGGATTATCAAGCAACTTAAAAGAGAATATATGTACTGTGCACAGCATAGTGATTAGTGTTACTACACAAAGGGCACGATCTGTTCTCAGCAAGACAAAAGTCAATCGTCAAGAGGCAGGATAGTGGCAGAGAAAGGGCAGTTTATTACAGCTTGCTGTCAAGGGGAAAGATGGCTGACTAATGTCCGAAAGAACCATTTTACAGAACAAAGACTACAGGCCAGTTATACAGGGGGCTGATCTCTGGGTTGGGGAGGCATCTGGTTTCAGGGTGAGGGCATCCATCTGATCTCTGGTTGGAGGCAGATATCTAGTCTCTGGGTGGGGGTATCCATCTGATCTCAGGTTGGAGGCAGACATCTAGTCTCAGGGTGGAGACATCCATCTGTTCTTAGTTCCTGATAATCTTTTGTTTTACTGGATTTGTATCAGAGACCAGAGAAATGCCCTATACCCTGATCTTTCAGTTGTCACTGATGATGACTATCAGTATTAGACTCTCTGCCTGGGGGTCATCACGTTCCTAAGGAACTCAAGAGAACAAAGTAATCAACTTATATCAGCTGGGAGGGGCCATAAAATCCACAGGGCATGTCTGGGTTAGCTAAAGTTACAATAGGGTTTCTTTTCTACACTATGGCTTCCCTTATGTCAACCTTGTATTGAGCCAGTATCATTAGCACATATCAATTTCCCTCTTTCCTTGCTCCTTTTCTCTGTCAAAAATGAATTGGCCATCCAGTAGGTATCATATTCTATATTAGGCACATCAAACAAAACTGAAGAATCCACAGTCTAGTAAGAGATTGGGGCAAACATGTAAAGAAATATCTTCAATAAACGATTCTAAACTAGCATACTATTGTCAAACTGCAAGAATTAACAGCCCAGGACATTGTAGAATAACCACAGGGGCTAATATTATTGGAACTACAGCTCCTTAAAATCTTTTTCTGTGGCTTAAATACAGATGAAATATCAACAAGCTTTCTCAAGACTACTTGCTGTCTTCTTACATAATGATATTATCTTGTGGCTTCTAGGTTCACATTCTTCATCAATCATCCCTAGTTGAACTTAAAACCACTAAGAGGGAGATTTATGATTAAGCACTTAGATTTCATTGAAAACCTTTCAAAAATTATAATAAAGAGGAAAAAATGTACCAATACACTAAGACAAAAGAATGGCAGAGAGAGATCAGCTGACAAATCAAGTCAACCTTCTAGAAACTGGACAGCAGATGATGTATGGTGACTGATTCAACAAACAAGAGAAATCTAACTTTGTGCTGTAGGGGGTGGGGGAACCTAGGAACAAGCATATCTCCTCTACTGCAGTACAAAATTCCCGGAAGACTCTGGAATTTGAGTGATCAGCTACCTGAGCAAGCAAAGGGACAACTTGGGGCTGAAAGAGAGACCCCTGCTATGATTTTAAACTTTCCAGATCCCCTCCCCAACTGCCCACAGTCAAGTGATTCCATCTTTCCCGTTGGCAGAAGGATGGGGTTTTACTTCCTGGAGAGGTGAAATTACAGAGTTTCTGCACCTGGAGCCCTAGACACACTCAAGGGTGGAGGTAGGACTTGCTATGAAAAGCCTGAGATTTAATAAGAGTTTACTCACATAACAATAAGACCCCGTCTCACTCCTTTCCCCATCTTCATTTCTCGGGTGTAGACAGCTTATCTTCTGGCTCTCCTTGTCCTCTGCCTCACCTCACTCCCCAGTCCAAGGAGACTGCAAAGATTCCTCCCCTGAATAAAACAGCCAGCCCAAGATAATACGAAGAGCCCCTCCAAGATCAGTTATTTTCAACCTTGCCTGCATATCAGAATCTCCCGGGGAGACTTTTAAGTCTTCGGATGCCTCTCTCACCTCAAATCAATTGAATCAAAATAGCTGGGGAGAGGCTGAAATACCAGTGTTTTTTTAAAGCACTGTGTGTGCAGCTGAGGCTGGGAACTACCGCCCCAGAGTGAGGCCCATGAGTCAACAAATGTCCCTATACTCAGAGTTGCCACTTTGTCCTCGGCGCTTCACTCACTATCACTGAGCATTTGAAGAAATCGTTAATGTGACAGAAAGAGACGTAAACAAAGAGAAAAAAATGAGAACATGAAATTCACAGAAACAGTACGTAAAGGAGGCAGACACTGAAAAATCTATAATGAATTTTAAAAATAAATTGATACTGTGCATATGAAAAAAGGATCTGTCCCTATACAAATGACAAAATGAAAGAACCAGAGAGAACTCTTGGAAATTAATACGATATTATAGCAGAAAAAAATCAACTGAAGATTTGTAAAGCAAGTTGAAGCAATTTCTCCCCAAAGAGGGGGAATGATTAAGAGGCTAGCTCTGCCACTTACTAGCTATGCGACTGGAGGCTAATTATCTACCACTCTCTTCCTCAGTTTCCTTATCTGTACAATGAGATAATAATAAATATTCTTTATAGTATTGTTGTGAGAACTAAATGAGTTAATAAATGTCACATGCTTAGAACAGTGTGGTATTATTAGCAATAAGAAAAAAAGGAGAGAAGAATAAGAACGTTAGGTCATTCCTGGTTGTTTAATATACAAGTGAAAAGACTTCCAGAGAATGAGAACGACATGGATGGACCTTGAGGGTATTATGCTAAGTGAAGTACTTCGGATAGAGAAAGACAAATATCTTATGATTTCACCCATTTGTGGAAGATAGACACGTAGATAAGAAGAACAGATTGGTGGTTACCAGAGAGGAAGGGGGTAGGGGGAGGGTGAAAGGGGTCAAAGGGGACATATATATGGTGATGGATGGAAATTTGACTATTGATGATGAACACGATGCAGTCTATACAGAAGCGGAAATTTAATGATGTACACCTGAAATTTACAATGTTGTAAACCAATGTGACCTCACTAAAAAATAAAAAAAGAAATAAAAAACACAGATCGTGGAGGGGCAGAAAATATTAAGGAAATGACATGAAAGCATTCTCCAGAACCAAAGTTTTCAGAATGAAAGGGCTCACTGAATATGATACATGAAGTAAACAAAAATAAAACAAAACGGCCCGCACATCATTGCCAAATTTCTCCAGAATATAAGGAAGCGAGAGAAGATATCCTGATCCTTTTTAAAAGAGAAAAACAAATCTACAAGGCTTTAGACTTCTGAATTTTAATCCTGCAAGCTGAAAGACAGAAGACAATTGTTCATAACCTAGAGTTCTATACCCAGCCAGATTAATATAATCATGAGAGTAGAATAAAGCCATTTAAAACATGTAAGGAATAAAAAAAATGCATCTTCCATCTGTCCTAGGAGTATCCTGGAGGATTTGGTACATGAGAGGATAAAGAAAGAAGACACAGAAGGATCCAGAAAGCAAGGGATTGAGCATACAGCAAAGAGAAAGTCATCATCCAGCGATGAAATGAAGATTCTTGAATATTTGAGTGTATCTGCAAAACAAATTCGTAAAATTACTGGGTCAAAGGATCCTTGAACTTTAAATATTGACAGATTTTGTCAAATTGGCCACCAGCAAGGCATGTCTTTCTAACTTTTACCATTGGGTAGGGCAAAAGAGTACCCTACTTCACTTTTAGTTAGTATTTATATTCCTATTAATATGATTGAGGTTAAGCATATTTTCATATGCTTATGGTCATTTATGTTTCCTTTTCTGAAAAAACATCTGTTAACGTATGTTGAACATTTAGTATTTTTATTCAGTCCAACCAATATGTCCTATAATGTACCAAGCACTAGGCTAGCCATGGAAAAATTTACTTTGGAGGCAAGGGTGGGATGAGAGCAGCAAATAGTGAAACTACTTGGTGGTAAATGATATAATGGCTACACAAAATGTTTAGAACCATATTAATTGCTGCTATTATACTCTATTATGGCTCCTAAGTCATGTTACTTTATTTGGAGCAGTTAATATTTTATCTGTTTCATTTTCCTGGGTAAAAGCCTTCAGTTCATATTTATTCCGAAATGTTTCAAGTTCACAGTAGTTAACATGCTATAAAGTAGACCCCATCCCTCGTGTCTCCATCCTTGTCACTCTAAACTCCCCCTACTTGTTGCTCTCACCTCCAGCAATGCTGAATGCTCATCTCCTCCCCTCCGTAGCCCCACGTGCCAGATTGTGTTCTACCTGAGAGGTTGTCTTCATGCGCTGCCATCGGTTGGAAACCATCGGTTGGAACGCCCTGTCTGCCTTAGTAGACCCCTCCTTCTCTTAAAGACTGAGCACAGATTTCACCTCTTCTGGCATGCTTCTTCCTAGTCAGAATTAGATAAACTTTCTGCATAATAACTTCCCAAAATAATGTGTCCCTGTCTCTTATGATTTACTTCTATACCATAGAGGTTGAAAGTACAGTTATGGAGTCAGACAGATCTTGAGCCTGCCACTGACTATATCTGAATTGTAGGTATTCTTGAACAGGCAAGTGACTTCATTTTTCTGAGCATTAGTTTCTTCATTTTTAAAGGGGTTATACATTATAGGGTTGTAGTGAGTATAAAATGCAGTATGGTATCCATTGCCTGGCACATAGTAAACCTACACGCATTGTTCAGTCCACCTAAGAACCAAGTTATGGGGCTTTTTCATGCCCACTTTGGTGTCCACTGCTCTGAGTGTTAAGTGATCCATTCTTTTCTATTTTTTTTGTTGTCATTTGTTTGTTTGTTTTTGTGGTGGTATGGTGGTGTTGGAGTATTAAAAAGGAAAATGTCAGCATGCTGCTCAACCACACTTAGGGTCACTTACAGGTAGCTGTTGATGGAGGGACCTCACCTAACAGCTGTGGAAGATCAGCTCCTCAGCGATTCCGCAGGTTTTGGCTTCCACTCAGGTCCGGGTATTGAATGTGAGTGGTGTTCTGTGATTCTTATGCTGACCACACTGCTTTCTGTGTTGTGCCCCCATCCAGACCTCTTATCTCTGTCTCCCTGAGATTACACATCACACCCACCTCTTCACTCCTTCCTATCTGGAGGGTGAAAGACTATGGAAGGCACTCCTTATCCCTCTCCATTCTCTTTCCAGTCTACTGAGGTGGGATAGTCTCCATGATCCGCTCCCCTCACCACCTTTCATTTTTTATTCTCTGGAGTCTAGTTGGAAGACAAAACAAACAACGATGACAATAACAACCTTCTTTCCGTTTTTTCTTTGTCTTTGTAATCTTGATATAATAATCTAAATTCTAACACAGTGTGGATGGAAATGTTGGAGAAATTAATATTTCCGAGTAACGTATCTCACTATGTACACTCCACCTGGTTGTGTTTATAAATTTTATTCGTTATACACACCTACTTATTTGTCCATATCCCCACCAGAACATCATCTACCTGAGGGCAGGGACTGCATCTTTGACATTTTTGCTTTCCTAGTCCTTTACCGCAGTCACAGTCCCTGGCCCTGTTGATTGAATGAAGATTCTGCCAAATACTGTAAGTCACACTTGGAATAAGAATTATGATGCCCCTGTAGCCTTAAAATTGTTTTGTTTGCTTTTATATTATTTATCACAAAAAAACATTTAAGTGACGTAAGTCTGTGCACATCAACATGGCTTTTTAAGTTAACACAGTAATTTTGATATAATTCTTTTCTTTCAATGCAAGAATTCAATTGCAATAGTTCCCTGGTTCAGTATTGAATGCTTACGTTACAAAGTCCAACAATATGCACACGGAATTACGTGCTCTAGGACAGTGCTTCTTCGGTGTGTATACAAGTCACGTGGGGATCTTGTTAAAGAACAGATTCTGATCCAGTGGGCCTGAGATTCTGTGTCCCTAAGAAGCTTCTAGGTTATGCTAATCCTTCTAGTTCATGGACTATACTTCAAAGAGCAAGGCTCTAGATTAAAAAAAAAAAAAAGACTCATGGCATATAGAAACAAGGCAAATGGATTACAAATTCTGTTATATGATGTCAGATGCCATTAAAGAAAAACCCCGGTAAAAATGGGAATCATAATGGGAAGTAAATAACATCATAAAGTGTTCAATAACATTTACTAAAATTATATTCAAATAATAATCACAGCATAGGCAATCCGTCTCCCTCTTAGTGACTGATAGTTACAAGGTAACTGTATTTATTGGTGATTGTTGAAATGCCTGCTGATTGTTTTTAATTTCTTCAGGTGTTACGGTAAAATTTAGATAACTAACTTCTTTGCTAATATAATTGTTGATAAATGTACATTTGATTTTCATAGAAAGTCTACTTTATTACAAATGGCAATTTTAACATTATAGTGAGGAAGCATCAAGTCCTAAAGAATCTGGTATTTGCTTAAATTATGAATCATTTACAGTTAAATTACCATATGTAGACTTATTCTTAATTGTACCAATGAGAAACAGCAATGTCTGTAGTTTGCAAAACAGGATTTAATTTTTAGTTCTAGAGAAAATCTCAACATAGATTCGTTCCTATAAAGAAAATTCAATATATCCAAAATCAGGCACAAAAGAATTATTAGTTAATGTTTTTAAAGTGCTCTGAAAACCACAAATAATTTTTATCATGCTATGTCATGATTTTTATGTATACTGTGCAGTAGTAAACATTAAAATATGTTTGCTAGACAATAAAGTGGCATTTTGTTTTGTATTGGAAAACATCTATGGAAAAACATCTGAGTATTTTGCTGCTTAAAATTTGAATTAATTTCATAGGAATTAAGAAAACTTAATAAGCTTAAATGTCTCATAGAAGTTGTCGAACAGATCATGAAACAAATGTTTCCTCTGATGTAAAAAGATAATTTCCAATAATGTTTAATGAATGGAAAAAAAATTATACTCTTCCTCCAGCAGGGATGCTCCTCAATTTCTGGGCGTACATGCTTGCTACTTGCCCTCAGAATTTCCCACACCTGTTCCTTTTCACTAATTCCTATCTCAACTAAGCAGCTGAAGGTTTGCTTGATTACACATGGGTACTTGCCACTTGAGAGCACGTGCACCCAACACACCACTGAAAGGCTACTATGTTAGAGGCCAATGAACTGAATAAAATTTGGGTCAAAAGATGCAAGGCTTTAAGAGGATTATGTCTATTGCTTCAAGTTCCAATAATTAACATTTTTTTCTAGGTAGTTTTATCAGTGGGAATTTTTGGACTAGTTTTTAGTGTTTATCTATTTATCTATTTATTATTTATTATTTTATTTTTTCACTATAGCCTTCAGGTCCACAACATCCATTTGCAGGCTTCACTTGTCTGAAGGACTTCACTCACCTAGAATAGTCTTAGAGACTTGAGGTTGAAGAGTAGTTCTTTTTTCCTTGTCAAGTCTTAGCACAGCAAAAATACAAGCCTTAATGTCACGTAATTGACTTGTCCCCTTAGCTTAAGTACAGACAGTCCCCTTATCTCTCATTCCAAAGTCTGTTTATTTAGGTGCACTCCTAGTGACTTTAGTTTTCTGGATTCATAATCTGAAGTAAAATAGAAGCAGCACATTTGAAGAGCTTTGGGAGTGGGACGTGTCCTAGGAGGAGGCAATCTGACAACAAGAAGGGAAAGCCATAGCTCATGACAAAGCAGAAGAGAAATAAGTGTAAAAATGATTGTAAAAAATGTGAGAAATTATGATTCCGTACTTCGCTAGACCTCAAAAACACCTCTGCAGCAACAGTTCTAAATAATGATCATGAGTCAGAAAGGCAGGTAAAATTAAGTTCAGTATACTCTGCTTAAGAAGCTAGGGTGGTCATAATTTGGGAATAAAAACATGCTTCTAAATATTTCACATATCAAGGGTATATTCTCATCTGGAACAAAGTCTCCCCTAGCACAGTCAGGCTAATGAAATGGCCCTGTGTTATTATGATGATGGCAGGGGAAAACCTATAGTTACATAAGCTACAGTCCTTGAGGCGTCCATGGTCTAATGGGACTTGTGAAAAATAATAGTGTGATAACTGCAACTATAAGTGCATATAAAATATGGTTTTCAAATAGAGGGGAATGATCAAATCAGTTGGGAGTCAGGAGAACTTTACAAAGGAGAGATTATTAAACTGAGTCTTGAAGGAGTAATAGACACTACGAGAGAAAGGAATATAAAAAACATGGAAGTTTTAATAAAAGTTTATATACATTTCTCCCATTGATTTCCTTTCTGCATTGAGTCCAACCCCAGGGATAATTAGGACCATTATAGTAGAAGGAAGTAAAACAGAGTTTATCCCATAAATGGTAGTTCATGCATGGATATTACCTATCCATCCATCCATCCATCCATTCATTTGTCATTTTGTGCCTACTTGGAAAGAAAGATTACCATATCCAGGTAGATTTGGTTCGTGTTGCTCAGGTGGGTAGTTGAGGGGAAAAGCTGATAAGATACATTGCTGGAAAAGGCTGGAACATGACCAAGATGGTGGTGAAAAGGCTGGAGGTAAGAGGTGAAGGGGTATGTACGCAATACAAAGAGACTATCAGTTTTCATCTCACTCTACATGCTATGGTTTGATCTCCCCTCAAGTGCACATGTTGGAGCCTAAAGCCCGATGTGATAGTCTAAGGACATGGGGTCTTTGGGAGGTGCTTAGGTCATGAGGATGGAGCCCTCATGGATGACATTAGTGTTCTTATAGAAGAGACTCCACAGAGATCTCTTTCTCTTTTCTCCATGTGAGGACACAGTGAGAAGTCAGCAGTCTGCAACCCTGAAGAGGGCCCTTACCGGAACCTGACTGTGCTGGCATCCTGACTTCCTCAGACTTCCAGCCTCCAGAACTGTGAGAAATAAATTTCTGCTGTTTAAGCCACTCAGTCTGTGGTATTTTGTTATAGCAGCCTGAATGGAGTAAGAGGCCACACTCATGTCTTTCTCCACATGGTAGCCAAATCAGATTCTGCAGATTATCAGTAATGAGAGCTGAGATCTTTAATGGCTTTACTTTGCCATCCTGAAAGGTCTTCCTGTGATACCTATTGGTATCAATGGTATATGACACCATTCTTCAGAAGATTTTTCCATTGAGTTCCGAGGTTTTGTCAAATCTCAACGGAAAAACTCTCTTTTAGGACGCCCAGACCACTCACTAATTCTACGAATTGGAAAATGAGGCTTCCATCAACCTAGACATAAGGGTATTAGTCTAAATAGGAAAGCATCCAGCATCTGTATTAGAACTAACTCGAGATTTCTTCTCAGCTGGGAGCGTAGAAAATCAGAGCTCCATTTAGTAACAGCTTCTAGTTATTCTTTAAAATTTAACAAAACTGTGGGGAAGTCTTCAGTGCCCTATTGTCTCCTTTAGGGAATGCTCCTCTGGGCTCCTACAATAATTTTTATATGCCCTTATTAAAAATTTATCACTTTGCACCTATTGATTCCTGTGTTTGAATTTCCCCTAAATTGCAAATTCTTTGCAGAAAAGCATGTCTTATCTGACTTTGGATGCTCAGCACCTAGCACAGTCCTGGGCATAAAGTAGGCTTTAAATACAGGGTCGTTTTAATACACAATCATTGAATAACTAAGGCATGTAGCAAGGACATGTGCAAAGACAGGAATGCAGTGAAACAGTACAGTACAGCCGCAGAACTGCAGTGTGGGCATTTGCTAGAAAGGAGATTATGAGGGGGACAATGATGGGAAATAATATCAGAGACAAAAATCAGGCGCCAGGGTATGAAAGGCCTTTTGTACCACAGTAAGGAGCTTGGACTTTTTTTCGGCAAGGAGTCGTTAAGTGTTTTTAACTTGCAAGTGACACGAATGTGTTTGCGTTTGTGAAAGATAACTTGCTGCACTGCAGGTGATGGGTTAGAGTGGGATAAAGCTGAAACATAAGAGGTGATCAGAGCCTGAGCTAAAGCACTGGCAGTGGAAATGGGTAGGAGGCAATAATGTTGTAGATCTTTAAAAAGTGGAGTCGACAGCATTGAGGTGGGTGGGTCCTGGACCCATCTGCGGAGTTGAAACCTCAGTAGACCTGATGATACAGTAGGAAAAGTATCACGAAAGTATCTGACTAGGATGCACCACACATTTATTTATATGGTAATATGGTGAATGCTTGAGTACGGTCATGGCCCCTCCCCTAGCCTCATACTACAGAATTCAGACACCACTCCAATCTGGGCTTCTCCAAGTCTCCAGTTGGTGGATTCTTGATTCCATGTGGCCTGCATTGACCATCACTCATCTGGCACAACTCTGGGAGGAATTAAGGAGGCTAATGGGCAGTCGAGTCCACTTATTTGGGTCCAAGTTTACTTGTGGATAGCCTTTGAACTGTTTACTGCTTGTTTAACGGATAAAGTGAAATGAAAGTAATTTATTTTATTTTATTAAAAAATTTTTTATTGAGGTGACATTGGTTTATAACATTATATAAATTTCAGGTGTACACGGTTATATTTCAACTTCTGTATAGATTACATTATTGTTTTCTTAATAGATAAAGTGAAATGAAAGTAAATTTAAACTCAATCTCGATGGACAGTCTCCCAATATTTGTGGATTGGCTGAGTTCATTGGTGAGTAATTATGTGGAGGTAGTGAGGAAGATAAAAGGATTGGTAATAACTCCCAGGTCCCTGGTATAAATGACTTACAGCTCCATTAATCAGAATGAAGCGGGAATGTAGGAAAAGGAATAGATTGTTGAGGGATGGTAACAATGAGTTTCATTTTCAATACATTGAGCTTGAAGAACTTTGGGATATCCAGAAGGAGACATTCAGTTTAAAACTCTGATCAGTGGAGCAATGAAGAAAGTTCCACTCTGGACAGTTTTGTTTGTTTGAAGGGGCTCATCTGAGCATAAAGTGTTAAATTCCTTAATCCTTCTCAAAGTGCTTTCTATCTGGCTATCTCTCTGCCCCATTTTCAACTGGAGATTAAAATTAAGCTGTGAAACATACTAGCATTACCATGGTGACAAGCCTCTAAAATTGCTGACTGAAACCTTCTTCAAGGAGGCTTGGGGAACAGTGATGGTCACAGTTGGGAACACAGTATTTGAAGAAACAACTGAAGGAAAACTTGAGGTAATAATTGTGGTATAGCTAGTAGTGGATTAGCTTTGAAGACTGTTATCACCAGGTTGTCTCTAATGATGTATGGGATGAAGAATTTCTAACAGAAGCCTGCATAAGCATCCTTCTGTCTAGATCTAAAGAAAACCTGCAGTTCTACCTACAGCCTGCTGTTGTAGGAAGATATTTTCAAGTCTTTAAATGCTGGGATAAATAGCGACATGTGATTGTCTTCCTTTTTTGTTTAGACCTTGGCTCTTGTGCCTCAACAAAAGATAATGGGAGACTAATGCTGCTGAACCAAGATGATTTTCATCAAAGGCTAGTAAGAACCCTTGGTAGTAATAGAGCTTCTTCAATCGCCTGTAGCAGAGACTAAAGAAACCCACACACAAGCAAAGAACCCAAGTTTCTGATGTTTGGCTGGGACTGCGGTGTGCGAGTTGGTTTCCATAGTGCAAGACTGTCTCTCTGTAGGTGATTTAACTCTTTAATGCTTACAATAAAAATAGTTATCTTTTTCTCTCTGAAACAAATGGATGCAGTCAATTAGAGGTCTGTGATTGCATCTAAAATTAGAGAAATTAGACCCTTTGGTTGGATCGTAGGAAAAACAGATAATGGCTGATTTCACCTGGCTCCCAAAAGGCATGAAGGGTAAGAGTTACGTATCAATGGGAAAATTATTTTTTTTCCCTTGATAATCTGTTCTGGTGGGCTGATGTCCTGAAAAAGACCCAGACAGAATTTAAACTAGAGCTAAGGATCTGTTTAGAGACTGCTAAGCTCTGCCCACATTTTAAAATATATCGTATACATTCCTAGCACCCAAAATCATGGCTGAAAAAATAATATATGCTCAATAAATCCTCATTATACCAAATTAAATTTACCATATCTTTTAATGTGCTATTTCCCTTGTTAGTCTCTAAATTTTTCCATTTGGGCCTAAATTACTCATTCCAAAATGCTTGCATAGAGTAGACATTGTATGTAAACATTTGTTGAACATAACTGATATGCCGAAGATAAATAAAAATCAATTCTCTATTGGCAAATGTAGGAGATAAAGAGATTTCTTGGATATCCAAAGAAGCGTCCATGTAGTACATTTTTTTTTTTTATTCCTAGCATTTATCACAGTGTCTCACATGTGGTAGCTGAGGTGACCAACTTGTCCTGGTTTGCCCAGGACTTTCTTTCTTTCTTTTTTTTTGCTGAGGAAGATTGGCCCTGAGCTAACATCTATTGCTAATCTTCCTCTATTTTGTATGTGAGTCAGTGTCACAGCATGGCCACTGATAGACAAGTGGTATAGGTTCGTGCCCAGGAGCCGAACCTGGGACGCAGAAGTGCGACATGGGCCCAGGACTTTCTTAATTTTCACACAGAAGGTCCCATATCTTGAGAACTCCCGCAGTCCTGGGCAAACTAGGATGGTTGGTCACACTACATCAGAGCATTGATTGAATGAAGGAATAAATAAAAGGAGAATTAGGTTTGTTAATCTCATAAATCCGTTCCTCACATTCCACAGGATAAGTGCATTCTCTCACTGCATTTATTACATAGGAAGTCAAATCTGAATCATAAACGCCACTCTATCTGATCGTTTTTACCATGTGAACAGACCTATGGGGGAGTCAGGTGAAAGTGGGAGCCGAACAAGGGTCATTAGAAGAATTTAATGTTAGTGACCTGAAGCTAAGAGAGCCTGATTCATCTAGCTCACCACCCGACCTGTGGGGCTGGAAATCATTGAAGTCCTTGCAAAGGCTCCTCTCATACGGCAGAGAGCACTGACAAATTTTGTGTCAGATTCTTTACGTCTTCGTGTTGCTGCTCCCTATCCCTCTTGTCTCTTCATATATATGAATTTGTTAAATTTGGGCTTGTTTCTTGGGATGGAAGTTATATTGTATCTTCAGGTAATTTGCATATCTGTTCCTCTATAGATCTTCCTCCTATGATTCACTCATTCCTTTAATTACTCATTCGGCAAATAATTATTTAGTTTCTACCTTTTACAAGGCACTGTCTCAGTCCCGGGATGCCTCAATGAACAAAATAGACATATATTTCTGTTCTGAAGATCTTTCTAACATGGTGAAACAGATAACAAACAAAATAAATGAAATATGTAGCAGGTTGGACGGTAAATGCTATGGAGACAAATAAATCAAGAAGATGAATGGGGTATTGGGGAGAAGGGGTCAAGGGGGGTTGGTGATGTCATTTTAAATAGAGTCCTTAGGGAAGCCAATACTGAAAAGAGGGCATTTGAATCAAGATCTAAAGAACGCGAAGGAGCACAGCGAGAATCGAAATGGCATAAAGTGCTCCAGGCGAGGGGAACAGCAAGTGCAACGTTCATGAGACAGGACCTGGCCTTTTGAGTTCTGTGAATAGCAAAAGCATCAGTGTGACCAGAGTAGAGCGAACAGGAAGATAGGTAGCAGAGATGGAAATTGGCAATGGGGGCATAAGCAGAGTGTGGAGGGTGCAAGATCCTACTGGGCCATTTAGGTCATTCTGAAGACGTTGACTTCTCCTCTGAGTGACTTGGGAGCTTTTGAGGGAGTTTAAGAAGGGGAAGAATTGTTCTAACACCCTCTGTTTTAGAACAGTATCACTCTGGTTGCTGTATTGACAACAGACTGAAGAGATGCTAGGCAGAGTCAGGAAGACCAGTCAAGAGGCTGTTGCAAAAATCCCAGCAAGAGAAATTCATTCCTTGGAAAAGAATGGAGGCAGTAGATGTGGTGACAGATTTTGATGGTAGGGCTGTCAGGATTTGTTGAGGAATTGGAGGTAAAATATAAATAAAAGGATGAAGAAATGATGACTGCAAGGTCCTCGGCATGGGCAACTGGAAAAAAAGGACAATGTACTGATAATATGAATCCGAAGTACAACCAGGCCCCACAACAGCAACTTCTCACAATCCGATTCCTTATCTTCTATTTCTATATTGTAATGTTCAGTGGGCAATGTGATTTTCCTTATTTCTGAATTCTTGGTGTGGAGGGGTCACATTAGTATAGCCTCCAAGACCTTGCAAAAGTAACCACATATTTTGAAGTTAATTTCTGGAAAAAAATGCAAATTTTCACAGGTTTCTCACTTCATGTAATAGGAAACTTTGCTGACTACTATTGCATATTGTGCCCTATAATATTAGACATATATTTCTTCTAAGCCTGGTTGACAGAATATTTTATTCTTCCAAGTTCAGCAGTCATTTCACACTGGCTTTTTTATTTTATTATTCCAAACATATCCTGAGGATTGTCTTTGTGATTTGTTGATTGTGTGAAACGTCACTTGTAAAAATAAAATAATGTGTGTTGAGAAAGTTGGCCCAAAAAAAAAAAAAAAAACACCCACATCTACAATCCATGTTAGAATGCACTCAAAGCTTAGAAAATTTTCTCATTACCTGTAAATTTGACAATGTAATTACCTCTAAGGAGAGTTTAGATGTGTTGTTTTATTTCCTCCTCATTATTATTCACATAAAGTACCATATTGGATAAATGCTATGACGAATGGTGCACCGAAGAGGTACTAACCACCAGAAAGGTAATTAATGGACTCATGCACTACAGAGCTTTCTGTAATAAAAATGGTTCACTCTTGATGATGATAGTGCAGATTATTTAGATTTAACTCTTAAAAGACTATAAATATCAATTTTATGTAAGATTGTTGACCTTGGTGAAACTTTCTAGGGATTCAAAAATTACACAATAAGGTTGAATGTTTTCTGTTCTGAAAAATGAAAAAGGATCTCCATTAGACTTCTTGTAAATTGAAGTCATTGCCTGCAATGCAAGATAAACTTGAGTTCCAACTCTTCAGAGAGTGAAGGAGAATGATGTATTTTGAAAGGTGTGAAAGCACGTATTGCGGCCTGAGAGAAACCAAACCATACAGAGATTCTATCTTTCTTAAAACAGTGGCATAATATTTCTTAGGATGGAATTTTAAGTAGCAATAAAAGATGAAAGACTTATAAACTAAGAAACAGAGGGCACAGAATTGTGAACCCCCTTCACATACCTTATGCAAGGAACTTTTCTTATAATTTATCTCTAACACGTGAATTAATTTGTTGGGTAAATATATATAGTTAATTTTCCCTACTTAACTTGTTTGACTGCTACAAGTATCTGAAAAATATTGATTAATCTATTTTAAGTTCTTTTCAGCAGACAGTTTAGATACTCAGATTATGACATGGTCCAGTTGTGACCCTGGAGCCTAGATGACATTTATTTGTTTGCTTGTTTGTTTGTTTGCTTTATTTTCAGTGTGTTGCAAACTGAATTCAGTTATGAGCCCCAGACCTAAAAGGAAATGCTCAATTTGTATTAGTTATCAATGATCTGTGTCTGTTGACACCAACACAATGGGCTGAAAAATATAATTAATTGCTATTTCACTGCTTGTTTCACTTGGTATGCCTTATTGTTTTAGCTTCAAGTAGACATCTTTTTATTGAAGTATAATTGACATACAATATTACATTAGTTACAGATGTGTAACATAGTGATTCGATATTTTTATATATTATGAAATGATCACCATACCAAGCAGGTAGACATCTTAAATACCAAGCTTCTGGTATTCATCAATAAAACCTGTGTTCTCTCTAGCCTCTAGAACTTGTCTTCTTAACCTTTGAGGTGTCTGAGACCCCTTGGCAGTCTGATAAAGGCTATGGACTCCTTCTCAGAATAATGTTTTTAAATGTATAGGATAAAATACACAAAACTACAATAGACACAAAGCATATTAAGATTCAGTTCTATCCACAGACCCTTTAGGACCCCACACTGAAATCATCTACTGTCTTGGTCTGTTCAGATTACTATAACAGAATACCATAGACTGAGTGAGTTACAAATAACAGAAATTTATTTCTCTTGGTTCTGGAGGCTGGGACGTCCAAGATAAAGGCACCAAAAAATTTGGCGTTTGGTGAGAACTTGCTTTCTTGTTCATAGATGCAGTCTTCAGATTGTATCCTCACATGGCAGAAGGGACAAGGGAACTCTCTGGGATATCTTTTATAAGGGCACTAATTCATACAGGAGGGTTCCACCCCGATGACCTAATCACTTCCCAAAGACCTCCCCTCTTAATATAATCACATTGGAGGATAGGTTTTCAACATATGAATTTTGGGAGGAACAAACATTCAGTCCATAACATCCACCTTAGCACAATATGCAGAAGAAATTAGAGCCTGCCATTAAATTTGAGGACAAGAGGTTACTAGAGAAAAAACCTTTATTCCTGTCTCTAGTTTGACTTCTTTGCTGAGAAAACCAATCCTGATGTAAGTTTTGTGTAAATTCAAAGCGAGATTTTAGTGTGTCAACATATACTTAGAGATGGGAAGGGATGGAGAATATCAACAAGGATATGATTTTTCTTTGTAGAATGATCATTTTGACTCTTGCAGATAAAACATGTTCCTTCCTGAATCCTTGTTAATTTGTACCCACCCTCTGGAAAGATTTTCTCACAGTTTAATGTTATATGAATTGGTCTTAAAAGTACTAAAACTGGAAAAAAATGGTGGATGTTTCATCTTTGTGCTCTATAAACTCAGCAATTAGTTTACTATGTAGATTGTATTAAGCTAAGGGGACAAATGCTGAAAGGAGGAGAATTTTTCTCCAGATTATCCAGTTATTAAGTCAGTGTAATCATGAGTGCCTAAAGTGGCATATTTCTGGAATTTTCTAAGATTTGGATAGATTTAATTGATAACTACCTACTGGGAATGCTAATGTCAGATTATTTAACATTGTCCATTTAAGGCACCAAAATGGAAATGCATTTTGGAAAAATTCACGTAGGTTGCTCCCAGCCTGTTATCCTCATGTTCTGAAATGAGACACCTGATTTCACCTTTTGGCCCCTAATTTGGTTCCATCCCTCTTCGTAAGTGCTTTGACTCTATCCATCACCTTCTCACCTTTCTGTGAATCTTCCACCTTCTTTATATGAACTTCATGTGCTAACACATTTCTTTCAGATTCTACTCATTTTCTTATCAAACTGGATATTCCTAAGTACTAACCTAAGCTGTCCCTGGTGACAATTTCTAACAAATAACAGGTTACAAAAAAATTCTTGTGTACTACAGTCTAGGACTTGAAAACAGAAGTTGTAAATCTGGTTATGCGATATGAACCTCATCAGAGTAAAAATCCATGCAAATTTTTATTGCTTACAACTTTTACTTTTGGAAGACAACCATTAGAGAATTTTTTTAAAAAGAACTAAATAAGACTTCTCATTGATTTGCTCTGTTAGCAACATTTTACAGGGGAAAAATAAATTTGGTCATATGTCCTGAAGGCTAGATCTCTCATTCAGACCTTTGTTGGCTTCTGTCTCTAGTTCATCTTGGCTTATCACAATGTGAACGGGCAAAATAATGATGGCAGATGGGCAGGAGAACAAGCATGCCAAGATTCCAGCCTGCACACTACATTTGAATAGCTAATAAGAAATTTTTGCTCAAGATCATGCATATGACAATGTTGGATAATAGTCTATATGCTTGAGTTGACCAATCCCAGTGGACTTAAAAAATATTATTAAGTTGCAAAATTTGGACATGCATGTATGATAAATCTCAGTCTGTCAGACAAATAATAGCTTCAGGATAATCTCAAATAATTGAAGGATAGACATTAAATGATGCCACGTATGCAACATTTATTAACTTCTCCTTGATGGAGATTTGTGAGTTGTGCCCAAATGAATCTAGAGTTCAGATTTATGTTTTGTCAAGTAGAGCAAAGAGAAGCAGACACAAATCTGAATCCCACTGTGAGAAACAATGAAGGAGACCCTATTTTATTGTTGTTTTCTTCTGGGATATCTGTCAAAAGTCAAAAGAAATTTTTGTAATACACATACCCATGGATCATGGTTGGGGGTTTTCATATCATTCATATAAAATGTGCAATAATCGAGCTTGTGCTTCTCGTTTTTAAAGTGAACTTGCTGTTCCAATATCATTAGTTTAACAGACAAGATCTCAATAATCAGAAAATAGAACATAAATGAAGATAGCTGAAAACACACTGCTCCGGCAAAAAAAATCAATCAAAAGAAGCCTAAAAAATTAACTTGTAAAAAATGTATGCCATGACAATGGATAAGTTAGCTTTGGGTAAAATGGTGATTGTTTTGCTGAAGATCAAATATTGTAACATTTGCTGTTCTTTTAACCATAAATGAATTTTTCTGCCTGCCTGGTTTTGTAATCAGAGTCTGCCAGAATGCTATTTACATGTGCCATCATTTGCAAAAGCAGAAACACATTCAGGGCATCAAAGTTGATAATACATAAAATAAAGGCACTTGCTGCTTTCCTGAAACTTTCTGATTTAAGTGAAATACTGACGAAGATGAATTGTGCTACTTGAAAGTTCGGTTAGTCCACGCACAATTGGGCAACTTTCAATTATAGAATTCTTGAATTCCCTTGAATAAGACTAGTTATTAACATTGGCCTCACACTGAGATAAAACTACATTTTTAATCTTAAAGTACTCATGGTGTTTAAAGCACCACCACTGTAAGACATTTTCTAGTTTCCTATAGCTCAGGCCCACTTTGTCAGCACCATGAGAAATCCAGTCTTTGTGAATGCTCAGTTTATGACATTAGGTGAATATAGAAATGTCGGCTATTTACATGGGTAGTGCATATTTAATTTAGTCCCCATCATTATCATACCCATGCCTCCAAAATGCAAACTTCTTTTATTAGGATAAAGCATGCCATTATTTTTTTTTTGTGCAAAAAACTCATTTCTTTCTAGGAGAAGGGGGGAAAAATGTCTAAACGATCGTAATGGAGATTTAGGGAAGCAATTGAAAGTAGAAGTACTAGTTTTGAACTGCTTCTCTGACTCAAAAATTGATCATCTATCAATTCAGTAACAAGATTTCATTAGGGTTACTGTGAGTTAAAATGTGATGTAAAATTACTATTGCTCAAATGGGTGATACCTATTCTTTGTTTTCATTTGGTCAAAAATAAAGGGAAGTAGATAATTTACCTGTCATATAGAATAAAGCTCTACCAAAACTAAACAAGATAAAAGTGCTTTTAGGTTTTGCTGCTTTCTTGGTTCTAATAACAAGAAAATGTTCTGTTAAAGCTTTAGGAACAAAAGTATTTATTTATTTATTTTGTGAGGAAGATCGGCCCTGAGCTAACATCTGCCAATCCTCCTCTTTTTTTGCTGAGGAAGACTGGCCCTGGGCTAACATCCATGCCCATCTTCCTCCACTTTATATGGGATGCTGCCCACAGCATGGCTTGACAAGCTGTGCGTTGGTGCGCGCCCGGGATCCGAACCGACGAACCCTGGGCCACCACAGCGGAGCTCGCACACTTAACCGCTTGCACCACTGGGCTGGCCCCGAAACAAAGGTATTTTTAAATCGGAAGGACTCAAGGAATAGTCATTATAAGCCTGGGTCTCTAAGATGAACACTAGGTTGAATATTAGAAAGATCCATGTTCTTTTTTTTTTTTGCTGAGGAAGATTCGCCCTGAGCTAACATCTGTGCCAGTCTTCGTCTATTTTGTGTGTGAGTCACCACCACAGCATGGCCACCAATGAGTGGTGTATGTCCTCACCCAGGAACCGAACCTGGGCTGCCAAAGCGGAGTGTGCTGAACTTAACCAACAGGCCACAGGGCTGGCCCCCATGTTCTTTTGTAAATTATTAGAGTATGATTCAGAGGAAAGATGAAATAAGAACACAACACCTCAGATGGAAATGTGCATGCATACTACAAGGGCTGCACTGCCGAAACTAACCTTGGCCTTTTATATTGAAGAAAGATTGACAAAAGAAGTTTTTTAGAAATCAAGTGCAGTTTGGAAATCAGAAATCACTGACCGTTTCTGAATCTAGAAAAGTAGAGATTGGGGAGTAGAAACTTACCTGTTGGCATTCCCATGCTCTATGAGGGAGAGTATGTGCTGATTCTAGACTATTGGTCCTAGATCTTTAGTATTCAATTTTATACTCTTTGGAATTCCCATGTGCAAGTTGCTTGAGAGTACAAAAAAAGATGGAGGTCTTCAGATAACTTTTAGATCATAGTCTAATGTGAATTTTAAACAAATGGGAAAGGTCATGCTAAAACAAAGGCCAATAAGTGACCATTTTATCCCAAGAAGTTATATTCTTTTGAAGAAAGGAAACTTGTTTTGCTACGCTTGTTTCATGAAAATCTCCTTTAACACCACACTTTTACTCCAATTCTAATACTCATAAAACTTATGGTTTTTGTTTATTTTCTTCAGGTACCTTCACACTAGGCAACAAAACAGCACAGGAAAAATGACCATTTCCCTGAGTCTAGTATGTCTTTCATTATAAATTTAAAAAGCTATCATTTTTGCTGTATTAATAAGTCTTTGTGGAATTTGATGACAAACATACACTTAGTCACTTAGGCTGCAAGCATAATAGACACGTCAGAACTTAGACTAAAGATGACCATACCACAATCTGAACAACCCCAACAAAATTACATTTAACGTCAACATCATCACCTAATTTGGAACTAAACATGTTTTAGAACAAACTTGGTAGATGTTAATGTTGTTAAAATGTTAGCATGTGGAACTAGGCTCTCTTACCACAGTGTAGAGGAAGGATAAATTTGTTGTTGTTTGTTTGTTGAACACAGTTTTACACCCTTTGGCTTAAGAAAACACTAGGGATCATACTACGGGTGACAATAATCAACCTAATATCATTTTCTCAGATAGCATCCAAGGCTAGTGAAATTTTTATGCTGTATGTATTGATTCAAAAATAAGACATAGTATCTATACTAATCTACATCTATTAATCTATTTTGAAATTTACTGATTCTTTTTCCTTTCATCTTCTTTCCACCGTTAAACAAAACCAGAGAAATTTTTATTTAGAGATTGAGGTTTTCAGGTCTAAAATTTCCATCTTTTTCCTTTTTATACTTTCTATTTCTCTGCTGGGATTTCCCATCTTTTTATTCACAAAGACCATAATTATGTCATTGAGTTTAGTAATTAAAAGCTGCTTGAAATTCTTGTCTGCTAATTCCAACATCTAGGTCATCTTATTGTTGGTCTCCATTTATTGTGTTTTCTCTTGAGAATGAGTAATGTTTTCCTGGATTATATCGTGAACATGGTTATTGCCAGGTTGTGGAGGCCCAGAAATCTGTTATATTCCTTTGAAGAGTTTTGATTTTTGTTTTAGTGAGCAGTTAATGTGGTTCTATTTAAACGGCAAACTGTCTCTTGGGTGGCGGCTCAAATCAAAGTTCAGGTCTTTTATCCTTAACTGGGCTGCTTTGAATTTAGATCATATATAGTTCCATGATCAGCCAAAGATTTTGGCAAATTTTATACACAGAATTTGTTGCCCCCCCCTTTTGCCTTCTCATTTCTGGAAATCCCCCCACATTCCAGTGACTGGGGTTGACATGAACTCTGTTCTCTGGTTCTTAAGGCTAGAAAGACCAAGGGTTTGCTATCAAAGTTTTAGCTGCCCTTCATGGTGCCAACTGCAACCCTCTCTCAGACTATAAATCTAACTTTCATAAACTAAATCTTTATTAGCAAGTCCACCTAGAGCCTATCAACCATAGCTAATGAGTTATTTTTAAATATTGAATTTGTAGGAACCAAGATTTTTTAAAGTGACAATAGTTTACATAAAAATGCAACTACAGCTCTTATAGCTAGTTCTCTAAATTCATAAGAATTCTAAGATAAGTTGGTTTAATTTGCTTGGTTAATTTAAGAAAATGGCCTGTGGAACTAATTGCTAATAGTTAATTCTTGGCCAATGGTCTATCCTGGGCAGCTGTACTTTCAAAAGATGATTAAAGCAGAAGAGAGGGATAGAAAAATACAAGAATGATTTCTCTATCAATTCTGAAAACAAGTTTGTTAAACTTAAATTGGATATGATATTTCCCCTCGAATTATAGCTATATGCCATCATTATATTTGAAAGAGCTTAGCAACAACACTTATCTTGGTTTGAATTCCGGGTGTTGAACAAGTTAGGGAGCCTCTCTGACCCTCAGTTTTCTCACAAGCAAAGTGGAGTCCTAACCCTTACCTTGCAGCATGTTTAGATGATTGAAGATAACATATAGTTACTGTTATAATGCTTGGCACACATTAGCTGTTCTATTTCCTTGTTTGTATACATATCTTACTGCTTCCTCTGGATAGGGATTAATTACAATGAATAGTTTTAGGTACTCAATAATTATTTACTGAATAAATTAACGACAGGAATTCAGATTGTATGTTATGCTCCGTATCTCATGTCTTCAGAACTCATTAAAAAATTGCTAAAAGCAGTATTTCTTGGTCATATATTATATTTTGGAGTTACGTCCAAAAATTTCTGTTCTTAGTATTTTTCTCTTAGTACAAGGTTGTAGCTCTACTTATTCTGGTTCCTCTTTTAAATTCCATGGTCAATATGGCTTATAAATTAACATCACAGACTAATAGAAATTAATACTAAATTTAGTTATCGTTATTTGAAATTCCAAGGGCAAAGAGAAAGGAATAATTTTTTTTGTGTGTTTGAGGAAGATTGGCCCTGAGCTAACATCTGTTGCCAATCTTCCTCTTTTTGCCTGAGGAAGATTGTCCCTCAGCTAACATTTGTGCCAATCTTCCTCCACCTTGTATATGGGACGCTGCCACAGCATGGCTTGATGAGTGGTGTGTAGGTCCATGCCTGGGATCCGAACCTGCAAAGCCAAGGCAGCCGAAGTAGAGGGTGTGAACTCAACCACAACCCCACCAGACCAGCCAGGAGGAAAGAATAATTATTAAGTATAGCAACAGATTTTCTGAAATGGGATAAATTCCTTCAACTAGATATTATTTTCCGATATAACATTTTGTCTTGTTCTATATGTATGAGAGAGTGATTAAGTCTTTCCACAAATATAACAGCAGCAAAAATTGATTTTGTGATGATCTTTAACTTAATGGTTTATTTCATAAAGATGAATATCAGATAAGGCCACCTTATAGATAATTCTGATTATCTGACACATTCTTTATCACTTTCCAAAGCACTTTCTTAATATACTCATTACTTTCCTTTATGTGAAGAGACAGCCTATGGAAACCGATGGGATGTTTTCCCACTGCTAAACCTGAACAGTGCTGTGTGATTAGCTCAAAGGCAGACATTTTATAAGTATGCTTAATTGAGTCCTTTCTGCTTGAACTGTCTGTTTTGTACTCTGTTGTACTTAACTGGAACATGTGGTTTTTAAAAACATGAACCTGGGATTGATAATGAAAAAGTTTGACATCTTGCCTCCTTTTGTAAGGTTTCAAGAAATTGGTCCATTTGATTTTAAAGTACATAGTTATGAGATTTAAGATGTCTCTGGACACTGGATTTTGTGTGTGTGAAAATGCGTGGTAGATGTGGGAAGACATGCCTGTCTGCTCAGTCAATGTTATTTTAGACTGAGCGCTTGCTTCTCCCTGGGTGACATATGTGCCAATTATCCAGAGGAATTCGATTCTGTTCCAGCTGCTTCCTATTTATAGGCTGGATTATCTGACAGACCATTCCTAAATACGTAGTGAGTCATCTAGAAATGTCATTCTCACCTCCACAAGACAAACAATTTTGATAAACACTTCATCTAAAGCTTTAGAAGTAATCCAAAGGAACACAAATGGCCTTGATATTTTTAAAAAACGTATATTTTGTGATCAAGATGCTTTTGAAACATAAACACTCACATGAGGATAGTAGCCATTGAAACTAGCGTATAACCCTAAAATTGTATGTTGTGTTCATCTTTGAAAATGCTCACATCCCGAAATAATAACTGTTAACACTCAGAATAGATCGTTCATCTTAGATTGTCAAACTACAATCGCAGGCTGAATGGTGAGGTAGATAAGTTTTATATTTATCTCTTAAGTGTTTACACTAAAGCTACTACAAAATGGCAAGACAATGAATTGAAAAGATAAATCAGTCAAAATGGATGCCCACTGACCACAGCAAATATAGATGATTTTGCTTCCTTGATCTAGTTTCATAGATTTGACTGAACTGACTTTAGATTGGAGGTTTAGGTTTTCATTTGTGGCCATATGCACACGACAATGTGGTTCTGGTAACTGTGCTGACTTCCCTTAATACTGACAGCCATATATTAAGGCCTATGTAGAGATGGGGCAAACTGGTAATCTTGGTCACTCTGCCATGTAGCCATACGAGGCTGACAATTTGGCTCAATGTAGGATCTGAACATCCTTAGGATGTCTCTACTATTGTTTTGACACGGTTTTGATATTTAAATGGCTATAGAATATTATAGCATATCATTTCAATAGGTTAATACTGAGGAACTATTGTTTTTCATTTTCTTTTTATTTTCCTAAAATGTATATAATGTTTATTTAAGTTTGTGCCATGCACTATTTGAAACATTTAGCAAAAATTAACTTTGTTTAATTCTCACAAAAAACAAAATAGGTAGATGCAATTATTTTCTCCATTTTACAGATGAGGAAACTGAGGCACAGTGTGGTCAAGTTATTTGCCCAAAGTTATGCCTCTGTTAACTGTTGAAACTATGGTTCTAACCTAGACATTGTGACTCCAGGTTCACTAAGGATGATTTTGGTAATGAAGCATCAATAAACAAACATGCTCTTTATTATGCTAAGTGAAGTTAACCAGTCACAGGACAAATACTGTATGATTGCACATATATGAGGTATCTAATATAGTCAAACTCATAGAAAGAGAGAGTAGAATAGTGGTTACCTGGGATTGGGGGAGGAGGAAATGAGGAGTCTCTTCAAAGGGTATAAAGTTTCAGTTATACAAGATGAATAAGTTCTAGAGATCTGCTGTATATCATTGTGCCTATTGTTAACCATACTGTATTTTGCACTTAAAAGTCTGTTAAGCTCTCTGCTTAAGTGATCTTATCACAATAAACAAAAAAAGAAATAGAAAAAACTAATAAAGCCCATTGTTATCCTACAAAAATGCTCTCAATTTATTCTTAGATTCTTGTATATGGGTAGAAGAGTTACAGCAAATGTATTATTTGGCTATTACCTTTCTAAAAATTAATCCATTTAAATAAACAAACATGCATATTATAATTTTATTTATTTAGAAATTATTCTACCTCTACTTCAAAAAGACTCCAAAGTTCATTTTGGATTAAAAAATGAATAAAACCATGTACATTAGATATTATAAGTTATCTAAAAAGAGACATCTAGCTTTGCTCTAAGTATTACAATAGTTAAGGAGAGAAAAGAAATGAATTAGTCAGAAGAAAAGATCAAGGGCAAATGTGGCCGACTAGAACATCTTATTATCTTGTATTTGTCAGGTCTTTGTATGTACATTCTGATTTAATCTTCAGTAAAATCCTTTGAGGAAAGTATATTATCCCCAGTTTACAAAATAGCAACATGAGCCTTAAGGAGATTAAATGTATAGTCCAAATTCACAGGGGTAGGATGTGACAAAGCCAGAGTTTGAATCTGTTTGACAAAGCCCACACTTATTCCATCCCACATCATCTCCAATGTAAAGACAATATACTTGTAACTTCATTACCAGAGATAAACTCTTTTTTGAACTAAATTTACCATGGGATTTATCTCATGGAGCTTTGCGTAAGTCGTGATGGATATAAAAGTGGACAACGTCTTTGGCTAATCTTTTGTAAAAACGATTATGTGGCAATTGAAATGGATGATTCTTGTAGCTAACCCTTATAAATGCAGTTACATTAAATTATTAAGTCAAGATACATCTGCCAGAGGGGTTAGTGTGGAATTAAGGAACATGGGGTAACCATAAAAAATAGAATATAATTTATATGGAATGACCAAAGAGGCCGGGGATAAGGATAAGGTACAGTTGATCTAGCTGCTGAAGGATGGGTGAGACTTAAATTACCAGATGGCTAGAGAAAAGCATTCAAAGCATAAGAAAAGGAATAAGCAAATCTGAAGGACTGAGAAAATGCTAGTACAGTTTAGAAATATCCATGCTTATTACCACTTTTGAACATATTTTATATATCAGTTGCTTACCATATAGGATCTCTAATTTTTACAACTTCTCTGAATGATGGGTATCATTATCAACATTTTAGAGAAGAGGAAACTAAGACTCAGAAATATTAGTAAATGAATCCAAGAAGGACGTGATGAATTAATAGAACATGAAAGTACATATTAACTGATTGTAGAGCATAATGTGGATCAAGAGCAGACTGGGGAAGATAATTCTAATTACCACCATTCTTATTTTGCTCACAGTATTCAAAGCATGGTAGATACAATTTCTTATTTAAACTGTTTCCTTTGAGGAGGCTATTATTATCACCACTGATGTACACATAAAAAAAGACTGAATCTCAGAGAAATTAAATAAATTGCTCAATGTCATACAGCTACTAGCATGAGCCTATTGAAATTGTATAATTTGGGGGCAGATTTGCTCATATACATTTTCTGGGGAAAGGGTAGGTAGCTGGCATCAGCTTTTCAAAGGAGTTCATGAAGTAAAAATAATTAAGCTTCACTGTGTTGGTTCAAGGAGGGCATTGGTGCAAGCAAGCATGATAGTCTGGCAGGGGTGCAGTCCACAAGAGGGAAGCTTCTGGGTGACATGGTTACCTGGTGGAGTCTGGAGATTGTCTACATAGAGTTGCATTGAACAAATAAGTAAATATATTGAAGACAATGAGAGGCAGGCTTCTCACCTTTGGAGAAGGGGATACAAATAGGAAAGGGTGAAAGCACAATGAACCCAATGGTGTTGGAGTGGAATTCATGGTCTTGGTGTAAATTCGTGGTTGTCAATAGGTAGAGAGAGATATAGAAACAAGTATAGATATATGTGTGTACAAATATATATATATTTTTATCTCTGCGCACCCCAGTAACAAGGAGAATACCTCAGGCAAAGACTAAGAAACTTGTCTAAAGTCCCAGCCAGTGCGGGGCAAAACCAGAATTTGAACCCAGGCATCTGGACACCATGTACAGCACTCCTTAACCACAATGCTACAGAAATTAAGAAAATGCACAAATTTAAACTAATTCAGATAAGTATTTGCATACATAAATCTAATAGTAAAAATTAAGAAGTTGCTAAGTTCATGGAAAACTTTAAAACAATCCAGGCAGTCTGGTAACTGCTTTACATAAATTATCTCAATTAGTTGTACAACAACAGGTCTGTTACTATCACCATTCAGGTCTGTTACTATCACCATTTTATTGATAATTAATCTTAGACTTAGAGAGTGGTTAAATAACTTGCTCCAATAATTTATGCTCGAGGGCTCTGTATTTTGCAGCTAATTATTGTGGACTCATATACATTCATCTCAGGATCATAGATGCACTATGACTCAAATTTCCTGGATATCTATGAAGAAGAGATCAAGCTAAAAGATATCCTTGTCTCTTGAAAACAAAGCCTTTTGTAGAAAGTGACTGAATGACCCTCCCCCTGTAGTCTGTTTCATTTTGGATAGAGGGAATTTTCTGATATTACAGAAAACTGTGTAAGGAATTTAAGGATAGCTCAACATGAAAGCACATATCAACTTTTGTTACGAGACTCATTTTTTAGACATTGTGTTGTGCTGTCCACAGAAAGGAGGTATTTTATCACGCAGAGAGAGGACTACAGCTAATGTGGTCCACACATCTGTCACGGACATAGGGACTGGTCGATTGGCAGGAATGTTAGTGAACTAAACACAAAGCTTAGAGAGGCTTTCAAGAGATCTGGCCACACTGAACTCACTGAGGAGAGTGGACAAGAATAAGCCCCTAATGACTCCCCTGGAATCCCTGTAGAGATTTGAACCAACTGCAGTTAGAAATACAAAGTAGAAGTGGTGGGACACAGCACAGATGAAAGGCAAATGGTGACATGAAGCAGTCAAATTTAAAATCAAAACTGTATCATCCAATTGCAAGTGAGGGGAAAATAAAGCATATAAAATTTGATCAAAATAGGGCATTTAATAGGACACATATCCCTGAATAAATACAATATGGGGAAGCTGTAGTTTTTTCATAATACATTTACTTTACTTTACTTGTTAAGTTATTTTCCATTTTATTGGAGCTTTGATAGGGATGGGTGGGTGGAACAGTTGAAAGCCTATCTGTGGGTATAAAATAAGAGAAGTTTGTGAAGTCTACATTATCAAAACAAGGCTAAGCCAGGAAGAGTCTGGGTTAAGGGCCGGCCCCATGGCTTAGCGGTTAAGTGCGCGCGCTCCGCTGCTGGCGGCCCGGGTTCGGATCCCGGGCGCGCACCGACGCACCGCTTCTCCGGCCATGCTGAGGCCGCGTCCCACATAGGCTGTGCAACTATGACATACAACTATCTACTGGGGCTTTGGGGGAAAAAAATAAATAAATAAAAAATTAAAAAAAAAAAAAAAGAGTCTGGGTTAAAAGGGTAATCATTCAGAATTGATGAGTATTTGGAAAAATATTAAAACACTTTGCCATTTTGATAACCAGGGATGATTTTAGACAAAGCTGTGTAATTTTTTAAATTGCCTTTCTACCCTCCCTACTTCTCAACTTTTTTGCCCCCAATTTTTCCAGGCACAGGACTCTGATGCTGTCTGAGCTCCTCGTTATGGCTCCCTAACCTGGACTGTATCATGCTAAAAACGATTTCTTCCTGCTTCCTCTACTTCCCCTGGAAGGAATTGGGCTTCAGAATCAACGAGATCTGATTAGACACCCATGCTCTGCTATTGGCTTTTCCTATAATTTGATCAGGTCACATAATGTCTCTGTGCTTCATTTTTTTTTTCTCTGAGAGATAAAATAATAATTCCTGCCTTTGAAGTTTATTTTGAGAATTAATTAGACTACAGATCAAGAGCTTAGTGCAGTATATGAAACATATTAGGGTGTCAGTTAATATTAGACAATGATCAACATGAGATTTGCCCACAATTCTGCTGATTCCATGCTAGAAGGAACATAAACTGATATTACAAACTTGTACGGAACAGTTAGTGATTTATTTCCATGGGCATTTGCACTTAAAAAATGAAAATGTTTAATCCATTGAAGTCACTGATACATTAAGTATTTTTAAGAAATTTCAGAGGAATGTTTTAACGTTCTGGACAAAAATTGAGTAATATTATGTAGGTTCCAACTACTTTTAATATAGATGAATTATTGGCATCTAGTTTATATGGTGGTAAATCTGGCTCTGACTAAAGTTTTCTCTCTTCATCTTTTAGAAACAAGTGTAAAAGACTCCACTGAAAAATGTTTTAAAATTAAATGTACAGATACAGTAAATTCATGTATATGGAAACTCTAGTTAATAAACTCTTTCCATATATTCACATCCTTGAAAACATAAAACTGTAAGGCAAAATTGTGTAGTATGTTCTCCACCAAAATGTTAAAAGATGTCTTTACACTGCATTCAGTCAGGTTGATATAAATTTCAATAACAGAACTAAAATATATCAAGGTAAAATTTCCATGAGGCTAGAAGGATGTTGGACCAATAGAAAATTGGGATTTATATAGAAAAGAAACTACAGAGATTGATGAAGAATCTATTTGTAAATAATACCTAGTAAATGGATATATATTACTAAACAAGAAAGAATGAATGATAATGTTTACACTGCCATGATTCCTTCTTTTTTCCTTCCTTTTTTTCTTTATTTCTTCTTTGTTGTTGTTACTGTTTATTTTTAGTATGTATCACCCTGTACACATGCAGTTTATAAATTAATAGTAGTAGTAAATGTAGTAATATACTCAACATCTCTTCTACCTAGGGTAAGAAATGCATCATTGCAGTATCTCAGGAACTCCCTTGTCCAATCATGTTCCCAGCTCTCTCTTTCTTTTCTTGGTGGTGTTTCTAGCTATGCACATATCCTTAAATAATACATTGTTTAATTTTGAAAAATATGTAGTAAAGAAAAAAACCATGTTGCAAAAGGGAAGCACAATATCACCAATGTTAGAAGAAGGGTCCAAGAGAAGATAACCTGAACAAATCATAGTCTGACTTAAGCTTCTTTGAGAGTTTAAGAAAACTCTTCACTCTCAGTCAGTGGGTAAGGATATGAAATAGTCCTGAGAAACATAAGGCCTTAGCGAAATTGAGTCATCTGACAGGCCTAGAATATGGGCCAGGTACTAGAAGTCCAGAAGTAACACGGAATCTCCTTTTTCAAATCTCCCGTGGCCTACTTCCTCCTCTTAAGTATAGATCAAAAAAGATGGTTTCTGCTTTGAGGGGGAAATGAGTCATCAACTGACCCAGGCAGTAGGATATACTAAAGAAGAGAGGAGGAACTTCATCAACATGAGGTCAAGTTAAGCTAAGTGCAGACATGACTCTGAGCCAATTTCACTGAGGCATTTTGTTCTGAGGTTAACAAGGTGGTACATCCAATGGCAAGGAGGATCTTGGTGATATTAGAGCTCATCAGATCTGTTTCTTGAGTCACAGTGTTCTAATCTAGACCCATAGCCTACATATCATTGGTGCGCATCTATCAATATTTTGAGCTTTCCTTTCTCCATCCTTTCGCGAAATCCATTGGCATATCCTTTTTGTGGACTCTCCTTTTTTCTCTAGCCCACATCTTCCTCTTTTTTGGTTTGTATTCTAGTTCTGGTGGAATATATCCTCAGTGGCTTTTTAAGAAAAAGTACATGGGAGATAGATTTTTTCAAGACTGTGCATATTTGAAAGTATTATTTGACTATAAACTATTTGTTGGGTGTAGAATTTTCTTCATAATTTGAAGCTCCATTATCTTCTTGATTCTGATGCTGCAATTAGCATCCTGATTTTTGATACTTTATATATGATTTGTGTGTTTTTTTTTCTCTCTCCATAACTTGTAAACTCCTTTGTACCCTCAATATTTAGAAAACTCACAAAATATAGGTCTGTTTCTATCCATTGTACTAGAGGTTCAATCTGACAACTAATGTTTGTCAGTTCTGCAAAATATTATCTCAAATTACTTCTCTGATAAATTCCTCCCCTTAATTTTCCCTTTCTGTCTTTTTAGAACTCCTCGTACTGTTCTACTTGTTCTCTCTTTTTATTCTACCTCTTTGATGTTTTACTTTTCTTTCTGGGAGATTTCCTCAATTTTATCTTCCTAATCTACCAGAATTTTGAATTCTGTGATGATTTTAAATTGCAAAAGCTTTTTCTTATTCTCTTAATGTTTTTTTCTTTCTACGTGCACCAGTCCTGTGCCAGAGATAAATTATCATCTCTTATCTCACTGGTAGTGTTAATACTAATTTTATTCCTTTTGAGGATAATGCCTTTTCCTCTAAGATGGATTATGTTTTTTGTTTACCTGTTTGTTTGGAATTGTCTATAATTTATACAGTACAGGCTTTCTTAAGATGTTTGATTATCCTTTGTTGTCTTCTCATGTTCAAGAGTGTGGAAAAAACTGCCTGAAAGTCATGGATATGTGTGTATGTGTATGTATATGTATGGGAAGAGTGTTTTCAATGTGATCTTCTTATAGAGTATTCTGAATAGGCCTTTGTGTATGTGTGTGTGTGTGATAACAACTAATGTCAATACATTTAGGTCTTTAATCTTGGTCTGGTTATATTCCCCAAGAAAGTGTTTCAGTTTCTGCCTGGATGATTCTGTATCCAGGATTCTGATAATCTAATAGTGGAATAGGGTTGGAGCTCTCATCATTCTGTATTCAATATGTATATGATCACTTAATTCCTTTGTTCTCCCTCCACTGCTGATGCCCCATGTATGTCTAACAGTTCCTAGTCCAGAGCACTCTGCTTTACCCACTCCATGAGCCTGGGACTAATGTAACTTGTGACCTATTTCTCTCTCAGAAGGATCAAGACCCAGCTAGTCATCTTTCTTGCTACCCCTCCTTGACTCCTGTTGGTTCAAGGGATCCTCTGAGGTTGGGTTGTGATCTTGGATGGGAACTACTTTACACTCATGGTAATGAACCTCCTGGAGCCAGCTGCCAAGCCACTACCTCAGCTCATTTCTATGCCCCTTCCATTCAGTGTGTGTGACTCTCAAGGTACCATCTATGTCTGGAACCAAAAGCATCTCCAGAGAATAAGCTAAACTCAGTCCCTCCTTCAGATAACCATGCTGTACTGCCAAAGTTACTCTGAAGTGGCAGCCTGCAGATTCAGATCGGTGTGGGAGCTGCCTCTGAAGCAATTCCCCAGAGTCTTAAGTGGGAAACAACTTATTTAACACATCTTCCTTCTCTAGGAATCAGGCCCAGAAAATGGAGCCACGTAGACACAGACGTATTTGACAAACACTAATAGACCATTAACTGTATACCAGGCATGGTTTTAAGTGATTTATTTAATCTTGAGAACCACCTTATGAGAAAACAACTTTATAAGGTAACTATTATTATTACTATCATCATTAGGTAATAATGGGGCTGATAAGGAGATAACTGAGTCTCAGAATAATTTACCTTAAGTCATGGGGCTCATAAGTAATGGGGCTAGGATCAGATCCTCATTCAAACGATTGTGCTGTGCTGCCTCCACGTGTCTCCTCTCGTCTCAGTTCTCACAATAGCCACTTCCTCTTTGTGCTGAGACCTATCTACCCACCTTACAGAAGTGATCTCATCATCCAGGCTGAGCACTTGTTGTCTTAAACAAGAGCTAATGCACTAAGAAATCCATTTTCTGTGTTCACAAAGCCAGGTTCTTATGACTACCATCTTGCTAAAGAAGTCCAGAAAGTCAGCTTTCTTGCTACCCCAAAGCTAACCCAAAGCTGACCAAAGCCTTGTTTTTTACTAAGATTTTCTCTCATCCTTCCTTAGAGGAAGCCTCATGAAAGGAGGTATGGAATTGAAAAAAGATGGTCTCTCATGTTAAGGCACTAAAATGGAGCCGGGCAGCCATGAAGAGGAGAGGAACAAATTCCTCCTTCGGGATGAACTCTTGAACTCGCTAGATACCTGAAATGCATCTGCAAGTCTTCTCAAGGATGCTAAGATTATTGAGAGGGAGATCTCATTCTCAAAGATGATAAGATTATTCCGACGGAAACCTCGTTCCTGTCAGAGTCATCTCCCATGTTCCTAAGTTTAATGGCTTGTTTCAACCCACCCTCACCTCAATGACTACTATGTACCTGGAATTTGTTCAAGGACATTCTTTCGCTTTTTTTTTTCCTTGCCCTTGTTTCCGTGCCCTTAGCCACGACTATAAAAATCTTCCTTCTCCCTTTCAGTGGCAGAAACACAATTCAAGGGCTACTTGAATCTGTGTTTTTCCCTGGCTGCACTCCTAACAAACCCCAAATAAACGTCTTTTTGTTGAAGTCTATCAGAATCTACATCATAATTAGTCCACAGAGGACTTGAAAAGAAATAAAATGCAACAGTTACATATCTGCAAATCATTATTCTTGTTATATTAGACAGAGAGATTAAAAAATGACCTTGAATAGTGGTCATCATAGACACCCTAAGAAGATATTTGAGATGGAGATCGTGATTAAGTTTTAAATAGATGTTAGGGAGAAAGCAGATGGATATAATTCCCTTATATTTGGTAAAAGGTGACCTTTGAAGAGAAGTGCAAAGCTGAGTAATGACAAGAAGGCTCTGGGGTGGGATGAGATAGTAAGGAAAAGAGAAGACAGGCATGCTGGCACATTCGACATGTTTAACAATGGAAGGGAAGATAAACTCACTCTTAAAAAATCAGGTGCCAAATGTGGATCTATAAGTTCAATGTGTACTTCTGACAAAGAAATTAAAAAAAAAATCTGAGAAACACAATTACTGAGAAAAATAAAATAAAATCTGGTGTAAATGCTTGGTAGGTGCAAACCTAATTGTCTCATTTGACTAGTTCCCTATTTCCCTCAAGTTTTCTTTATATCCTTTTCTCTTTAAACACTGGTGTGTTTAAAAGGAGCATGTTGATATTACTGGCCACTTCAAGACTGGAAGGAGGGAGAGGTCAGAAATTTCTATTGGCTTTACATTACAATGTTAGTTCATCCAGATTTTCCATGGTATTTAATGAAGTACCAATTTAGAAGGCTAACGAGAACATTGATAATTTGTGCTTGACATTATTATGCTAAACTTGACTATTTAATTACCAAATTAATTTTATGGTTATAAACAGAGTATTGCACAATGTTTATGATGTAAACATTTGGAGACTTTTAAATATAAAAATACTTAATATTCCTAAACTGTCCCAGTGTGTAGGTAGCTATCAAATTTAAAAAGTCTAAGAAACATGCCAACAGCTATAAAATAAACATATACCCTTGATGGAGAGCTACAATTTGTGCAACACAATTGCCTTTCTGATATCATTTGCCCTTGGATCTCGGTTGTGCTTTCCATATTTGATGTATCTGTAAACTCAGTATTGTCTAAGCAACAGCTGGCCTGGACATGAGGTGATAATAGTAGCTTTTCAAGACAATTATGGTGAGGACAGCTTTAATGAAAGGTTATTGCCTGAAGTTAGTAAACCCCTCAAAGATTTGTTAATAGTCAGAATTTACTATGCTATTACTAAAGAAGCAAAAAGCCAAACCAAAAGAAAAACAAGCAAATAAAAAAACAAAAGAACAACAAAAAATCTACTCTGCTGGGTATTCAGTGGACAAGTCTATATAATTAAGTCAAGGCAGTAATGAAGTCAATGTTTTTCTGTTCTTGATAAAAAAGCAGAAGTTGTTTTCTTTAAAAAGTCTCAATTTTTTGCATTAGCTTTCCATTATTTGTGGTTAGGAAAGCAATGGTGGCTAGTACTATTCAGTTGCCCTACCCAAAGGAATGTAAGTAAGTAAGGAAGAAACTGTGGACAACAATATGCCATTCAGTGTGCGCTATGTCTTCATAAACCATATGCATTTTCTGGCAGAGAATCCAATAGCAATAAAGAGAATAGGAAACAGGGGAAAGGTGTGGGCTGCCACTGTGGCCATGAGATGGAGAGCATGACATTTCTCAGGAAACCCTTTTCTGGCCCAACCCTGTCCTTCCTTGGGTCAGGAAATCTTCATTCTAGGGCTGCACAGCAAGTTGATGGCAGGGCTGGCCTTTTAGGGCTGCTATCATTGCCATTTGAAGTTTTATTCTTTCATGTTCTATATTTGTGCTGTCCAATATAGTAATGTAGGAGATCAGAATTTGTCACCCCAAAATGTGTCTCTTTGGCTTAATTATTTTTAAGAACAAAGGACTCAAAGAAACTTTGACCTTCCCCCTAACTGCCTAAAAGAATGTAAGATAAAAGACCTTTTCCAGGAAGGAACTAATACTTGAAGATAACTACAGTATAATATGAACTAGATGTGGTAGACAGGAAGGCACCTAGCAAGGCCCATTTTTATCAAAATTCTCTCTCATTGTCTATAGATGGCCCAGCAAACATTTGTTTACCAAATATTTGCTTTTCTATCTCCATGCAAATTGCCTTTCTCACCGTTGAAGTCCCAAACTACTACCCCGGCATCCTCCTCTGTCTGTAGCTGAAGATGATATTTAAGGTAGTGGCTTCAACCATTTTGGCGAGTTACTCAGTTTTCCTGGGTTTCTCCCATGTATATGTTATTAAATTTGTTTGATTTTCTCCTGTTATTCTATCTCATGTCAATTTAATTCTTAGACCAGCCAGAAGAACCTAGAGGGTTCCCCTACAGTAGCCACTAGCTACATGTGATTATTTAAATTCAAATTAATTCAAATTAAATAAAATTAAAGTTCAGTTCCTCAGTTGCACTAGTTATATTTCAAGAACTCGATAGCCATATATGGTTGGTGTTACCATATTGGACAGCATAGGTATAGACCATTTCCATCATCTCAGAAACTTGTATTGGGGAGTACTGCTCTAACACTAAAATAATATACACACTTCTAATTAATACAGTAGCCATATTTACAGAAGCCTATGAAAATGAAGTTTTAGTAGTACATGAAGCCTCTCTACTTCTTAATATATATATGTACAAAAACATATATACTATATATAATTATATATAAATAAATATATAAGCAATAAATATATATAAATCCATTTAAATGTAGTAAAATATAAGAAAAATAAATACTAAGAAAAAAATGTTTAGGAAAAGTAGAAAAAAATAACATTGACTAAATAAAAGTTTGAGTTATATTGATGTGATTTTTTTGGGGACTTGAACTCTCGGATGTTTGAAGCCACAAAGGAGAAAGCAAGTTTATTTTTACTGCCTCTGTAATTTTTTTCTCACTAAGAAAAATAAACTCCTTTCCAAAGGTCTCTACGCTTGGGTAAAAATGTTGACTTACATTGGACAGTTTTCAACTCATTGAAATTAAAATTCATTTCAAAAATCCAAAGAGAAATTTAAGTGTTATCACATTTGGATTCTGTATTTGCCTGAGGTTAATGGCAAAGACTCAAAGGGGTAAAATCATTTATACCAGATGAGTAGAGAAAAAAGCCTTTGTTTGTTGATTTTTTATTACCTGTTTAGCTTTAGGGACTAGGGAGTAATAAAAATAGTAAATAGTACCTTGGTGGCCTGAATAAGTTAGTGATCCTTCCAAAGGTACAAACTCGCAATGATTGATTAGTTTAAGCCTAGCAAAAACCTAGCTCACAAAATGAAATTTATAGTAATTACCCCAATACTTCCCTATAGGCTTTTCTAGATGATTTGTAATAAAGTCCAACTAAATACTGTTTAACAATCTTTTATATTATAATGCACTAAAACATAAACGTGTTACTTTCCTGTAAATATTACATAATAGAGTTTTTGAATAACACATATAGTGTCTGGGACCGTGTTATGTGTAATTTTTGGTCGATGCAGAAATGGAAATTTAAAAAAGCGTATTTTTCAATAATAGAATTGACTTATAGGAGGAGATCAAGTCAGATGAGCACAAGTTGGGTTCAAACAAAGTGGATAAATGTCAGAGAGGAAATGACAGTATTATTCTGAAAATGATTGGGCATATCTCTCTCAGATAATCCCATAAACCAGTCGCCATCTTCTCATGTGTCCTACGAGACGTGGATGTTGTTTGGAGGTAACTACAATAGGAGAGTAAGTAAAACACGAAGGAAATCGTGTTCCTGGTACCAGGAATCAATCACCAGTGCTAACATCATTAAAGCAAGAGGTTGTACAAGGATCTGTAGAGATGGTACTCTTGGTCCTTGACCTGGTCATTACCATCTCCAATAGCAGGACACCAGGAATCAACAGCCTTAGTGCATGTCTGCATATCATCAGTGTCTGTATCTTGGGCAAACATCAGCAGCCCAGCCCGGCTGCCACTTAAAGCATGAGCTGCAATAGGAGGCAGTCCCATGACAATTCAGAGGACAAATAGCAGACACTTGCCTTAACTAAGGGGCTAGATTACAGTAAACTCCCTAAGAACCCCTGGAATTAATTGTGGTGAATTCTAAAGGTTTTATCATGGATAATTTCAAACAAATGCAAACAGAGAAAAACATAATGAACTCATATGTCCCTATCACCCACCTTCAACAATTACCAATTCATGGCCAAACTTGTTTCACTTTTTCCTTCATCCACTGTCTTCCACCTACCGTATTGTTTCTAAGTAAAGTTTAGGGCGTTTCAAGGAAACAGGTTTTCTCTACAGTGAATTGGCACAGATAAAGGGTGTTCTTTGACTACTACCTTGACCGTATTTATACCTTAAGGCTATTGGGGGTCGCAAAGGAAAATAAGAAAGTGCGTTAAGTGGTTTCATAGAGGTAAGGACAGGGAACTATAGGAACAGACAAATGCCATGGCTGGCAGGTGGCTGAGGAAGAACCCTAAGGACATGCTATCTAGACCGAATCATAGGGGACAAATAGAAGCAGTTAATAGAAGAAGGGAAGAAAGGGAATTCCAGATAGAGGAAATGTTAAATAATTATCTGGTTAATGAGTCTAGCACATTTACAGAAGTCTTGTTTTGTGCACTATTTTATGTACTAGGGTTAGAAAGATGGGGAGGTCCTCGTCCTCAAGGATCAGTGGAGTGAATGTGTGTAAGGCACATGTGAATGTGGATTTAAGAGAAGATGGTAGGGCCGGCTCCGTGGCTTAGCGGTTGGGTGCGCGCGCTCTGATGCTGGCGGCCCGGGTTCGGATCCCGGCACGCCCCGAGGCACCACTTCTCCGTCCAGCGCGAGGCCGAGTCCCACGTACAGCAACTAGAAGGATGTGAACCTATGGCATAACAACTATCTACCGGGGCTTTGGGGGGAAAAAAATGAATAAATAAAATCTTTAAAAAAAAAAAAAAAAAAGAGAAGATGGTACATTCAAGATACTGGTGGCATTCAGAAATAATAGAGTAAGGTCTCTACAGTGGTGGTGGTAGTCGATAGTAGTTAGGCAATAGCACAGTAGGACAGTGATTCTGTAGCAGCAGCTGCCAAAGGAGAGTGGAGACGTGTGATGACAATGGTGGTGTTTACAAGAGGAATTATCTAAGATTTGGTGTTCCCAGACTATGAAATTATTTTTAAAACAACCTTCTAATATGAGCATGATCTTTGAAAGATTTTAGCGGGCACTTTTATTATGATAACTGATGTTTATATGAATATAAACTATGATCCTTTCTTTAGAGGAAATAAACTCATTGTTATGAACTCGCAAGATTAGGTCAGAGAAAAGTTTTCAGAAGTCCCCATTGTATCAATAGCTTCTGAATGTTTTAATGTATTTTCTCCAAAGAATAGTAAAAATAATTGTACATTCTTTATATCAGTTAGAGTTCAGTGTAAGAATATATAAGCCACTGCAGATTTTTTACGCAGAAAGGGATTTAATAAAGGGAAATGACACATCCAAATTTATGGGAAGGTTTGGAGATAAAGAAGCCTGTGGGAAGGGGGGCGGGCGCAAGCAGGTTTTCGTGTCGTTCTGAAGCTGGACTCTGGAGCTCAGGAATTTGTTAGTGGTACCCAACATCACAGCTACCCTGTAGTCCTGAATCTAGCGAAGAGTCACACAATGCAGAGCTCAGCAGTCGACTCAAAAGTTTACCTCTGCTGTAGCCTGTGCTTCAACCTCTGCAAGAGAAAAAATGTCCTCTGCCTCTATTCTAGTTTCTAAAACTCAGTGCAGTACATCTCCTTGGAGAAACCTTATTTATCTTCAGAACTCTGGCATGAAGGGAACTCGGAAACCTATTTCCCAAGGTTCAGTCCTTCCAATACAGAGAATAGAGGTAGGGTCGAAATGAATTCTGATCACCAGTAGACAATATCCAACTTGCTGTTTAAATCTAAATCTAATTATCCCAACAAATTTAATATTATCATCCAATCTTAATGCTAGAATGTATAGTACTGCCAGCTCTATTTGTGGAACCCTAGGATAATTTTCTTGGCCCAGCCAGTTTTCCAAGGAGTCTTGGTTCCTTTTAGAGTAGAATGGTATTTAGAAACCAAGTTCTGGGTCCTACATATGTTCATCGCTACTGAAGTAACATTGCCTCTGTGTCCTTTTAGCAAATAGAGCTGGGAAATTATTATTATTATTTTTTGCTGAGGAAGATTAGCCCTGAGCTAACATCCATGCCAATATTCCTCTGCTTTGCATGCGGGTTGCTACTACAGCATGGCTGACGAGTGGTGTAGGTCCGTGCCCAGGATCCAAACCCGCCAACCCAGAATGCCAAAGTGGAGTGCACTTAACCACTATGCCATGGGGCCAGCCCAAATTATTAATGTTTTCATCATTATTGTTATTATTACTATTGATCATGATCCTATACTGATATCTCCAATTCAAATTCAATGATACAGGTTTTTTCCTCACCTATCCCATTTAATATTTGTGTCTCCCTTCTTTTACAGGAGAAAGCTGCTTTAAAACAACACGTATATATATGTATACACGTACACGTATATATACAAAATACATGTGTATAATAATTTTGGAATTATCTCACAAATACCACTACCACCAAACCTACCACCAAGTTCAAGATATTTTCTTTTTTTGCAGTTCTGTTTGTCCTTAGAATGCTTCAAAGTATTTGTTCATAAGTTAGCTGATTTAAACTATTTTCTCCTGTTCTTATATTCTTATTTAGGAGTACAATTAGTTTTGTTTCTTTCTCTCTGTATTCTAATTTTATAATTTATTTTTTCTTCTTTTTCTATTTAATTTTTTAAAATGTAAAACATATACATGGTTCAAAATTTTTAAAAGGTATAAAAACGTATACTCAGAGAAGTTTCACTTTCATCTCTATCGTATCGGCCCTATTCCCACATCCACAGATTTTTCTTAGTTTCTGGTTTATCCTCACCGTGCTTCCAGTGGGCCTGTTGTCCCAGTCTCTGATTGTTCTCCAGGTCCAGAATGTTTTGTGGGAAAAGATGCACTTACCCTCTAGCAAAATATTCACATTTTTTCCCTTATCCATAGAGTGAGGTACTATTATAACATGAATTGCTATAATGCATGCTCCTGGATGCTCCTGGAACTGTCTCTGCTCCTGCCAAAATACATGTCACATCCCAGGGGAGATTGGATGAGATTATGCAGGACTGGTGTTTCCAATTACATATCCATTAATCTTGCCTTTTTGCCCTGTGCATGAGTCATGGAGAATGGCTGTATCGTAAAATGACTTAATCAGGAAGTAATGCCAGTATTTTTGGTTCCAGATGTGACGTCTTTATTGGACCCGATCAACATCAGTCCTGACACCTGGTGTATTATCTCAAAATGCTTTGTCTTTCCCTTATATCTATCATGAAAGAAAGCAAAAGCATTTTGCATTCATATGGCAGAGATGAGTCTTCCTTCACTGTCCTGCCTCAAGACTACGTCAGTTCTCTGGCTTTCTTTCTTAATATAGTTAAGTGCTATCTTGATCATCTTGATATCCAACAGAACATCACACTGGTTCATTACACTTATGATATTATGCCAACTGGAACTGATGGACAGGAAAGAGCAAACATGCTAGATACTTTAGTAAGATGTGTTGTGCAAGAGCTTGAGATATAATCTCCGTGAAAATCCAGGGCCGTGCCACTATTATAAAGTTTCTAAACGTCCAGTGGTCTGTGGCGTGTTGAGATGCCCTTCCAAAGTGAGGGATACTTTGATGTCCTTTGAATCACCAACCACAAAAAAGAGATATGATAGTCGATGGGCCTCTTTGGATTTTAGGGGTAATATGTATCTCGTGTGTCATATGGCTCTAGTCTATTTTCCGGGCATTCCAAAGGCTGCTAGTTTTTATGTGTCTCAGAGCAAGAAATGGGTCCCTGCATGAGACACAGGCTGCAATACAAGCTACTCTGACACTTCAGTGTTATGAGTCAGAAGCCCCAAATGTCTGTAGTAGATGCTGCATAGCAAGCATCAATGTTAGCATAAGAGCCAGACTCCTAGGACTTTCAGGAAGGCTTTATTTTCTTCTAACAACAAATTTTGTTCATGGAAAATCAGCTCTTGGTTTGCTACTGGAACACAAAGTGACTATGCAACCCCCAATTGCCCATTATGAACTGAGTATTATCTAGGCTACCCAACCATAAAATTGGATGTGCACAGTGGCATTCGCCTGTAAAATGGAGATGGTATGTAAAAGACTGGGACTAATCGGGATCAGAAAGAATGAGTTAATAGCACTGGTAGGTAGCCCAGACTTCCATTATATCTGCTCCCTCTGTATTGTGGATTCTTTCTTAACCCATAGTTTTGATCACATGGGGAGTTACCTATGACTAATTAACAGAAGAAGACAAAACTCAGGCCTGATTTATGGATGCATCTGCAAGATATGCTGACATGAGCTAAAAGTGGATGGCTACTCCATTACAACCCCACCCAAGAGAAGCCCTGAAAAACACTGGTGAAGGGAAATCTTCCAAGTGGGCAGAACTTCTTGTGGTATCTCCAGTATCATACAGAATTTAGGGCAATTTCATTGCCCTAAAATTTCTTCTCTACTTCCACTATTCAACCATCCTATCCTCCACCCAATCTCCAGGTAACCACTGATTTTTGGTCATCTTTATAGATTTTCTTTTTCCAGAATGTCACATAATTGGAATCGTAGAGTATGTAGCTGCCTTCTTTCACTTAGCAATATGCATTTAAGATTCATCCATGTTTTGTAATGGTTTAATAACTCATTTCTTTTTTTAAAATTGTGGTAAAATATACAAAACACAAAATTTACCATCTTGACCACTTTTAAAGGTACAGTTCAGTGGTATTAAGTACATTCATATTGTTGTGCAACCTCACCATCATTCATCTCCAGAACTCCTTTCATCCTGCAGAAATGAAACTCTGTAGGCATTAAGCAATAACTCTCCACTTCACCCTTCCCCCCAGCCCCTGGCAAACACCATTCTACTTTCTATCTTGATGAATTTGACTACTCTAGGTACCTCATGTAAGTGGAATCATATAGTATGTGTCCTTTTGTGATTGGCTTATTTCACTTACCATAATATCCTCAAGGTTCATCCATGTTGTAGTGTGTGTCAAAATTTCCTTCCTTTTTTTTTTTTTTTCGTGAGGAAGGTCAGCCCTGAGCTAACATCTGCCAATCCTTATTATTACCTTATACCGGTGGTGATAGAATGGCTACTATCAACAAAAACAAAAACAACACAACAAAACCAGAAAATAGCAAGTTTTGGCAAGGATATGGGGAAATTGGAATCCTGTGCATTGTTGGTGGGAATGTAAAATGGTGCAGCTTCTAGGAAAACAGTATTGTGGTTCCTCTTAAAAAAATAAAAACAGAATTACCATATGATCCAGAAATTTCTCTTCTGAGTATTTACCCAAAAGACTTGAAAGCAGGAACTCGAACAGATATTTATATACCCATGTTTGTAGCAGCCAAAGTTTTGGTTATTCTCAATAGCCAAAAGGTAGAAACAACCAGAGTGTCCATTGACACATGAATGAATAAACAAAATATGGTATATACATACAAGGGACTGTTATTCAGCCTTAAAATAGAAGAAAATTTTGTTGTTGTGTTGAGTTGTAGGAATTCTTTATATAGTCTGAATATAAGACACGTGATTTTTGCTGTTGATTTTTGATTTTTGTATTCTTATCAGATATATGATTTTTGTTGTTGTTGAGTTGTAGAAGTTCTTTATATATCTGAATAGTAACCTCTTATCAGATATATGATTTGCAAATATTTTCTCCATTCCATGGCTTACCTTATCACTGTTAACTGTGTCCTTTGACAGACAGAAAACTTTAATTTTGATGTAATCAAATTTATCTATTTTTTCTTTTTGTTGCCTATGCTTTCGGTGTTACATGCAAGAAATCATTGTCAAATCCAGTGTCATGAAGATTTCCTCTATGTTTTCTTCTAAGAGTTTTATCATTTTAGCTCATATGTTTACACCTTGGATCCATTTTGAGTTAGTTTTCCTATATGGTATAAGGTAAGTGTCCAACTTCATTCTTTTGCATGTGGATATCCAGTTTTCCCAACAAAATTTGTTGAAAAATAGAGATAATTTTATTTCTTCCATTCCAGTTTGGATGCCTTTTATTTCTTTTTCTTTTCTAATTGTTCTGGCTAGGACTTCTTGTACTCTGTTGAATAGAAGTGGTAAAAATAGGAATCCTTGCCTTGTCTCTGGTCTTAGAGGAAAAGGTTTCAGTCTGTCACCATTGAGTGCGATGTTAGCTGGGGGTTTTTCATACATGGCCTTTATTATGTTGAGGTAATTTCTTTCTATTCCTACTTTATTGAGTGTTTTTACCATGAAAATGTGTTGAATTTTTTCAAATGCTTTTTCTGCATCAACTGAGATGATCATGTGACTTTTTTCCCTTCATTCTGTTAAAGTGGCGTATTACATTGATTAATTTTTATATGTCAAACATCCTTACATTCCAGGAATAAGTCCCACTTGGTTATGGTCTTATAATCCTTTAATATGGTTATAATCCTTTAATAAAAGGTTATAATCCTTTTAATATGCTGTTGCATTCTGTTTGCTAGTATGTTGTTGAGGATTTTTGCATCAATATTCATCAGAGACATTGGTCTGTACTTTTCTTTTCTTATAGTTTTTTTTTTTTTCCAGCTTTGGTATCAAAGTAATCCTGGCCTCATAAAATGCATTGCAAATGTTCCCTCGTCTTCAACTTTTTATAAGAATTGAGGAGGATTGATGTTAATTCTTTAAATGTTTGGTAGAATTCACCAGTGAAGTCATTTGGTTCTGGGCTTTTCTTTGCTGGGAGGTTTCTGACTTCTGATTCAATCTCCTTACTATTTATAGGTCTGTTCAAATTTCCTATTTCTTCATGATTTAATCTTGGTATGTTGTGTGTTTCTAGAAATTTGTCCATTTCATCTATGTAATCTAATGTGTACAATTGTTCTTAGTACTCTATCATAATTCTGTTTATTTCTGTAAAATCAGTAGTAATGTCCCTGCTTTCATTTCTAATTTTAGTTATTTTAGTCATTTCTTTCTCTCTCTTTTTTTTTGGTCAATAATGGTAAAGTTTGTTAATTTTGTTGATGTTTTCAAAGAACCACTCTTGTCTCTGTTGATTTTTCTAGCTTCTATTTTGTTTACCTCTGGTCTAATCTTTATTATTTTCTTCTTTCTATTAGCTTTGGATTTGGTTTGTTCTTTTTCTAATTCCTTAAGGTGTAACTTTAGGTTGTTAATTTGAGATCTTTTTCTTTTATAATACAAGCATTTGTAGCTATAAATGTCCCTCTTAGAAGTGCTTTTGCTTCATTTCATAAGCCTTTGTATGTTGTGTTTTCATTTTCCTTTGTCTCAAGATACTTTTTTTTTTTTTTTGTGAGGAAGATCAGCCCTGAGCTAACATTCATGCCAATCCTCCTCTTTTTGCTGAGGAAGACTGGCCCTGGGCTAACATCTGTGCCCATCTTCCTCCACTTTACATGGGATGCCACCACAGCATGGCTTGACAAGCGGTGCCTGGGTGCACGTCTGGGATCTGAACCTGGGCCACCAGTAGCGGAGTGCGTACACTTAACCGCTATGCCACAGGGCCAGCCCCCTCAAGATACTTTCTAATTTCCCTTGTGATTTAACTTTGACCATTGGTTGCTTAAGAGTGGGCAAAATTCCACATATTTGCGGATTTTCCAATTTTCCCTCTGCTATTGATTTATATTTTCATTCCATTGTGATCAGAAAATATTTGTATTAGTTCAATATTTTTAAATTTATTAAGATTTGTTTTATGATATAACATATAACCTATTCCAGAGAATGTTCTATGTGCACTTGAGAAAAATGTGTTTTGGTTTTGTTGGGTGGAGTGTTCTGTATATGTCTGTTAGGTCTAATTGGTCTATAGTCCTCTATTTCCTTATTGATCTTCTCCCTGTTTTTTCTATCCTTTATTGAAAATGGGGTATTGAATTCTAATACTTTTAATGTAGAGCTATCAGTTTGTCTCTTTAGTTCTGTCAATGTTTGCTTCATATATTTAGGAGTTCTGACACTTAGTGCATATATGTCTAAAATTGTTATATCTTCTTGGTGAATTGACACTTTTAGCATTATATAGTGTCCTTCTTTGTCCCTTGTAACAGTTTTGACTTAAAGACTCTTTTGTCTCCTATTAGAATAGCCACTCCTCTTCTCTTTTGGTTACTGTTTGCTTGGAATATCTTTTTTCCGTCCTTTCACTTGCAATTTACATGTATCCTTAGATCTAAAGTGAGTCTCTTGTAGATAACATATAATTGGATCCTGGGGAGTTTAATTCATTTACATTTAAAGTAATTACTGATGAAGAAGGACCTACTATTGCCATTTTGGTATTTGTTTTCTGTGTATCTTTTTTATCCCTTATTTTCTTCCCTACTGCCTTCATTTGTGTTTATTTGATTTTTTGTAGTGACACATTGACTCTCTTTTTATTTACTTTTGTGTATATTCTATAGATATTTTCTTTCTGGTTATCATAGAGACTACATATAACACCCGAAATTAATAACAATCTGTTTTAAACCAAGAACAACTTAACTTCAATCACATACGAAACCTACTCCTTTATAACTCTCCCCACTTTATGTTATTGGTGTCACAAATTATGTCCTTATATACAGTGTACCCATTAACATAGACATAATTATTTTTTTATGCTTTTGTCTATTAAATCTTGTAAAAGAATCAAGAGTGGAGTTACAAAACAAAATTACAATAGTACTGTTTTTTATATTTGTCTTTGTAGTTCCCTAAAGTACAGAACTTTATATTTTCATATGGCTTTGAGTTAGAGTAGTGTCTCTTTCTTTCAACTTAAAATACTCTCTTTATCATTTCTCATAGGGATGTCTAGTGGTAATGAGTTCCTTCAGCTTTTGTTTATCCGATAATGTCTTAATTTTTCGCTAAATTTTGCTGGATAGTTTTTCCAGATACAGAATTCTCAATTGACGGTTTTTTTTCTTTCCGCACTTTAAATATATTGTACCACTGCCTTTTGGCCTTTAAGGTTTATGCTGAGACATCTGAAGTAATCTTTTTGAGGATCTCTTATATGTGATCAGTCACTTTTCTCTTACCACTTTCAACATTCTCTCTGTCTTTAACTATTGATGGTTTGATTACACTGTGTATTGGAGGGTTCTCTTTGGGTTTCTCCTACTTGGAGCTTGTTAAGCTTTACGTATTTGTACATCCATGTCTTTCTTCAAAGGTGGAAAGTTCTTTGAACTTTATTTCCTCAGATAAGCTCTCTACCCCTCTCTCTCTCTCCTTCTGCTGGGACTTCCACAATGCCTATATTGGTTTGCTCAATTGTATCTAATAAATCTCAGCTTCTTTTTACTTTTCTTTATCCTTTTTTTCTTTTTGCTCCTCAGGCTTGGTAATTTCAAATGATTTGTCTTCAAGTCTGCTGATTCTTTCTTTTGCCTGTTCAAATCTGCTATTGATCCCCTCTAGTGAATATTTCAATTCAGTTAGTGTGTTTTTTAGCTCCAGAATTTCTGTTTAGTTCTTTTTTATGATTTGTATCTCCTTGTTGATATTCTCATTTTGTTCATATATTGTTTTTCTGATTTCTTTTCATTTTTTGTTTATGTTTTCCTTTAGCTCTTTGAGTATATTTAAGACAGCTGTTCTAAAGACTTTGTTTAGTAAGTCCAGAGGCTGTGTTTCTTTAGGCTCAGTTTCTGGAGATTTATTTTGTTCCGTTGAATGGGCGGTGTTTCCCTGTTTCTTTCTATGCCTTGTGATCTTTTGTTAAAAATCGGGCATTAAAAAAATAAAAACAGCCACCACTCCCAGTCTTTGCAGACTGGCTTTGTGCAAGGGAAGATCTTCACTAATCAGCATGGCATAAAAGCTTAAGGTCTTCTCAGGCCTTTTCTGGTCATGCATCTTCCTTGAGCCTGTGCATATGCTTTTTTCCAATTCTCCCATATATCCAGCTGCTTTTAAATGTCTTAATTTCCCTTTGTCTTATCCCTGCTTCTTTTAATGGCTTTAGATGTTCTGTTGTATTCCTCTGTATGTTATATCTTGTCTGCAGGTACCCACAAGTCTTCAGTTTCCCTGCAGGGTTTGTTTTTTTTTGGTGTGGAAGATTGGCTCTGAGCTAACATCTGTTGCCAATCCTCCTCTTTTTGCTGAGGAAGATTAGCCCTGAGCTAACATCTGTGCCTGTCTTCCTCTTTTTTTTTTGGTATGTGGGACGCTGCCACATGTGGCTTGATGAGTGGTGCATAGGTCTACGCCTGGGATTCGAACCCTTGAACCCCTGGCTGCCGAAGTGGAGCATGAAATCTTAACCACTACGCTACCAGGCTCACTCTCCCTGTAGTTTTTACATGCTGCTTTCAGTGGCTTCTAACCTGACATCTAAATTATGCTACTGTTCCTGTTTTAGCTCTGAGTGAGGTGAGACAGACATGAGTCCCTCAGGCAGCCCCCAAACAGGTCAGAACATTGAAAACAAGTTCCACTCTTTCTCTTCCATCAAGGCAGGAAACAAGAACAGGGCTGATTCCTCCCGACCATGCCACACTGTAGTGGGGTGGGGGTGGGGCAAGGGTGAGCACAAGTGTCACAACTGCTTAGCAGTTTCTCCCAGTTATATAAACTATACTTGGAATTAACATGTTTATTTCTTTTTTTGTGAGTCATCAGGATGTGTCCTTATGGACATTTTTAAATATACTTGTATAAAGGTTACAGTTTGGTGCAGGAAATTTCAATGTTTACTATGTCTTACCTTGATTCTCTAACTATCCTGTACTCTTCCTCTACATGATAATTAAAATATGTCTTTATGGGGCCGGCCCCGTAGCTTGGTGGTTAAGTGTGTGCGCTCCGCTACTGGCGGCCTGGGTTCGGATCCCGGGCGTGCACCGATGCACTGCTTGTCCGGCCATGCTGAGGCTACATCCCACATACAGCAACTAGAAGGATGTGCAACTATGACATACAACTGTCTACTGGGGCTTTGGGGGCAAAAAAAAAAGGAGGAGGATTGGCAATAGATGTTAGCTCAGGGCCAGTCTTCCTCAGCAAAAAAGAGGAGGATTGGCACGGATGTTAGCTCAGGGCTGATCTTCCTCACACACACACACACAAAAATAAAAAATAAAAAATAAAATATGTCTTTAGGAAAAAACCTTTAGATCACTCATTCCCACGATAGTTAGCAGCTGCAGGACCCAGAGTCTATTATCTCTTTCAACATTTCCTTTAAAATTTCATGTGCGTTCTGCTTTTCTTCTCAGGATCCTGAATTTTGCTGACATTTGTTTTTCATTTTATAACTTGCTAGGATCTTCTCTAAAATTATTTAAATATCTTTGCCATTTTATATTTTATTTTTGTGTGATTTCTCAAATATGGCTATCATTTTCTCTGTTTTTGTAACATTTATTTTATGTCTATTACTCTAGTGTAACTTTCACCTCTGTATTTTGTATTATTTTCTTCAACATCTTGATGAGCTCCGCTTGCTCATTTCTAATTATTTCCTTTTGTTTTAGAGCTATCGTCTCTCTATTTTGAACTTTCTCTCTGAATAGAAATGCTGTCTTTATTTTTTGTGATTATGCTTGACTATTTTTTATAGTATCCTTGGGCAATTTCTGCTGTAACATTTGTTGTTCAACATAGTTTGCTTAAGTTTGTTTCTTTCATTTTTAAAATTTCTTATGCTCTTTTCTTTCTGGTTATTTCTTATATTTGAGTGAGGTTGGCTATTTGCTCAAGAATAATATGTGTGTTTCTGTGTGTGTGTGTGTCTATAGGAGAAGGGAGGCGTAAGGCCAGCAGTTCATTTCAAAAGCTGTATTTGGCAACAAATCTGAGTAGTGTCAGATCTTTTATATACATTTTTTCCCCTGGGATAAGTCTTATTTTGGTTTTGGTGTTCACAGGGTCTCTGTGGCTAAAAACAGGACTTGAAAACTCCGTTTTGTAAACTTGCGATTGTCCACAATTTTCAATCTTCATTCTGATGGTCTGCTTTAGCCACAAATTTTATGTCAGCAAGATTTTTTCTTCAACTTTTCTTTCTCTGTCTTTCTGTTGTAGAATTTAGTTTTATCTGAGGACATTTTCTCTTTCTCCCATTGATCATTCTCCTATTCCTAGTTTTTATTTTTTTTCCTCTAATCAAAGGATTAGTCAATAAGACTTTTAAGACTATAATGATTTTGAGCACATTTTAATCATGTTTTGGCACTTAGAATGTATAATCGACTCTTAGAACACAGATTTCCAAGTATTTATTGAAGCTCTTGTTTGAGGTTCTACTTCCTCCTTTTCTTCATTGAAGATAAAATTTTATTTTGTTTTTTAATTTTTATATTCATTTAAGTATGTTTTAAGAAAGGAGGGCAAAGTAAAAATAACTCGGATGGCACTTTTAACTGAAAGCCCTGATTCAAGTGTTTAAAAAAGAGTTCAGCTCAATTCTCATATCGTATCCTCTTCTGATAATAGGTAGGAGGTGCATTGTTTTACAAATTAAGAAAGCCACAGTTCAATTACTAAAACTGATATCATTAAAATATAACATGGAATTAAAATCTTAGATTCTATATTTTTATGTTTTCTGTGCTTTATACAAAATTTCATTCAATATGTTAGTAAAATCCTTTAATATATGGACTAGATATGGTAAAATGCTCAAAAATACTTTGGAATATTTTTACCACAGTTGATGTCTTCTTTTGCTTGTCAAATATAGTTTATCTCTCTAGTGCCTCTGATAAGACGACTCCCTCATCAGGAAGTTAAAAGCCACTGATTCCTCAGAGCCTTGATAGAGTTTATGAACTAGAGTCTTTCCAGGTAGCAGAGGTTCCTTAGAGCCTGAATCTTAGGTTTCCTTCTGACCACCAGTTTGATCAGAGAACTGCCTGTGTGCATCACTTAGGCTTTACATAGGTTACTCCAAATGTATTGGAAACTTCTATAAAATCAAATCCCAAGCTCTTAAGTTGGACAATGGACAGAGTGTCTTCATTCAGGAGGGGTGGCTGGATAATGCTTACTCTTAACCCCTTTGTTTCTCCTTCATTTTTGAGGTCTTGCATTAGTTTACTTCGTTATCCATGGCATAGTCTAGCCCTGTTCTAGAATACTTGCATATTGTTTTACTAAGGGTAGGGAATAATGGAAAAGAAAAGTAGCACAGAGAGTAAGAGAGAGGTAAATAATCTGGTTTAAAATGAATTTATCCATTTTCAGTTCACTCCTTGGTTCTCTGATTCCCTCCATTTGGCAGAGGACATGATTGGCCTTTGTTCGTCAGAAGTATAGTAAGGAGACTGCAAAGACCATATCCAAAAGGGAGAGACCCAGAGGGAGGTAGAGATTTCCTTTCCCACTTAGCAAAAGAGCCATGTTGATAATTCTGCATTCCTTTCTACAATTCCTTATTTTCTTCTTACTCTGGATACAGGGACATATCTCCTTTATGAGCAACAAAGGAGTGTTAACTATCCTATTGAATCAAAAAGTTAACCATATCAGAGTATATTGCAATAAATGCAACATGTATACAAGGGATATGTAATAAAGTGAAAGAGGATACTATTCCAGCACTCTAAGACTCGTGGGGAGAAAGTAACATCAATACCAAACACTGACATTTATTGAGTGCCTCCTCTGTGTAAGATGCATTACCTCATTGGATCCTTAGAACAATGACATATGAAGTAGCTATTAGTATTAGCTCCATTTGGCAGGCAAGGAAACTCAAGCTTAAAGAGGATATATAACTTGCCCAAAGTCACACAGTTTGTTAATGGTGAAGTCAAAATTTACCAGTCAGTTTGTCGGGCTAGGCTGTCTAACCTCTTGCAGCCCACCCCCAATTTCCTCCTTAGGGCTGGATGTGTCTCTAACTTTCTGTACTTTGTCAGTGTTTCTGCTGGCACTGGGCAGGACATGGTTGAGCAGCTACAGCATGGTATCATGGAAGACCAGGAAAATACTCCTTACCCTGAGCGAGGGAGCTAAAGGCTACGTTATGTGGGGGACTCCAGTCAATCTAGTGCTTGGCTTGTGAGGCGAGTGTTCCCAGTCTTTTCGCTGGTGTGGAATCATGAAAGGAGTTAGAGTGGTCCTCTTCAGGGACCAGGTGACAGACAACTTGAATTGATTAGAAATGACTTTTAATAAATTAATGTACCACTCTAAATAACCAAATTTCTTGTCTTATAAACGACCTACATTCTTTAAAACAAATTTTAATTATAGTAAACAATAATTGTCAGGATGACAAATATTTGGGTGTACTTAATGTAAAATCTAGGTCAAAAATGGGAGCTTTCCTTGAGCTGTGCTTTCTCATTTTATTAGTATTTAATGATGAATTCTTCATGCTTGCCTCTTTTGATGTCTTAACAGGTTATTCTAAGAGGGATAAAAGAGCTAAGCAAGATTGAGGAGATGATGAAATTAAGATACTTACAAAAAGATGAGAATGCATAGGCTGTGTTCACATAGTATTTATATTTTTAACTAATTAGGTAAGTAAACCCGGGAAGCACTCAAATTGTTTTTTGCGTTGTAATTTTTCATCACTAGGAAAGTCGAAGTGTTCTAAAGAAGACATGCCAGTTTTTAACAAAGCTTTTCTCAAAAACATCTTTGAAATCATCACCAATCTTTGCAGGTTTGGGTTCAGATAGAGTCAGCTGTGGTGAAAATAAATTGACACACTGTAAAAAGAACTAGCGGGAAAATTTATATTCAGCAGAAGCTCAACTACTAGTTCAGAGACACGATTTCAAGATGAAATGTATCCTGGAGTTAAAAAAAATCTAATTACCCTGACTACTGCATTTCTTAGCAAACCAAATTTTACTTTCTTATCTGTGCTTTGAAAGCAGTGTCCTAGTAAGGTTTTATGGAATTCTTTCTTTAAAATCTATAGATTTTGCATATTCTTGAGAGTAAAAATTATAAAATTTTCAGAAAGGTTGATTTAGAGTGGTAATTTTTCATAAGTATATCTGTCTCTAAAACCAGATTCTTAATTCATCTTTTATTCAGTGATTACACTTATTTCAAGTCTTATTAGAAAAAATGTTTAAATCCTGTAATCTGAGTATCAAGAAATAAAAATATATTTCATTTGTTTCTTTTTATTATATTTATTTATTTTTTCCTATATACTAGTGATATGCATTTTTAGATCTCATCTTCACGGAGTTTCACAACCCTATTGTTTGTACATTTTGCTAATCCTTCAATTTACAACGTATTTTAGATGCCCTTGCCTGATAAAAGCATCTGAAGAAATTACAGCCAAGAGAAAAATAACACATGTCACCGTTGCAGGTTTTAACTCTCATAATCTTTAACTTTCCTGTCAAAGGAATTCTTGTGTTCCTTTTGTGCAAATATTTAATTGCTCAAGATAATCCGATTTATGTTGTCAAGAAGAAGGAAAATATAGTGCATTCTGAATATGACCTTCTTTATTAAATATTCTCTTGGTATCACTCATGGCTGCTGAAATGTACAAGCTATTGAAATGGATCTGGGAGCCAACAAGGAGCCTGATTACAAATAACAAGCTATGCTTTATTAATCTTCCAAATAGCTACACAAATATTCTTTTTTTCCCAACTTCTTGGAAGAAGTGTAGCATGATGGGTAGATCAATCGATTTAACAACAAAGAAAAGAACACCATCATTCGGTTTTTAAAGTTATAGTCAATTCTTATTATTTTAATCTTCTTAGCCTCAAAGCAACTTAATACTCTTTCTTTTTCCTTATGATATTGCATTTCTTGTGATTAAAAGGTGAATACTAAAAGATTTACACTTGTACGATGAACAATCGTATGTTTAAATATATTTGTAAGGTGTTTTCATTAATTTTATTATATTTCAAGAGAAATTTTAGAGCCTAGTAAATGATAGTGACAACAAAGTAAAGATTGTGCAGATAGAGATAAAAGTATATCTATTAAAATCCAAATTCAAGCAAATGCTTAAAATGTGAACAGGAAGTCATTATATCAGGATCATACAAGACACAATGTCTAGAGAGGGCTCCAAAGCTAAATTGGCGTCTAATTTAAGAGTCAGCAAAGTTTTCAGCCTTGAACTTAATTAGAAGAATGACATAATGCGTAAAGATTCTCCACCAAGCCAAAAACAGAGGAGGGCAAGAAGTAAAAGTAGCAGGAAACTTAGAGGAATCAAATTTAAAAAGTATTAATGAAAGAAGGGTGAAAGAAAGGAGAAGCAGAGAGAAGTTATACAGTGACTTGATAAAATGCATACAGCTTTCAGGTCTTAATAATGCAAAATATATGCATTAGCTTTGCTCTTTGAACAACTGTGTCTTTGGGGCAACCAAAAGAGATATGGTTAAATCCATTTTACTTATTGTTTAAATGTGTAATTAAACATTAATATCAAGTTTAACTGTATACCTCTTGTGTTATATATTGTTATTGTTACATATTATCCCTTTAATTGTTATTATATATGTGTATCCAGTAAGATAGGCCTTTTATTATGTATATCCAATTAATATATATGTTAATTAATTTTGTATCCCTTTTAGTAGATATTTATATGATGACAGAATAACACAAATTGTTGCAGAAATCAGGAGACTTAGCTCCAGTTCTGCCTATTATTTACTATATTTGAAACACTAGGTATATTTCTCTGTTATAAAATGGGAATAGCAATATCAGCTGTGCCTACTAGGAAAAGTTAAGTACGTTAAGTCCATTAGTGGCCATCCCAGTCTTCTTTTAATAGCCAAGACTTGGAAGCAACCTAAGTGCCCATCAAGGGAGGAATGGATAAAGAAGCTGTGGTATATATACACAATGGAATACTACTCAGCCATAAGAAACGATGAAATCCAGCCATTTGTGACAACATGGATGGACATTGAGGGTATAATGCAAAGTGAAATAAGTCAGAGGGAGAAGGTCAAATACCGTATGATTTCCTTCAGTAAGTAGTAGATAATAACAACAATAAACAAACACATAGAGACAGAGATTGGATTGGTGGTTACCAGAGGGGAAGGGGGGAGGGAGGAGGGCGAAAGGGATAATTCGGCACATGTGTGTGGTGATGGGTTGTAATTAGTATTTTGGTGGTGAACATGATGTACTCTAGGCAGAAATAGAAGTATAATGATGTACACCTGAAATTTATACAATGTTATAAACCAAAGTTACTGCAATAAACAAAAAATTAAAAAAAAAAAAGGACATTGTCTAACCTCAAAAAAAAAAAAAATAAAACCGCCTTGACTACAAAACTGCTCCCTGCCCATTCTCCCACATCTGAGTGTCCACACATTCTTTACTAGCCTACTATTTTGCAACTTGTTACCTTATTTCTTAGATTCTGAGATGCATTTTTTAAGACAATTTAATTTCTGTGAAATTGGGATGTGTTTTATTGTGTGGGGGCTGATAATCACTGCTGGCGAGTTAGCAGTCTGGGTTCAGTAGTCACCATGTGTGTGAACTTGGTTGTTTTTCCTGATTGGACAATGACACTCCCTCAGCGTTTCAGTCGGCAAATCTTTTTAGAACCACTTGAAAAAGGATTATGCATCTCCCATTGGCACCTTCTGGTACAATTGAGAAAGCATCAAAACAGCATCAAAACTTGGAAGGCTTGGAAGAAAATTTCATCAACAATTCATTTAATGATATTGTGTGAAAAACACAGATGTCAATGGTTCTGAGTTGCAAAGTTATTCAAAAGAGCTGGACTCAGAAAGTAATGTTAGAAGCATTCTAACCAGTTCATTTTGCTTCTTTTTTTTTTTTTATGTGTACAAGAGTGATATATAATAAAATTTATGTGTAAGAAAATCCGCTATAGCTTTTACAATGAGTAAAAAAATATAAATTTCAGGTTATAGGTAGCATATGTCGTGGTATAATTGGCAGCATTTTAAATTTTGTAGTGGAACATTAAGTAATAATGCGTCTAACAACTGATTGATAGTATTTAGAACTTTACGTGATAGATATATTTCCCAACTGCTTTTCCTAAACCAGATCTCATGCTTCAGAAATTTCTTTTCTCCCCTATCCATTAAAGAACACTTTCTCCTAGACTCTATTTCTCCTGGGCCTTCCTCTATGTAGATCAGTCAAATTAAACATTGACAGAAGCTCTGATAGCTTCATAGCAAGTAATGGCCTCACACGCTAATGGACCAACATAATGTATTTGCATTTTATCAATGATTTTTGGAGCCCAGAAGTGCAGGAGAGTGATTCTAATGATAGGTAGCTCAGGGACCATGATCACCTTATACTTACACCAACAATTGCTTTCAATAACAGTGGTTCTCAGGTTCTTCCCATGTGCCCTCATCTGGACTCAGTGAGGGGCACTATTTTTTATTATTATTTGAAAAATAAAATGTAGCTTTATGTTTACACAATAATACATGTAGATTGTGGAAAATGTGGAAAATACATAAATGTAGGAGAAATGGTAGACTACTCATAATACTACAGAGAAGACATCTATAGTTTACATTATTTTAATATTCTTTCTTGCCATTTTGTTTTTATATAATTGTGATCATATGTGTATATAATGGTGTTTCCTCCTTTTTTCTTCTAATACTAATAGTTTATCAAGCTATTAAACTCATGGTACACATTTTTTGAACATCTGTATATTATTCAACCAAATACATAGACTTCATTTTCCTATAGTTGCAAACTGGTGTTATTTTCAAAGTATCTTTGAATACAAATCTTTTTTTTTCTTGCATAACTTCAAGTTATTTCTTTAGGATGAATACGTAGACTCAGAATCTCTTGTCAAAAAGGATGGCTTTCTTAAAGGTTTTATGTTTTTACCATGAAATTCCTTTCTGAGAGCTTGAAAATAATTTGTAGTCCTAACAGCAACGAATAAGTGGACGTGAGCATATTTTTCATCGAAGATGAAACAAATCATTTGCCTAACATTTTCTCTTCGAGATTCTTTGATTTTCTATCAATATTAACAAGAGTCCTGATACAATCAGGGGATAGCATGGTCTGAAGAGCGTGTGGCGAAACAAAGCAAATCGAACAAGCAAAACAAAGTAGGACACACAGAACATGATGGACAATAGATTTTGGACAATATAAGATTAAAAGAATTCCAGAAGGGATCAGGCCTGGGGTTATATTCTCAAGCATTTTTGGCTAAGCATTTTGCAGTCCTTCAGTGTGAAGGGAATTGAAATTTAATGAGAGCTTTCCTATGTAGTATCTGTGGAGTGTATTTATATTTCTGCTCAAATTGCGTAATACGGTGCTAATGTGAATATTCCTGTCTGGGCTGAGACAGCACTCTGCATTATCAGAACTCTTCTTCCTTAGAGAAGAGTCTGTCCCCAGATGTGCAATTTCTCACAGTTTACTTTGACAACTGAGTCTTCCTGGGCACGTTGTAATTTCAATATGTTTGCCACTAATCATTTATAACTCTGAGGATGTTTCACCGTCTGTTTACGTGTCCCTGCATCCTTTTTCTATTCTGAGCACTTTGTGTTCCACGTGCTGTGACCATGGGACATATTAAATATTACACTTTATATAGGAGGAAGATTTTTGTGATTGACATGCAAACATGTAACTCATCCTCTAAGCTATTAAATGTCCTCCCTAACTCACAGAGTTCAGCATTTTTATGCTTTATCACTTAAATTCCCCTCCCACATCAGTTCTATTTACCAAAATCCTAACCTAGCTTGTGATCCATAAGGAAAATGCACCAATTAATTTCCTTGAAATTGTAAATGTGTATTCCATAAATCTGCTTATTGTTGCCCCAAATCTTTCCATTGTCCTAATCATACCTTTGACATCTTAACATACTTATAGAGAATTTCATATATGTATTTTTCTAATCCATATCAAAAGTTTGATTACCTAATTGCAAAGTTTCAATTTTGTGATAATAGTATTTTTAATCTCTTCTTTTCCACCCACTGCTTTCCTTCTGCCTACAAAACATGACAACATCTTCCCTTGATTGTGGTACAGTCACTAACTACTCTATCCTCTCCCAATTGCCTACATTTATAAGAAAACAAGTCTGATTTTTCACATCTCACTAATATTTCATATCACATGCAGACTGACTTGTGGACTTACCATTCTTCTAAAACTACTCTTTCCAGCCTCACTCTTGTTTCTCTAGTTAGGGAAAGGATTTTTCTCAGTCTTCATTTAAATTGCTCTAACTAATAGCACCTACTCATTCTTAAAACGTCTTCCTTCCCTGATTTCAGTGACATTACACTTTGTGATTATTATTATATACTACTCCCTCATCTCCTTTAAGATCACACATAAACCTTCCAACTATAAATCACCCTACCTCTTCCTTTTAGACTATAAAAGGCTAAGGCAAATCCACCCTGATCTTCAGATCTGGAGGTCTCTCCCTCTTGTAATAGCCTAAATAAAACCAATTTCCTTACATGTTTGTTTTCTGTCTTTGACGGTGTCTTAGAATAATCTCTCCCAATTCATTTCCTTCTGCTTTGTGCGACCAATCTGATTTTGCACCCTCCAGACTCTCCATATACCTGACTCTTAAGAGTTATTCTGTATGGTTCCTCAGAAACTTTATTCCTTTTTAAATTACAACATTACCTGAGTAATCAAATCCTTTCAAAATTCTCAACTTCCACCAAGGGGTACCTCTCTTCGAAACTCCAGCTATATACTTCCAACTGCCTACTATCTCCAGGTAAATGTGATTCTGTTCTTCAAATTCAACATGTACCAAACCCAATTTATCATTTTCCTCCTCCCCACCTCATCCTGATCTTCGTCTTATATTTTCATTAATTACTGGCATTACCATCTAGTCAAGTTCCCAAAGCAGGAAACTGAGTATATCTTTGACTCTTCCCTTATATTCAATATCCAATTACTCACTCAGTCTCCTCTTTATTTCCTCTTTGCTGATTTCCTTCAGACTTTTGTCATCTCTTACTTAAAAGTCTGCAGAAATTCGTGCCCAATTCCCTCGCTGTAGATCCTAATCTCCCTACAAATCATTCTCAACAGTGTTACTAAAATTGTCTTCAAGAGGGCAAATCTGATCATGTCTCCCAGTCATAGAAAGATAAGATCAAATTCCTTAACTTGGCACTGAAGATACCTTGAGATTTGGACCTAGTCTATCTCTTCAAACTCAGATCCTCCAAACTCAATCTGTGTTGTACAATTAATGTCAAAACACCAAACTACCTGTCATGCCTTCCAGATGTTCCCTATCACCCATATTTGTGCTCTCACACTGGCTGGAATACTCATCCCCTTCTATCGGCCTGATTTCTTGAACACTTCATCCAAACATTTCTTCTCAGAAAGATTTCATGTAGATCTCTTTCTTTATCTTGAGATATGTATTCCTCCTATATTCTCTTATAGTGTTCATATCACACCACGCTATAGTTGTTCAATTGTTTCACTTATGCAAGCTCTCTACAGGAGTATAGAAAGGAATAGGTCCACTCTATTCATTTCTATATTCCTATAAACTAGTACAGTGCCTTGCAATTCCCATTTATGGCTCCTGGAGGGATTTCTCTTCAGGCCTCTTCCCTACCACTTGCAACATGGCAAGGACTTTGGTACTGAAGTTACTTAGCACCTCCAGGTCATGATCCTCTTCATAGCGATTCTGAAAATAAAATTGTGATGCCAACCACCTGTTACTTTTATGAGAGATGACATTTGCTATGATCTGAGTGTTGGTGTCCCCTCAAAATTCATATGTTGAAATTCCACCCCTCAGCGTGATGGTATTAAGAGGTGGGGGTCATTGGGAGGTGAATAGGTCATGAGGGTGGCGTTCTCGTGAATGGGATTAGTACCCTTATAAAAGAGGCCCAAGAAAGCTCCCTTGCCCCTCCAGCCATATGAAGTTACGGTGACATGATGGCTGTCTATGAGGAATTGGGCTCTCATCTGACACCAAATCTTCCGGTGCCTTGATCTTGAACTTCTCAGCCTCCAGAACTGTGAGAAATAAATTTTTGTTGTTTACATGCTATCCATTGTGTGACATTTTGTTAAAGCAGCCTGAATGGACTAAGATGGCATTCTTTTTAATAAAAACAAACAAATAAAAAAACTTATGCTAAGATAAAGACCCTACATATGAATAAAGAGATGGTCTTAGCTTGTGTACTCTGGGAAGAGTCACACAGCACAAGTTGAGAATAAGTGATCATCCAATGGACAGGGGTTTTTTGGAAATTCCACCTTTTGCTATACATTCCCCATGTTTCCCTAGGCGAAGAACCAGGGCCATTTAAAAAATTTTATATAAAAAGCATCTTTACTAGGTAAATATCAGGATAGATGGTCTATATGAGACAAGTACTGAGGTAATTCCAAGCTATTTTCTAGAGATTTTTCTCTTATTGCCTGGAACCTGGGTACCAGATTTTTAGTTAACACATCTCTAATTGTTTTTAAATCGCCTATAGTTTCTGAGACACTTATTCCATCAGTTTTATTACTCTTTCTCTTCAATGAAGAAAATAACAAATGTCAACTGTTTATACCTTCCTCCAAATTTTAAGTACAAAGTTCCATTCTTCATAGGCAGCATGCAGAATTGGAATATAATCTTTTTAGTCAGATACTGTATTGTTCTCTTTGAAAGCATGCTTTTTGGAGTCAATGAAACTCAAATATTGTCTTTAGTCTGACAAACCTAGTTTGAATTCTGACTCTTCTTATAGGACACTGTGAGACTTATGCCAATTTAATAAACCCATCCAACCCTAGCTTTCTCATTTATAAAATAGGAATAAGCACGTTGACGCATAGCAGACCCTGATGATTTCTTGCTTAATATCCCTCCCCAACTCTTTATTCTTTCTAGGAAAACTCTGACATTATTCAGATATCTACCCTCATCCACATAGTCATGCATCTCGAGTAAAGCTGACCTGATGCTCAGATATATGTCTAATTGTAGACATATCCATTCCCCTTTCCCATGATTGTTTTAGGAATAGACATATGTACATGTGTCTCAATTCCTAACACTCTCTGGACCCTGATTAAATTTTATTCAACACTGTGTTTAAATGTTAAAATTGTCCCAAAGCTATACATTCATTGGGTAGTTAAAGGGATGAAAATCATTTGCTTAACCATCGCCACCACCCAGCCTCATTCTTCCTACTCCTCTCAATTCATTCTTAGGTCTTATAAATTCTAAAAACTGAGGATCCCTTTGAATGTCAATGATTTTTTCACTGCTTAGTTTATGGTGGCTCCATAAAATGGAGGCAGCATATCTGATTTCAGTCTCTGCTAGCTCTGCAGACATGGAGGAGGAGGCTATGAGTGGTATGGGTGTTGATAGGAATGGAGGGTTTGGCCAGGGACTACAAGTGGTTTGTGTTTTCATAAATTTGATTAAAAATTAAAACACAACCCCACAATAATGAAAACTTTCTGATTACTCCTTCATCAAATTATATATGTGTGTGTATAGACATGTACACACATGTTTCAACACTATATCCTGCAAAATAATAACTCTAAACATTTTCCATAAAGGACACATTCATTGCTGCTGTATTCTCCTTAGGGCTCCCTCACGTGGACACACAGGGATTAAAGCAACAGACAAGTCTGCCCTTTCTAACTCCTAGGACTCTCCTCTGACGGTGGGCTATGGTAGCAAGAGGTTCAGTTTGTTCCACCATACTTTATAGTCATCACATTCTGGTGTCTATGTTAATCCTTGAAATTCTCTCAAAATATATCCCTATACAAATGTTCCAGGCGAACTTATGTTATCATTATCTTCCAAATGTGCTATTTGGCCTTTCTTAACCTGCCTCTCCCTCAACCATCTGTTACTGTTCTTTTTAATTGTCTCACATTTCAAAATATTCTTCTTTGCAAAGCTGGTCACTGAGGAGGATAGCAGCAAAATCTTAGAGGTAAAATTCTTGCCCCAAGCCCTGCCTCCTGAGATTTGAACTTATATAAAGCTATCAGAGTGGACCGGGATGGGCACCTGAGGGTTCATTGGCAGACACAAACAAGGGATTCACTGAAATGGAAAAATTCCCTATTATCTAGGAAAGGGGTTGTCTGGGCTGGAAACTAGAGCTCAGAACATGGGCATAAGAGTTCCCAGAGGTAGGGCTTTTTCTGGAAGAGAGAATGGCTAAAGCTGAGAAGGAAAGGAAAGAAAAGAAAGAGAGAGAGAGGGAGAGGGAACCACCGTTAGGAATGAAACTCGTGTCAGTTACGTGCTTTGGGAAGCAATGCCTGAATACTAGTGTTTTCCCTTTGAAACTCAAATATTGAGCTTCTTTGCTTCCTGTGCAGAGACTTGAACCAGCAAGAGCATCGTCTCAGAGAGATGGGACTCTGAAGATCAAGCTTCACATTCAATTCCTTGGGACAAGAAGAAGCAGCAAAAGTAGAGGACTGATCAGACTTTAATCTTGTATCTAATTGGCACTTAGAAGTAAATATACCATATTTGTATCTGACAAGAATTTTGGGGTAATTTAAGGTAGACTCAAGTCTTCTAATTATGGAATGTGGGCGCTTGGATGATTACATCAAACACTAAACTAAAATAAAGTTAGCCATGACCCAATAGGGTTGTAAAATTAAATAGGAAAATATCAAAACTACATGCAGCTAAAATATATGATGAGAACAAATTCATCTTCCACTTCAAGCAGAGAGAAGGAAAAGCAGTTAATGAAACCATTTCCATAAGTCCTTCAGCCAATGAAAGAAACTGCTTACCAAGTGAGAGATACAACTTTAGTTAAAGTTGAAATGGTGTGAAGATACGTAAAAGACATATGTGGCACTGCAAAGAGATGTGATTTTGAGGGCAAGAAGCCTGTATAAATATTTCTGTGAAGTAATAGGCGGTGAAGACTCCATTATGCCAACAGAACTGACTTTTACTAGCAGAATGCTAGGTTCAAGAATTTTAAAAAGCACTTTTTGTTTTCCATAATGTGAACTTAATAAAAGAGTCTGCATCTGACAACCAAGCTATTGCAGAAGCAGTTTCTCCTTACAACTTGAGACAAAAATCATAGAGGTGAAATATTATAAGTCAGAGCCAGTGGTCGGCACAGAGGAAACTGGCCCACATCAGAAGAAAATGTTTTGGAAAAGATACGTATTCAAGGAAAAGTAGGAGATGCATGAAAACAACCAAGAACTGTCTTTATGGAAATGCAGCAGGCATTTGGATTACTTTTGGCTCTTCCAATATCATTATATTAAAAGTTAAGAATAAAAACTTCTTTCACTCGTATTTACAGTCTTATGAAAATACATTTTATTGTGGCACAACTCTTTTTTCCTTATTTCACAACCTTTTTGTGGTGGAATGGGAAAAAATATCATGCTTCACAAAATCCTCAGGTTAAGATTATGCACATAATAGATTTTTTTTAACCTGTGTATGAGAAAAAAATGTGTTTTAGTGGTTCTCATAAATTTTGGGATTAATGAATTCTTCAAGGCATATTTTCATGACAGTCAATGATCAATTTTTTTGAAAAAAGGAAAAACTAATTACTGGTGAAGTAAATTTGCCTAAAGTAAAAATTAGCGGACCCATTCAAAAATACCAAAGCTTTGGTAAGGTACTGCATTTCTGAATGATGATTAGGAGACCGAGGGTCACTTCTAAGTGTCTTAGTAGATGTTATTGTGCTCTAATACGGACGTTTTCTGAGCAAACGAATAACTTTATGATCCTCCGTGCTATGGAGGAAGTTGGAGAAGCATCTGTATACACGGAGTGTTTCTCCATAGTTAAGACTTGACAAGTTCATCCATAAATATCAGTTAAACTGTTTTATGTGAAACAATCCTAGGGACCACCAACTGCTTGAAGACATGGCCTGAGATCTACAAACAAGTTCCAGCCAGGGCACTAATCAGTGTGGAATCACAGCTGAAAAATCAAGCATTCTATTAGACTCGTTACATAAAAGGAGCTTACTTCAAGGTTAAATAAAATTACTGATAAATGTGAACTATAAATGTCCATAGGAAGACAAATGGTCAGAGGCCAACTATCAGTTACTTTTAGGATGTTCCAAAAAAATAAAAAGAAAAGAAGAAAAAAAAGAAAGAAGAGAAGAAGGGAACAAAGAAAAGAAAAGAAAAAAAGACAAAAAATAAAAAGGGATTGGATACTAATATGAGTCAAGTAACCTAGAATTTGATCAATGAAATCATGTGGCTAATGTCTTCAAGGTCACTTGAAAATTAGCGTGTATGTACTTAGGGTTTTCTATTGCTGAAAAATTATCTGGTCTCTATTACCATATAATGCCCTGAATATCTTAAGTCCTTTTTTTTTTTTTTTTTGCCATTAAATCATTTGTCTAACATTTGTTTAAACATAAAAAGCTAAGTAGCACTCTCGTGCATATCAAATTACCTGTGCTTTTAAAAACCAAAATAAAAATGAATCCACAGGGAATAATAATGACATTCTTGGATGTCTTGACAATTCCATATTGCAATAAAATTTCTAAACAGTCTCAAATAATGTATTGATGTTTTCATGGACTATATTAGTTTGCAGTCTTCCACTGGCCTGCAGATGAGACTTTAAGAAGCATTGATTTAGAGAATTTTTTTGGCTAAGATTTTTCCTGTTTTGGGATTTGACTTGTATAATTACAGAGTTAATGCTAGAGAAAAACTTTTAACACCATACGGCACATAATTATTCAGATTTCATATTAAGGTATGCATTTTTGATCACTTTGTGGGGAACTCCAAATAGTATAGCTCTGACATTTTAGGAGTGGAATGCTATTTAGGTAACTGTTATGTGACAAAAACCAATTAAATACCTTCTTTTATAGCTTAAATGTATCAACAAATTTGTGTGATACTACATTATGGCTTACAGTTTAGAAAGACCAAATTTTAATTATAACCAAAAGGGAATCTGATTAAGAAAGGATGATCTTGATATACTTAGCAAGGATAACAAATAGCTTCTCATCCGATCAGCATTAATAGAGTGTCCATAACAACATAGCACTTCATCCCACAGCTTATAATGAGTCTGTAAGGTTCTCACCCTGTCTAAAAGCTTGTAGAGGTTTTATATTATCTCAGATTTGCTGCCTTTCTACAAAAATAATTCTCTAATTGCTGCATAAATTTACATTTTAAGCTTAACATCAACTTGGCTTCTAAACACCATTGATATTCAGGAGGGTATCAATTGTACATCAAGACAACAAAATATTTTTTGAGATTCAGAAAATTATCCATCCATTTATTTCTATAAATTTATCATCTCAAACAATTATTGAGTCAGAGGTATTTAACCTTTGCCTTTTTTTCTTGAACTTGTTCATTCCTACAATAGATAAAAGTAGTTGGGAGTCTGTGCTCTAAAAAAAATAGTAGATTTGGGATAACTAATTCATATATATATATATTCATTCAAGATAGTTAATATTTTAAAACTTTAGCTGTCTAATGGAAACTGTATTGTATTCAAATAAATGATAATTCACTTTATTTATGAAAAATATGCACTTGGACCTACCTTTGGGCAAATTCAAGTTGTAGGACAAACCAGCTTTAAGAGAAATACTGAATAACCTTGAGCACACATTTTCTTCATCTTGAATTAAGATATCAATGCATCCTGAAAATGTAGAGAAATTTGATTCATGAAATGAATATATTTCACCAAATTATTGTCATTCTTCTCAGTATCAATATAGTTATAATATGTATGTTTATGCATGTGCATATATGTATACATATAGGCAATTTAGTCATACTAAATAAGCAAGCCTTTCATCCTCATGTATTTGCTGTACTTCTGATGGAATCCGTATTAAGTTATAGTGGAATAATTTATGTAAAAATTCTACTTTGTTCTAAAGTCACTTACAATGATCTTCATTTTCATTGTATACGTTTTTCTCCTGATGTTTAAGGCACTGAGTGTATGATATTGTTACATACAATGCTTATGTCTATTGATGCAATTAAAGAATGGAAAAATAAGTAAAAGAAATTCTGATGATCAGTTCAAACTGTTTTCATTACTTTAATTATTCTTCCTTTTAATGAAAATATAACATCTTACCCTTTACAGGAAAGTTTCTTAAAGGCAGTTGTTGCCTCCTGGTTAATCCTAAACTTACTATACGCCATTTTCAAACAATTCCAACAAAACTTCTTTCACTAAGGTCATCTCTGATTTCAGTTCCTAAACTCAAGGTCACTTTTCAGTTCTTAATTTATTTGAATAGTTTGTGTTTAATTCCGTTTTCTATTTCTCTCTTGAAACTCCCCTCTCCTTTTGCTTCCATAACACTGCTCTCATTTACTTAAAAGTAAAAGTTTTCCTTGAACTGCTCCTACTTAGTGACATTCGAGGACATTCGATGATTGATCTGTCCTTCAGTGATGGTGCTCCACAAAGCTCACTTCTTGGAATACTTTTCTTCTTACACACTCCTCAGCACTCTCTTCTGCTTTCATGCCTTTAATTACCATACATAAGTGAATAACTGATGATTTCTTTAGTAATAAGGGAAGACTAGGCTTTTCCGTAGTAATGAGCTAGCCCTTAATATCTCAATGTCTATACCCAATAAAGGTTTATTTCTCACAGATCAGCTGGGAGTCAGCTCTCTTTATGGTCACTTAAAGGAAGTGACGAATTACACATTGTCTCTTAAAACATCTCTGCAGATGTGACATACATCAATGTTTATCACATTTTATTGCCATAGCCTTGTCTTATAACAACAAGACAGGAGTGTGTAATCTTATGTGAAAAGAGCTGGAATATCTGTGAATAGCTCTAATACTATCACGGCCTCCAACTTCTACCTCCAGCTTAGATCTTAAGACTTGTATATTCCTCTGTCTTTCGGAAACTGATACATATACTCCTATATGAATTTGAAACACATGCCTAAAATGGAACACTTATCTTTTCACTCACATTAGAACGTCTTTTTATTTCCCGTCTTGATGAACCGCATTGATAGTCTGTCTAGTTGCTTAAGCTAGAAACCTAGGAAACCGTCCTCAACATTGCCATCAGAGTGATTTATCTAAAATTAACTTTAGCGTACAAAGTCCCTTACCTTGATACGTCTTGTAAATAAAATACAATTAAAAAGTCGTTACTATGGAAAACAAGGGCTTTCATTACCATGCTTTAGTTATCTTAGAAAACTTAAGACCCACCACTATGCAATTTGCAATGTATGCCCTTGCCAAATTGAACTGTGGATTGTCTCTAGTTCCTGAAAATTTCTAATGTTATTATTTTTGCCTTTGGCATGAAGCTCTAGAAGGTCTTCCTCAGGACTGTCTGACTAATACCTGCTGGCTTTTCCAGACTTGACACATGCCCTCTTCTGTGGCAAACATTCTCTGACTTCAGATCTCCCATCTAAACTTGTGCCCCTACAGCACACTCAGCTCACCTCCTCTCTCAAATTTTATTCACTTACGTAGTCATTGATTAATCTCAAATATTTATTGAGTACCTACTGTAGAAATAATCTTGATCCTCATAGACAAATAGGCAAAACTACATAGGGATGGGGATGGGGGAACACTCAATAAACAGTTAAATAAATAGAATACTCAATAAACAGTTAAATAAATAAACAACATGATTACATGCCATAGTACAAGTTTTAAGGAGATAAAAAATTTATATGATAGAGAGTATCTGGTAGTATTTGGGGGTACTTAAACTAATGTTCAAAAAGTAGTTTTTCTAAGGAGATGATAGTTGAACTAACAATAGCAGAAGGAGCCAGCTTTATAAAAAATAGCAAGGCCAAAGTTTATGAGGAAGGAAAGGGCTTGGTATGATCAAGTAACAAACTAGAAGCCAGTGTGGCTCCCTTAGTGAGCAAGAGAGTGGTTTGAGATAACTCCAAAGTGATGAGTAGAGCGATATTACGTAGGGTCTTGTAGGTCAAAGTGAGCTTTATCGTAAGAGTAATGGAAAGCCACTTGAAGGCATGAAATTGAAAGAGGGGTTGGTGAAGAAGGAGGATGGGCAGAGTGAAATGATCTGATCTGTAATTTAGAAAAATTTATTCTGGCTCTTTTGTAGTGAATAGGTTGTGGAATGTAAAGGAAAGCAGAGAGACCACTTGGAAAGTTGATTGTGATAATCCTGGGAAAAGATGTTATGAATTTAGCACAGATCATCATATGTGCTAGAATCATAATGTAGCATATCATAACGTTCTAAAATTTTGTTATATCTGTGCTTGTGAACTTCATGTAGGCAGAATGTTGGTATCCCAAAGGTATAGCATAGTGATCCATGGATAAAAATCTGTTAATAAATACTTGTTGAATGTGTTAGTACATTAAAGAGAAAGAAAAGATTGAAAAGGAATGGAAAAACTGTTGATACATCTTAAGTGTATTTTTATAATATGACCTTGTTTTTTATATAAAATTCTCCACTAATTATAAATCAAAGATAACTATGAAGAGCTGTTGGTTTACTTTTCAGAGATGGAGAATTTTAAGAAAACCTTAAAATTTGCCTATAAAGTGTTCATTGGATAGCTTTAGAAAGTTCATGTCTTTGTTCTGGGAGGAATTGTAAGTAAGAAAGAGCAGAGGGGCCAGTGTAGGGCTTGGATGTACGAAAAGCTCACAAAAGTCTCACATGCTCCAAATAAATAGCTTCTTTTTGGTACATATAGAAACTCATGGATTTGTAACCAACTTTTTTTCTTGTATTTTCTTTCTTTTCTTCTTCCTCCTCCTTCCTCCTTCCCCCATTCTTCTTCTTGTAGATTCACTACTTGGCATTTTTCTAAAAATGTTCTAATTGGTCATTTATATGAGAGATGGTTTATTAGATTGAGGTAAGATCATAAGATCAGAATCAAAGGAAAATTACTCTTTAAGGATAAATGTGAACTTAAAATAAAATGAAGAGATTCAGCAGAACAAATCAGATTAACAATGAAAGAATATCAGAATATTTGATGACGTGGACGCATTGAATTGACTCTTTATCTTTCAATTGCCTTCCAAAAAAACTTATCATATATGAAATTTGATTCTGTGCTCCTTGAAGCAGTAGATTGTATCTATGGATTATTGAATCTTTAGTACTGCTTTATATCCAAGAACTAAAAAACATTTGTTGAATTAAATTTGGAGAAGAGAATGGTGAATAAGGATGCTTGGCCTGAATTGATCTTAATTTTTTTAAAAAAAGGAAGAACTTCAGAAGTAAAAAGAGGCTATAGTGCTGTAATAGTTGGATGTTTGAGAGGAAAAGTAATCCAGAGACGGAGTAAAGCACAAAATAACTTAGAGAATTTTTGCACTGCTGCTAAAAATTAGAAAAGCGAATTAGGAAACAGTTTGCTGAGAAGAAGATAAAAGATTTAATGAAGTGGAAAAACAGTAAAGAAAATAAATGAAAGGTAAAGAAGTCTTCAAGGTGAGGAACATAGATTATGAAGAATCAAGGATGAATATCAATATGTGAAAAGAAAGAAAAAACAGTCAATTGTTGAAAAAATTTAGAATTATTTTTTAAAATATAAATTTCTCCTCTGACTCTGATAACTCTGATATATTACTTAAATATTCTTCATTCTTAGGAAAAAGGAAGATACATGGGTTTTTGATATGTGAAATAGTTATGACCATTTTGGAGATAAGTTTAAAAATTTTGAGAGACAAAGGGTACGATTTTTCATTCAGTGATATTCAAAGGAATTTTTTAGCTTCATGTCTATCGAGGTTTTAGAAAATGAAATTGAATTATTTTAAGTTTAAGGGAATCTTTGTAGTCAGATATGTTTGTTTACTTCTTTATTACTTTTAAGTTTCTAGGTGTTATGGCAACATTAGCCTATATCAAAAATTAGGTTCTTTAACTAGGAAAATTGTCCTCATTTTAGTAGGCATGATTTTTTAATCTTTTTGCTTATTCAATTTATTTATGTTTTAATCCCTCTACTTTTAGAAATTGAGTGTTAGCCTTTGCTATTGTTTTTCTAGGGAGCAGGTTTCTATTGCAAAAATCAGCAAAAGTATTTGAACTAAGCATTTAGAAAGCAAGATGATATATTTTTTTCAGAAGGTAATTGAAAGATAGAGTCCAATTCATTACACAGTGCTTGTGCATGTAATTGGAATCACATACCTTTTCAGCATAAGAATTATCTCATCCACTGTGGGCTCTATTTCTTAATTAAAACAATGCAATTCAAGTAATTATCATAGTTTCTTAATATTTGCTTAAAGAACAAGTCACTTAAGAATCTAATTTATTGGGAGAGACACCTCTGTAGGATGTTTGTGTAAATGTGCACAGACAATAAAGACTACTTAGAATAATAACTCTCTCTCTTACATTCACTCTCTGGCTTTTTCTCTATAAAATAAGTACTTTAGGGGGCCGGCCCTGTGGCTTAGTGGTTGAGTGCGCGCGCTCCGGTCCTGGGGGCCGGGGTTCAGATCCCGGGCGTGCACCGAGGCACCGCTTCTCTGGCCATGCTGAGGCCACATCCCACATACAGCAACTAGAAGGATGTGCAACTATGACATGCAACTATCTACTGGGGCTTTGGGGAAAAATAAAAGGAGGAGGATTGGCAATAGATGTTAGCTCAGAGCCGGTCTTCCTCAGCAAAAAGAGGAGGATTAGCACGGATGGTAGCTCAGGGCTGATCTTCCTCACAAAAAGAAAAAAGTAGCATGTTCCCAAGCACATGTTTAAACAAAATAAGTACTTTAGTAATTTGACTCTATTAACTTAAAATTTCTAGTAATTTACTTAGAGACCGAACAGAAGATGATCGTATATTACATATGAGTGAATGTAATTTTGTTATATTTTATAATTTCTCTAAATATAAATATATATGATTAGTTAGTAAGCACAGAAGAGTGTGGACACCACATCACCTGTGTTCTCATCATCCACAGGCAACCACTCTTCACATTTGCATAGTTTTCCTTCTAAATATTCATTTAAATATTTACAAATAAATGTGATTAATATTGATTAAACAATCTTGTGTCTGCTTTTTTACTTAATAGTTTTTCATGTAAACAATGTCTATTTAACAATCTTTGAAAACACAGTTTTAATGGCTGCAACATGTTTCAATTTTATAGTTTTGTCGTGATCTACTTAACTATGCTTCCATTGTTGAACATTTCATGTCTATGTTTTCATTTTATAAATAGTCCTAATAAAATAGCTTTATATACAAAGCCCTTGACCTTCTATATTAGTCAAGACTCACTCTTTTATTTGCAATTACCATAGATAAATTCAAAGTAACTTAAATTAGAACAAAAAGAGGTATTGGGAGGACAGTTTGACAGTTTGATGGGTCACAGAATCCAAACAGTTGTCCAGAATGGAAGGGACAGCAAAGGACGTCAAAACACTTGGAGATCATGACTCAAGGAAGCAACATTAATCCTCTCTGGGTTTTTTTGTTCTGCATAAGGTTATGTAGTAACTTTCCTCTTCTCTTCTTCTTCCGCTTCTCTTGGGTACATGGGATATAGACACTGCAGATGCTCTACCTGTAACATCTCTTTAATCACTGGTAAGAAGCTCACACAACTCTCTCTCGCTCAGTCTCCAGACAGAAAAAATGCCAAGAGGGCAGAGGGATGCTGTGAATAACCCAGCTTGACCAGGTCTCCACCCGTGGACAGAGGCCACATTACTAGATGAGACTGCAATCCAAGATTCAGGATATAATTGTAAAAGTGACACACTGTGTACACTTCTTGATGAAACTCAAGACGTATCAGCTACCCTAAGAAGAATGAAATAATTTATCAATTCCGTGATTGTGAAGAATTTTCTAAATTTAGAAGCAGTGGAAGATATCATGCAAGCATGTACACATGTATTTGACTACCTAAGAAGGAAAAAGCCTTCTTGCATCATAAAAATCCACCCCAAATAAAAAGATAATCAACAAATAGAAAAAAAACTGCAATAAATGTAATGTACTCTTCTTAATATGCTCAGAATGATTTCAAATTGATAAGAAAAACAAGTTAATAGTGTAGATAATATAGAGTGAATACTTACCAACTTCAGAGAAAAAACTATTTTCATACTAATTTTGTGTATGATTTTCACACCTACACACACACTCATGAATGTGTATATATACTATTATTGCTATATAGCAGTATATTTTCAACAAAAGGGTTACCACCATTTCTTATGTTTTCTTTGCTTTTAGCAACTAAAACTTTTATTCTTAAGAATAAAAATGGTTTTCTTTTAATGAGTATTTTGAAATTATATCTCTTTAAACATATGCTCAAATTACTGTTTTTTTCCTAATTCACATGTGTCAAGCCACATTTATACCCAGGTGAAGCAGAAGATCCTTATCATTTTGGTTAGCTAACATGTAGGGACAGTAAAGTACTCCTCCCATTTATGATTTCCAGGGCATTATATGGGAATGAACAATTCAGTAATAAAGGCTTTTAAAGCTCACATATTTCAGGAGTAAATTTCAATTATGCTGCCCTAAGAGGGATGTATGATTCTGGGACTCAATTCTTTAAGAGCAACAAGGACTAATATCTGTAAATATGATCGCCTGTACACTTTACACAGATACTAGGGGTTCATTCTCCATCGATCTGCTTATGCAATAAATAGATGTCTGGCTCTTCTCTGTGCCAGACCCTGCACTTGAACACACAGATGAGTAAGAATGTTCTCTAGTTGCTTACAATGAGGAAAGATCAACTGATAAGACCTGAGTTTCTTTTGAGTCAGTGCTTTGTCATCATCTTGAAGATTATTATTCACTTGAGACTTGTATTGGTTAGGATTTCTGTTTACCTTTTCTTATACATTAATACTAGGTTCATTACCCAATAAAGTACATCTATGTCCCAGAATAGTTAAAAAAATATCGTGTTACGTATCTTTGCTCACTGCTAAATTTCATGATGTAGAAATGTTGAATGGGTGCATTTTTTAATGAACATAATTGTGAAGAATATAGTTTTGCTTAAAAATCATAATAAGTATAGCAACAGCTGGCATTTACTGTGCTATGACTGTGTGCCAGGCACTGTCCTTTGCACTCTAACATGTATATCTCTTTGCATTTTCACAACAATACTGAAGTAGATACTCATATCTGTTGTCACTATTCTGATATCCAAGATCCTTTGATATGGACTGAATGTTTGTGTCCTCTCAAAATTCATACGGTGAAACCCTACCCCCCCAATGTGATGGCATTAGGAGGTGGGACCTTTGGGAGGTAAATAGGATTAGAGGACGTCACAAGGGTGGAGTCCTCATGAATGGGATTAGTGCCCTTATACGAGTCAGAGAGAGCATGCTTCCCTTCTCTGCTCTCTGTCGTGTGAGGAGACAAGGAGAAGTAAGCCATCAGCAACCCGGTAAATAAATTTCTGTTGTTTCTAAGCCACCTCATCTATGGTACTTTGTTATAGCAGTCCAAACTGACTAACACAACCCCTGAAAATGGAAAGCTCTTTTCATTCATTTTATTTCAAAATTTATCCGGTGATAAAATTCTGAGCTGAATTGATTTGAGGTTGGCAATAGTCTTTAACCAAACCTACACAGTGTGAATATTTATATGCTTAGGTGAAAAAAATATGGTCTTTCATTATGGGTGCCACTGTGGTTGTTATGTAATATAAGGAATATGGAGTGAATTACCTCACTATAATACAGTTTCATTGGAGAAATACATCTAGCTCCAAGGGTTTTAGAAAAGGGATTGTGGGCTTGTTTCTAATCCTCATTTACTAATAAAGAAACTGAGGCCCAAGGTGGTAAAGAAACTTGACCAGGGTCACACAGTCTGTCTGTAGAAGAACTAGTATTGAAACGCCATCTCGGAAGTCTAAAAGTCATTTTCCTGACTAGACTTCAGAAATTACTAATCTAGTTCATATGCAAGTAATGTATGAATAGACATTAATGAATAAATGCTGTAGAAACATTATAATTAAGGGGAAAGAGCTTTTGCCTGAGTATCTTTTAAAAAAAGAATTCTAACCCAAGTTCTATTGCTAACTAGCTACGTGACCTTGAACAAGTCTCTTAAATTATCTCTGCCCTAAATTCTTGTTCATGTGCTGAGGATCATTATACCTGCCTTACAAACATCTTGTGAATCTAAAATGCGATAATTATGGTGAAAGTACTTTTGAAACTAATTAGTGCTGTACTTATATAAGATGTTATTATAACAGTTCCGTAATATAAAGAGATATTTTCACTCCTTTAAGTTGAAAAGAACATCAGAAACATTTCAAACTTAAAATACTCAAGAGAAGCATTTCCCAAAGCATGTTTCACAAAACGCTAATCTGTGAAATGCTCCAGGATGAAAAGAGTGCTGTGGTCCAATACGATTGGAAAAGGATACATATTATATCTCCCTCTTGAAGATTCACAAGGCTAAGGCAGATACTAAAGGCTCTTAGAGTCTTGCTTAAAAAAGAGAACTTTTTTTTGGCTATGTTTAACCTAAGATTTCCAAAATTTATTAAGCCACCTTCCAGTAACACCTTTGAACATCTTGTGGAAACTTTTGGCTGAATATGTCACAGGAAATTTCCACAAAAGAATTATTATTTAAAAACTCAAGATTCTCATTAGTGGTAATGTGTATTTTATCTCAACATGAAAAATTATTTAGCTATTTTATGAATACTACCAGTTCTGTTTAAATTAGAAAAGTATACAGATTTTTTTCCTCCCCTTACCAAAAATGTGTTCCGCCTTCAAAAAATATTATTTAGTTTTTCACCAAGACTTCTCCAATATTGATATATCCTGGTGGTATAGTAACTCCTTAGAGTTTACTAACGTTGTTGTAGGCAGACTACACACAAATCTCATCAACTTCTAAAGAGTTCTCACTTATCCAATTTTTCGTTATTTTATTTATAGTAAAAAATTGCATTCACAGTTCTTTGGAATATGTCTCTTTTAGTTAATTTTATGTATCAACTTAAGTGGGACACAGGGTGACCAGATAGTTGGTCAACCATTATTCTGGATCTTTCTGTGAGAGTGTTTTTGGATTTAACATTTAAATGAATAGACTGAGCACAGCAGATTGCCCTTCCTAATGTGGGTGAGCCTCATCCAATTAGTTGAAGGCATGGCCCTCACCTAACTAACAGGAAATTCCTCCTGCCTGAATTCCTTCAAGGTGTGACATAGGGTTTTATTCTGCCTTCAGATATACTGCCCAACTGAAACTTTGACATTCCTGACTCTACCAGCCTCTGGAACGGACCTACACCGTAAGCTCTCTTGGTTCCCAGGCCTTCACACTTGGACTGGAACTATCCATTGGCTCTCCTGGGTCTCCTGGGTCTTTAAAATACACACACACACACACACACACAAACATACACTCGCACAGACATATATACATCCTATTGCTGCTGCTTCTCTGGACAACCCTGACTAATACAGATTTTTGTACTGAGTGGTCTTAGAGGAATAGTGTATTAAGGTGAGTTATATGAATTGGTTCTTGTGTCTCTGGAACTGGCTGTCTAATATAATTAGATTTAAAGGTGCTGATGACTCTATTTCCAGTAGTAAAGGAAGCACTGATGGTCCATGATATGATTTGGTAGTAGAGATATGCAAAATATTTCCACTGGATACACCTAATCAGCCTCTTATAAGAAGCAAGGATCTGGATGTCTGTGTATATGATGCTTTTGAACATTTTTCTCAAACTAACAAATGTAATGAGACTAGTTGGTTTCTCCTAACGTTGCTGGACAAAGTTGGGAAAGAAAAGGATGAGATAAGGGATTTGAATTTCCAGCTCAAACACTGCATAAATGACCTGAAACTTCCATGTGTGGCCTAAAGGAGACCTTTATCTCCTGTAGCCTCAAGGCTGAGATTGCTAAAAATCGAATGAAAACTCTCATCCCGGGAGTGCCTGCATTACAACACAATTTCAACTCCCAGCTTCTCAGGGCGTCTATTGGTGAGTGAGGGCACTAATTGGGATGGAATGGGATCCTGAAAGTTGGAATGGGAACATGTAGGAAGACCCTGATAAAGGTGAGGGCATGGAGCCCCTGAATTCTGGTGAGTCTTCTTTGCCAATGGAAGACACCTTTCCACTCCCAGTGGAAGCTGTCTCTCCACCTCCATCTGAAGGGATAAACCCTGCATTGCTTGAGGAAACTATATTGGCCTCCACTGAGGCAGTTGCCATGCAAGACAATACTGATTCTCCTCAGCCCCCGTCCCCATCACCCCTCTTTGCTTCTCCACCTATAACTACACTCAAGTCTCAGCAGGCCCTAAAGCTGAGGTACAAAGTCTGACCCATAGGAGATGTGCTACACTCCAAAATAACGACTTGAGTTTTCTAATTTATACAGACAGCAATCCAGGGAAGCTGTGTGGGAATGGATATCAAGGGTGTGGGGTAATGGCGGAAGGAATATAAAGCTGGATCAGGCTGAATTTACAGATATGGGCTCGCTAAGCAAAGATTCTGCATTTAATGGAGCAGCTCAGAGAGTTATAACCATCTTTTGATGGTTCATTTGGTTGATTGACGGAAACATGGACCAAAAGTGGTCCACAGTAATCGAGTTGGAAATACCCAACCTGCATTGGTTCAATGGAGAGGAGGGGATTCAAAGGCATAGGGAGCCTGGAATGTTAGAATGGATTTATCGTATTACACCTGCTTACCCACAGTGGGAGGGTCCAGAAGACATGGCTTTCACCATAACTGTGATAAATAAATTTGTGTGGGGAGGCCCAGCAGCCTTGAAGAGCTCTGTGATTGTTGTTCTCTGTAACCAAGGCTCATGGTGGGAACTGCAGTCACTGAATTGGGAAACCTAAATGCAACTGGAATAATTGGATCCTGGATATCAGGGGCCAAGTAGTGGCATTCAACACCAAAAGCAAGGTGGGTACAGATACTGTCATGCACAGCAGAGTTAAAGCAGCAATCAAAATAGTCTGACTCATGCAGACCTATGGCACTGGCCCGTTCATTATGGTGTTCCTAGAAGTGAAGTAGAGAGGAAGCCTCCTAAATTCTCACTTGATCTGTATCAGCAGAAAAGTTTTGGTCAAGTGAATAAGAGTCTAACATAAATAATAACAAAAGAGAGTCATAGCTCTGCCATCATTTGTGCACTGCCAAAAATGTTTACGTGAATCTTTACCCAGCCTTCTCTAAAGGGATCTATGGCCTTTCACCAGGGTACGTTGGGAAAAAGGAAATAATCAGAACTTTTTGGGAATTCTGGGCACTAATTCCAGGAGACCCAAAACATCATTGTGGCCCTCCAGTCAGAGGAGGGGCTTATGGATGTTAGGTGATCAATGGAGTTTTAGATCAGGTCCATCTTGCAGTGGGCACGGTGTGTCCCTGAACCCATCCTGTGGTTATTTTCCCAGGTCCAGAATGCATAATTGGAATAGTCATACTCAGCAGCTGGCAGAATCCCCACATTGGTTCCCTGACCAGTGCAGTGAAGGCTGTATGGTGGGAAAGGCCAACTGGAAGCCACTAGAACTGCCTCTACCAGGGAAAATAATAAACAAAAGCAATATTGGATTCTTGGAGGGATTGCAGAGATTAGTGCCACCATTCAGGATTTGAAAGATGCAGAGTGGTGACTCCCAACACATCTCCATTCAACTCGCCTATTTGGCCTGTGCAGCAGACAGATGGATCTTGGAGAATGACAGTGGATTATTGCAAGCTTAACCAGGTGGTGGATGCAATTGCGGGTGCTGTACCAGATGTGGTTTCATTGTTTGAGCAAATTAACACATCCCCTTGTACACGGTATGCAGCTATTGATCTGGCAAATGTTTTTTTTCTCCATGTCTGTTAAAAACCACTAGAAGCAGTTGCTTTCAGTTGGCAAGGTCAGTAAAACATCTTCATTGTCCTACCTTTAGGGTATATGAACTCTTCATCCCTATGTCATAATTTGGTTCGCAGAGATCTTGTTTGCCTTTCTCTTCCACAAGATTTTACATTGGTCCATTCCATTAATGGCATTATGCTTATTGGACTTAGTAAGCTAGAAGCAACAACTACTCTAGACTTATTGGTAAGACATTTGCATATCAGAGGGTGGGAAATAAATCTGACAAAAGTTCAGAGGTCTTCTGCTTTTCTAGGAGTCCAATGGTGTAGGGCATGTTTAGATATCCCTTCAAAAGTGAAGGATAAATTGTTACATCTGGCCATTCTTATAACCAAAAAAGAGGCATAGTGATTAATGGGCCTCTTTGGATTCTGGAGGCAACATATATCTCATTTGGTCATGTTACTCTAGCCCATTTACTGAGTAACCCGAAAAGCTGCTAGTTTTGAGTGGGTCCCAGCACAGGACAAGGCTCCGCAACAAGTCCAGGTTGCTGTGCAATCTAGGCAATACGTTCCAGAAGATCCATTGGTACTTGAAGTGTCAGTGGCAGATAGGGATGCTGTTTGGAGCCTTTGGCAGGACCGTATAGGTGAATCACAGTGCAGGCCCTTAAGATTTTGGAGCAAAACGCTACCATCCTCTGAGGATAACTACTCTCCTTTTGAGAAACAGCTCTTGGCCTACTACTGGGCCTTAATAAAGACGAAACACTTAATCTTGGGCCGCCAAGTTACCATGTGACCTGAGCAGCTGCCCAACATGAACTGGGTGTTATCTGATCTACCAAACCATAAAGTTGGGCACACACAGTAGCACTTCATCATCAAAGTGGTATATATATACATGATCGGTCCCGAGAAGACCCCAAAGACACAAGTAAGTTGTATGAAGTGGTCCAAATGCCCATGGTCTGCACTCCTGTTAGACTGCCTTCTCCTTCCTAGCCTGCACCTGTGGCTTCATGAAGAGTTCTCTATGATCGGTTGACAGAAGAAGAGAAGACTGGAGCCTGGTTACAGAGCGTTCTGCATGATTTGTAAGCACCACCTGAAAGTAGACGGATGTAGCACTCCAGCCCCTGGGTCAAGGATAGTGGTGAAAGGAAATCCTCCCAGTGTGCAGAACTTTGAGCAGTGTACCTGGTCGTTAACTGTGCTTGGAAGGATAAATGGCCAGATGTACAATTATATACCCATTCATGGGCTGTAGCCAATGATTTGGCTGGATAGTAATGGATTTGGAAGAAACATGATTGGAAAATTAGTGACAAGGAAATTTGGGGAGAACGTATATGGATAGATCTTTCTTAAAAGGCAAAAAAAAAAGGAGATATTTGTGTCCTATGTGGTTGCTCTTCAAAGGGTGGCCTCAGCAAAAGAGGATTTTAATAATCAAGTGGATAAGATGACCCATTCTGTGGATACCAGTCAGCCTCTTTTCCCAGCCCCCTGTCATCTTCCAATGGGCTCATGAGCAAAGTGGCCATGGTGGCAGGGATGGAAGTTATGCCTGGGTTCAGCAACATGGACTACCACTCATCAAGGCCAGCCTAGCTATGGCCACTGCTGAGTGCCATCTGCCAGAAGCTGAGACCAACACTGAGCCCTTGATATGGGACCATTCCCGGAGGTGGTCAGCCTAGTGGTAGTTTGACTACATTGAACTACTTTCATTATGGAAGGGCACCATTTTGTTCATACTGGAATAGACACTTAGTCTAGATCTGGATTTGTCTTCCCTGCACACAATGCTTTTGTCTAAACTACCATCTGTAGATTTACAGAGTGTCTTATTTACTGTCATGGTATTTCGCAGAGCATTGCTTCTGATCAAGGAACTCACTTCACAGCAAAAGAAGTACAGCAATGGGCCCATGCTGATGGAATGCACTGGTCTCTTCACGTTCCCCAC